>NW_006442103.1:18048945-18065436 GCF_000325575.1 Pteropus alecto
TCAAGCTCCCCATTGTTATTATTATTATTATTTAATTTATTGCTCCCTGTTATTTGAAAAGGAGACATAAACCCTTAGTCAATCGTCTTGTGTTACTGAAATGACTATGCAGAATTACTGGGAGTGTAAGAGCCAACAGCTCCCAGGACAGCCTGCTCTTCCTGTAAAGTGGAGTGGAGATGTTTCAAATGAAACCACATCGGAAAACTAGAAGTAAGAAAAGGGATCTCTCAGCAAATAAGAATCCAGGTGTAGAATTTATACATATATATATATATATCTATATTTTAAAGTATAAAATTGAGAAAGTATGTACAGAAATCACACTAAGTCTTAGAAAGAACATATAAAAAGAGGCCTGAAGAGGATGGGGAGGGAGTATGTGGGTGGGTGGACGCCTAGCAGTTGGAAGAATGCATGTTGCCCAACTGCCCAGCAGCCAGCATGAGAATATCCTTCTTCTCCTTGTGGAAGCGCAGCTCCTTGCCTGCCAGCCGGGCTTCGTCCAGCTCCCGCTCAGTGGAGGCCAGCTCTCTGGACAGCGCCCCTGGCACGCTCTGCTCCCGGCTCACCCAGTCCAATGCCATTTGGTGGCGAATATCATCATCCAGGGCCCGGTGCGAATAATGAGCCAACACTTCCTGGAGGAGGAGAGGAATGTGAAGGTCACCGACAAGGTGAAGTTTCATAGCACAGTGACTTAACTGGGACTAGGAACTCTTAGCGTTGGGGTCCTAACTGCAGTCAGCACAGAAGTCTCTAAGAAGATTCTTAAGGGAACCGTCCTGGTGGGGGAAGCCAGGCCGGCAAAAGAATCACAGCTGAGGTTTAAATAGGAAAGATAATAGGAGTGAAGAGGGCACTTTAAGCGAGGCTGTCAATATTCACCAGCTGGTGTCCACAGGCCCGCTTATTCCTGACACATCAGCCACCTCAAAATAGTCTTCTGCCCAACTCCTCTCACCCACAATTATCTCTTACCTGCCGAGAGCACTGTCTTTCCCTCATGGCCTTAAGGCTGCCATTCCAGTGCAGGAGTTGAAAAACTGTCATTAACTCCTGGAGGAAGAAAACATGGAGAGCCAGGACAGTGATTTTGTATGGGGGACGTTGCATCGGAATTCCATTTTACGAAATGTATTTGTGGAGGCATCTCTTATACCAACTCGTATATGCCCTTGGGGGAAGGAAGGTATGTATATTTTGAAAAATATTCTAACAGCCTTCTCTCCCTTCCCTTCCAACTGAGTATCAATGCGTTAGGAATGAGGAGGAGGCGTGCGCACGCGCATACGCACACACTCACACACGCTGACACATGTTTGAGTATCAATGCGTTAGGAATGAGGAGGAGGCATGCGCATACGCACACACTCACACACGCTGACACATGTTATTAGAGCCAGGGAAGTAGGCGGAATCGTACCTGGAACTCCAACATTGACTTGCCCTTGTTGGATTCCAGCATGAATCGGAAGGCACCAATGCCTGTATTTGGGTTGTCAGCTTCCTCCCTGTTGCCCTGGTAACAGGGGAAAGGAAAAGAGAAATAGATTTTCAGTCAGGATTATCAGCTCAAGCAGTACTGCCCAATAGAAATGTAGTTAATATAATAACATATTAATTTTACTAGCATATTTTACTTAACCTAATATATTCAAAATAGTATCTCAACTGTAATTTGTATAAAAACTATTAATGAAATATTTTACATTCTTTTTCTTGTACTACATTTTCAAAATCTGATATCGCTTTCACGATTACAGCACATCTTAATTCATACCGGCCACGTGTCAAGTGCTCACTAGCTATATGTGGCTAGTGACTCTTCTACTGATGAGCACAGACCTAGAGGATTCCAGTCACCACGCATCTGAACTGGGGTGATAGAGAAAGGTCCGTCTGATTTTCCTTATTTTTAAATGGGGAACACTGAGACATGGAGAAGAGCCCCAATTTAGCCAAGATAACACAGTGAGTTTAGCATGTGGGGGTGGACTAACCTAGAGGACAAGCGGGCAAATGCATTTTAAAGGGACGCAGTAGGAGCCACAAGCATGGCAAATTCTGGGTAGCAGTTTGGCCTCCTGCACATTTGCCTTGTGTGTCTTCCATTGGTGACACGACCTTGCAGGAGTAGAACTAAGAGACATGTCCTACTTGCAAGCCTAGTGTGTACAAAAAACAATACAGTGGAGAAGTTAAGAGCCTGGACTGGAGCTCCTACTAGTCCTGTGGGCTTAGTGAAGTCATTTAACCTTTCTGCTCCTCAGTTTCCTCATCTGTAAAGTGGGAATAATCATAGATCTACCTTATAGGATTGTTTCGAGAATTAAATAAAACACTTTTAATTTTAAAAAGGTTAAATATCTAAAAACTCCAATCATATAAGTTATGGGCACCTTATTGTTCTGGACCCGGTGGCCAGTTACACCATTTAAATCCATTCTGGGATTGGCTCTGGTTTGGTGCTATTTGGTGCTGGTTTAATATTGTTGAGGATAATTCCAAATCCTGGGGCTGGCTGAGACTTCCAAAATAAGGGTATCTCCTGGTTTATTGGTGACCTTTTTGTCAACCTAATCAGGGGAAATAAGGCCAGGACACTACTGGGAACACAGGGACCCAACTTTCTCCTCCTGCTTCCTGAGAACTCGCCTGCTCTTTTAGCCAGTTCCACACCATATCCCCCCAACTCCCAACCCCCACAGCACCTCCCAAGAACTTTATTCTGCTCTCTTTGAGAAAGGAGACAGGGTAGAGGTCAGGAGCCAATGAAGTTATAATCAAGTTCACTTTATTGGGGGGCACTTCATCATAGGGTTTTACTGTATATGTATCACACCTAAAATAATGCCAGGCATTTATTAAGTACACCATAAGTGCTGGCTTATTATTATTATTTGTTTTCACTGCACTAGAGTCAACAAGAGGTCAGAACTACTCAAGATCAACCCATATTGTTTTGTGGCTCATGAGAAAAAACCATGCCACATGTCATTAATCTTCACGGTGAAGCAAAGATCTCAAAATTTGGATTTAGAAGTGAAATGCTAGAGGGAGGAAGAAAAAACGGAAACTTCATTATTAGGATTTAGGGCTCTGAAGCAAGCCGCCATTTTCATTTTTGCCTATAATTGTTCACTATTATACCTTATTCAATACCTCCAAGATTTTCCAAGATACGGCACATAGAAAATGATCATGTCTGTACAGCCAACTGGGGTATACAGAGGAGGCTGCTGGCAGAGCAGCTTGCCAACAGAGGCTGTGGGGCAGAGCAGTCCATCTGCCTCAGGCCTTGCTCAGTTCCCTGACAGCTGAGGGGATCAATAGCATGGAACATCTGAGTGGCATGACCCACCCGTTGGGAAGTTCTACCTCATATCAACACTACTACGCCAAACAGTTATAAATGAACTCCATTTATTCAATAGACATTTAATCACAGAATACTTGATAAGTGGTAGGAACATTAGAATATAACTGGAAAGGAATTAGAGTTAATTTAATTCAACCTACTTATTTTACAAATGAGGAAACTCAGATCCACAGAGGCTAGGTGATTTGTCAAAAAAGCATAGTATACCATAGTGTCAGATTCAGGACTTTTAAAGAACAAAATCTGAAAGCAAAGAACATGAGCATCGCTCTTTACCCATGGCTATGACCAGATGAAAATTGTTATTCTGAAGAGCGGGGATTATATAGGAATATTAATGAGAAATCCAGTAAGTTCTCAATTTGGGGGTTAATCGAAGAGGAACAGCAGCATGATAATAATAGTTTACATTTCTCTACTTGAACTATACTTACACTTTGTAGTAGATGCTGCTGGTGACCTACCCAACATCTATTTCCTTCTTCCTTACTTAATCTCATTCTAGTGTCTCCTCATCTCCCACGTGCTTATGGGAAGAGTGATTTTATCCTAACTCAGTGCGTAAATCTCAATCGCTTTTGCCTGTAATTTTTTGTTGTTATTTTTTTAAATTGGTTTTAATGTGGGAATCCTGGCCATTGGGAGGTAGAAGGGAGATCTGTGGGAGGGCTTCTGGGAAAAGATTCTTTTCTACTAAAGAGACACTAGAAAAGATGGTCTTGTTCAGTTTCTGAATGTAGTTTTGTCTGTGTTTGATGTCTAGAATTCTGTAGCCACCTTGCACCCTGAGGGGAGCTGGTCCAAGAACAAAGCTGGTACCTAGAGGATGGATGAGTGGAGAGATGGAAAGAATTTGAGCCAGTAGATAATGACGTTCTTGATCCATGGATGCAGCCAGCCCTGAAACCTGCCCTACTTCTGGGCTTCCTGTCCATGTTAGATAATACATTTAGTTCCTTTATTTATTTCCTTAGGCCAATTTGAAATGAGGTTTTCTATAACTGGCATCCAAAGGCATCTAAATACATAACGTGTGCTAAGGGCTTGAATATGTTCTTTTATCCAATAATCCTATGTGATAAGTATAATTGTTATCCTATTTTACAGATGAGGAAACTGAGACTTAGAATAAGTAACTTGCTCAAAGTCACATAGACAGTAGAACCATAATTTCAAAATAACGGATTCAGAGCCCACGTTCATAACCACTGCTTTCTATAATCCAAACTAATGTTTCATTTTACAATACATTAGGTGACAAGAATGACAAATGTGCTTTCTTAATTTTAATTGGCTTTGATTAATATAAAAATGTTTTTATGCCCTGCAGTTACTGCTGACTGGGGCAAAAAGCGATGGGAGAAAAACAGATGGATCCTTTAAACAGATGAATACTTTATAATTTAAAGTATTCAACACTAATCCACAAAACAGATAACTGAAGCAGTTTAGTATATGTAATTACATCTGAAACGCAAAGAGAGCAGAAACAGAAAATTGGTCTAACTCTGTCGATGAACTTGTGGTGGGGGAGGGAGTGGGTAGGGCGGAAGAAGACGGTGTTAACTTCTAAGGTGTACCCTACGCTAGAGAAGTCTGTAAGTCACCTTGGGTTCCAGTCTTGGCTCTACCACTTACTAGCTCTGTCGCTTTAGGGAAAACTTCACTTCGGTGTTTTTAACTTCCTCATCTGTGAAACAAGGGTAATAATGGTATGATGCCTCATAGGACCATTGTGAGGATCGAATGAGATAAAATACATATAAATCCCAAGAACGGTCCTTGGCACAAAGTAAATGCTCAATTAGGATTAGCTATGGCTATCACCATCATCGTCATCATTCCAAAGAAAAGATGTTCTTTTTAAAGAGAGTAAGTAAATTATCCTCCCCATTTCTAGAAATGAAAAAAGACAAGACACTGTATTATAAAGTGTGCTTTATTAATAAGATGAAGTAATGGAGGCAAGAGACAAGTGACAGTAAAAAGTCAAATAAAAGATCAGTGAAGGAACAAGGGACTAAAGACTTAAATCAAAATTGGAGAAAGCAAAATTTAAGCTCAATTTTTATTTTGGAATATCTCTAAAATTCCATAAATCTTGTATTAAAAGTTTCTAGATCAAAGAGACACAGAGGTTTCTAGATACCAAAGAGACAAATAACAGTAAAAACAGACACATATAGAATTAGAGACTGAGACATATACAGCAAGTAATACAAAAGCTTGATGGAGAAGAAAAAAAAAACAACAGAGATGTAGACAGGAAAGAAAACAAGAATCCATGCTCTGTTTCCCAATAATATACAACACTTCCCAACCAGCCACTTCTCCCATCCTCACTCGCCTTCCTTCCAACTCCAAGTAACTTACGTTGAAAGATGCCAGGGCCTCGGAGACACTCTTCTCAATGAACTCATCAGTGATTCTTCGGGAAGGATGTTCATTAAACACAGAGTTCATTAGTGCAATCTTTGCAGCGCTCCGCCGGGCCTCAGCTTTTGTGGGGCAAAACTAGGCAGGGGAGAGAGAGAAAGAGAGAGAAAATACGTATATATGCGCATCTGAGAGAGAGAAGGAACATAGGGAGCGAAACACTTGGGATGGAAGACACTTGGACACTCTTTGGATAAATCAGTTTTGTTCAACACAAGCTCCAAAGTTTTTATTGCAAAATGGTCGAGACATTTGGAAACATAAGTCTGATTCAACATCCTGAAATCATTAGGGAACTGGAGATGGCTCTAGCTCATACCAAGTTGAATGCAGAATGAGGAAGGCTGCTGAAGTCAGCAGATAATCACTGGATAGGAAAAATAGCCCTGTTTTAACTGTCAACAGAATTAATTACTCAAAAGCCAGATTCTGGCCAGCCTGATAGAAATCTGTATCTTGTTTTCTTGTTCTGTGGACAGGCAAGATTTTTTTCATTCCTCTAGATAACCCAAGATTAGAACAAAACTGTGTCTAGGCTGCTTCTGCAGAGGAGACCGCGAGTCTTTATCAGAAGCACCCATCTGGGATTCTTGGACTTTGCTTTTTGCTGTGAGCAGGCAGTTCCCCCAATAACATAGTGAGCCAAGGCGCTATCCCTGAACAGAGTCTAAGGTCTAAAGAAGGCATCTATAGTCTTTTTTTTTCCCCCAGTGGAAGCAAAGAGGACAGGGTTGGCTAAGAGAAGGAAAGATGACTCGAGGAAAGCATGAAAAAAATTAAAAATTCATGTTTTTACATTGTATCCAACATAGGTATAACAGAACAAATCTGAATTTCAGAAGTCTTCAATCACTCAAGTTCAAATCCCTAGGCACCATGGGATTCCTTTATAATTCATCTTCACTGGCTGCTTCGAAGGCCTCTGTGCCCTCTGTCATTTACGATTAGGATCAGAGGAAAGGAAGAAAGTGATGCCGTAGTTTTAAAAAGCAGACCAGGATGTGTTTGGTACTTAACCATCCTTAATATCAATAATTCTCAATTTCCTTTGACTGACAGGTCTCTCCGAGACAGCATATGAAGCTTGGTACCTTAACCCTAATTAGGTCTTCTTGCTTCTTCAATTTTTCTGTTTCTCTATTTACTAGCCTGTTGCCCATTCTACTACATAGTGCCATTTCTAAAAAATTATCTATTAAGAAAACCACCGGGAGAAATTTCACATGCTCTAAAGTGAATATAGAAGAGAGAAACTGAAAGGGGCCATGACAAGTAATTCTACTCTTTCAGGAAATAACGGAGAGCAAATTACTATAATGGTCGAACTTTGGGCATCGCCATAAAATAATCAAGTCCTTACTCAACAATATGATGAGGTGGGAGAAGAAAGGAATGATCTTATTCTCTAGAAGAGAAAGCGTAAACAGTACTCATCCTGGACACCTATTTATTTCTCTCGAATGGCTGGTGTTCTGAGGGAAAAAAATTTAGTCACCTGATCTGAAATGAGGCTTCCCTAAGACTGCTGGTGTTCGAGGCAGGAACTGAGCTGTGATGGCACTCATGCACGCAACAGATTTATTAAGTGCTTACTCTGTGCTAGGATTTAAAACTGAACAAGGAAGAAGACAGACACTATTTCTACATCCATAGAGCATCATCTACTGGGAGAGAGAAACAATCAATTACGTAAGTTGTGATAAGTGATCTGAGGGGAAGTTCAAGGTACATATAGCAGGGGTAATAACTTTGTCTAAGGGTTATATAAACTGCTTGGAAAACAGAACAAAAGTGTCTATTCTCTAAATTCCCACCGAGACTCTAAGTTGACATTTCAGAAGGCTGCCTCCCTATCTGCAACGTAAAGAATCCATCTTTGACGATAATATTCACACTAGTCAAACTTCCCATTATCCTACAGTAACAAGCTCTTTTCATCACCACATATTACAGGTCTCTCATATAACTGCAGAGTGCTAGCACTAGAAAGACTTTAGAAATAATCTAACCTCTCTCTTTGATATTATAGGTGGGGAAACTGAGGCCCACAGAAGTTACCTGACGTGCCCTGCTGGCAGTCAGGGGAATGAGAATTTGGATCTGCTAACTCTTAGATGGGTACTATTTTCACCGAACATAGTCCCTCCCCTTTGGTCTCTTCGAGAACTCAAATATTGCTTTTCTCAGTAGTTGCCTATGAAAAAGTACTGGGGTCAAGGAATAGTATTCTGTGTCCTCCAGAGGAGATGGCAGGAAGTTGGAAAGCCATATCGGGACATGGGTAAGGTGCTAGTAGTCTGAGACGCTGAGGAGGCATCTTCATAACTGCTCAAATGGAAAGTGGGGTTGAGGTTTTGCAGGGTGAGGTTTTTTGTGGTCAGATGAGCCTCGGATGCTTTCCAGAATGATTTGCCCAGACTTGGTTCCGGCCTTCAAATGAGTGATTTCAAACAGAGATTTAATGGCCAAAGTGATGGAGAAAGCCATTATGGGCACCTAAGCAGTTATCTGGGCTCCTGCTGATTCGCAGCTCTTACCTGGAAACTCCCAAAGCAGCTTCCCCCGGGCAGGGTGACATAGCAGACATAGGGAGGGCTGTTGGAGGGGACCATCTCATAAACCACTAGAGCCCCATTCTTCAGGTCAGCCCCACGGGACTGCTTCATCTGCCAGAATTCCTGCAGCGCCTCCACCACGTTCACTGCGAAAAGAGAAATGCATTCAGCAAGGAGAGCGCCTCCTAGCGGTGCTCTGCTTCAACGCGCCTACGTCAAGAGTCTACCTTCCTCAGCTCCCTGCCCATTACCATTTAAAAGCCGTTAATGATGAATAAACATAGACTGTGATTAAGCCATTTGCATAGGAAGACCAGAGTGTGCCTGCCCTCCTCCCCGACCTCTCCACTTCACGTTTTGATTAGTCCTGGACACCGAAGGGGAATAACTGAAATACTGGAGGCAGAGTTTCCAAGGTCGGCAGGCCATTATCCCTGCCTGAGGAAGTGCAAGTAGATCACCGCCACAATAATGAGAGCGAACATTTCCTGAACACTTGCTGTGTGTCACCCATTTAATCACGACGACCTTATGATGCAGGTACTCTTATTGTCCCCATTTCACAGATGAGGAAAGGGAGGCAGAGATGTACTAGCTATAGGATGTAACAGCCTAAGGATGTAATAGCTATAAAGTAGCAGAGCGCAAATTCAAACCCAGGCATTGGTTCCAGAGTCAGTGTCCTTAACCATCGCACTATACTGCCACTCAAGGAAATGTGATCCTATTAGCCATTCTCAAGCCTATGCTTCTGGTGAGCAAACCCACGGCCAGATTCCTTTCCTGTCCTGGAATACTATGTGTACACTATGTAAGAGGAAGGAGGAGAGAGAGGATGGGGGAGGGAGGGGGAGGGAGAGGGTGTGGGCAGAAGGGAAAGAAGGAGACAAACGAATTTCTCTTCTGAGGCTTGCCTTGGATATAAGTAATTTCTGGAGGAGCCGTGTGTTGGGAGACGACCCTCCGCAGGTCTTGAGCGCCTTTCCACCTTGCTGGGTATGCCAAGACGTCAAGGCCCTGACTGCTGTGTACTTGGGCCATTTCTCAGGATTGTGTTTGCAGCAAGAACCCTTGACAGATGAGATAACGTATCCCTCTGAGACAAAGAACAAGCTTGCTTACTGCTTGCTGTCAAATGGCAGATTTCCCAAGCTCAGTGTCCCTCTCCTGTAACGCAACCCATGGCCTGTGCAAGTGTCCACCCGAGCCCTCCATGTTGGACTTGGGAGGCAAGGGGAACCGATGCAAACAGACATGATGCTCATGTCGTGCTCTGAGTAATAAAGTCCTTTGTCTCCGACCCAGAAGTCTCTTGACTTCTGCCGGCATCCATGCAACAGTAACCGGCTAACTTACTGGTTTTAGATAGAGTGAAATCAAACGCCAGACCTGACACTGTATTCCAGGACAGTTCCCCTCATCCCCCAATACTTGGGCTCAACCATTCCACAAATATGTATCGAATATCTGCTCTGTGCTAGACTCTGTGCTGGATGCTAGGCTACAATAGTGAGCGAAACCATAGACTGTTCCTCTCCTTTATGTACCTTACAGTCTAACGAGGAAGAGAGATATTAACCGAATCACCTCAAACAAATGAAAGGTAGCCACTGTGGTGAGTGCTATAAAGGAGCGCTAGATGGTGAGAAATGTTGCAGGAGCATCTGACCTAGTTAAGAAGGTCCAGATAAAGCCGCCCTGATGAGGTGATATTCTTAGATACGAATTTGAATTCAGCAGGCAAAAAGGTGAGAGAACAGTGCTCTGAGCAGAAGGAACAGCATGTACAAAGGATCTGCAGCAGCGGGGAATATGGTGAATAAAGGGACTAGTGTGGCTAGAAAAGAGAGCATGAGGGGAAGTGTAATGCGAGATGAGGCTGCAAAAGGAAGCGGGGCGAGACCAGGTCAGACCTTGCAGGCCATGTTGGTGTGCTTCAAAAATAACCTTGCATCCGAAGAGCAAAGGGAAGCCACTGAAGGGTTATACATGGAAGGAGGGGAGATAGCAGTTCGCCTTTGGAAACGATCACTTTGACTCAAGGGCTCCAAACATTTCAAATGGCTTTAACTAAAGCCTCCTAAGTTATCACAAGCATTCTCCAGTATCTTCCGGCATGATTACTTTCCACTCTCAGTTACAAGGCCTCATTCATCCTTTTAAATTGTGTTAGTTCAGGTCTGCCAAGGAGAAGACACCGACGTGGGGCAGACAGACATACAAGAGATTTATTGGGGAGGAAGTAGGAGAAGGGAGAGGCTTCAGCCCATGCCGAAGGTCTGGCACCTTGCAGGAGAAGAGAGAGAAAAAAGGAGGCTGAATATGAGACTGCAGTGCAGTTCCAAGAAAGTTCTGGCCGGGCGAGTGGGAAGTCCTCGAGCCACAGGGATCCCACCTCTCGCCAGGATATGCCTGAGTTAGCACCCCTGCTGAGCTCTGTCACTGTCTGGGAGCAGCCTGCAGGATGTGTAGCCTCAGGGCAAATGTGGTGATGGACTTAGAGAGGACAGCAGCTCAAGGCTGTCCGTCAATTAAGCTCCCTGCACCGGGAGATATGAACAGCAGCACGTTTTCATGGTTGCCACACAAACATTAAGCAAAAATATGAGCACATAATAGGTATGTAGCTCAATTCTAGCCATTAGGGATGCAAAGATAAATAATACGTGTTCTCTCCTGGCAAGGTGTTTAAAAAAATCTAGTGGCCAATAATAACTATTATCTCACCTGCTCTACAGCTGAAGCAAGCACCCCGTGTACCAGCCGGTCTCTGAAAGGCAGCATAAGCTCTTTTCTAATACCCTATATTTAACTGACTTTAGAATGTTCATTCTTCCATTAAAAGACAGCATGAAAAGGAAACTCTCTTTCCCACCCTTAGTTTTGGCAGGGGCTCCTCGAGGGTCACTGCTGCCCAGAAAGCTCAGCCATCTTTGTTCTTTCCACTGAGATCTTTTCAGCCCCAGTTCCCTCTTTGAGACAATTTAGCACAATGCGCTGGATGACAGCTCTCTTGACATGCGAACAATAGGGAGAATATTGAAATAAAGAGGAAGGGGAGGAGAACATATAATGGGGAAGGTCCCACTAAAAAGCATACGTCCATTCTTCATCCAGTCAAATTCCTTTTGACACAGAGTACGGGACTATTTTTTAATGATTACTCAAAGCCACAGGAAATAGGGAGCCTTATTTCAGAAATGTAAACATGAAATGGAAAATTGGGCAAAAGCTCCGGGAAAAAAGAAATTAATTGTGATCTGTATTTGAACATGCTCCCGGACACATTCAATTTTAGAGCTGAAAGGGACTTTAGAAATCATCTTAGCCCGTAAGGAAGGGTAAGTGATTTGCTTCAGGTCACACAGCTGTGGCAGAGACGGGGCAGGAATGTAGATATCCTGATGCCAGTGTTTTTTCAGTTTGGGAACCTTAATCCAGGGCCCAAAGTCAAGTCTATGGTTGAGCTTCGAGGGGGTTCAAAAGTCCCCGAAAACTCTAAGAAAATTATGTGTGCACATACGAATATTTATGGGGGGGGGGAGGGTCGTGCCCACAGTTTTTAAAAGATTTTCAGTGAGAAACCATAGATATAATGGTTTCTATAAGGATGGTTAAAGAACAGTGAGTCTCATGTACCTATTTGATAAAATTGAACTTCAGTGTCATAAAAAAGTCATATTGATTTTGTAAAAAAAATAAAAGAACAGCGAGGTGGGAGGCGAGCAATGACACATACACATCTGACAGCTCCAGTGGCGTTTTGGAAGTCGCTGATGGCTGCTGAGCTAACAGGGACAAGAAAGACTGAGAGGGTGAGGAATATTAATTACTTGTACCATGATGCTGAACAGCGACAAAAAGAGAATAATTTTGGTTTTGCTCTTAGGAGATAAAATATTAGATGAATGTCCGAGTGGGGCGAAAGGTACAGATTGCATATCTGCCAGAGTAAAAACATTAAAACAATATAGAAAACTACAGTCAAAATTTGATGTCGTAAAAATGAACATAATCTTGTAGTGGAAGAGCACGGATGGATAGTAAACAGATAACGGAACGGGGAGTGAGTGAGAAGGTTCTCTGTGGTGAAAGATGGTGAGAATAGGCTGGCCCGGCTTAATTCACATTATCGTTATGAAAACAGAGAAGCTGGTGAACAGTATTTTATCTGATATTTTCTATTCCCGTTTGTAGAAGGTACCCCTGAGTGCAAAGTGACAGTGACTTTGGGAAAGGACTAAGGTGGGCTGAAAAATGCCCCCTGCCAAGATGTCCACGTCTTAATCCTTAGAACCAGTGAATGTTACTTTATGTAGCAAAGACTTTGCAAACTTTGCAGGTGTCAGATGATCATAAAATGGGGAGATTATCCCAGATCATCTGAGTGGGCTCTAAATACCATCACAAATATCCTTAGGGAAGGATAGTTGATAAAAAAAAAAAACGGAAGAAGAGAATGGCGGTAACCGTGGAGGCAGAGATTGCAGTGATGCAGTCCCAAGCCAAGAAATGGTGGCAGCCACCAGAAGCTAGTAGAGGCAAGGAAACAGATCATCCCCTATCACCTCCGGAGGGAGCACAGACCTGCTGACACCTTACTTTTGGCCCAGTCACACTGATTTTAGGGCTTCTGGCCTCCAGAACTGTAAAAGAATAAATTTCTGTAGTTTTAAACTACCAAAGTGGGGGTAATTTGTTAGAGCAACCACAGGAAACTAATATTTCCAATTCCAAAAATTGGAAATATTCAGATCAATCAATTTTACTCCACGGTCACTTACAGGCAAAGAAGCTGTCTGTGGTTTTGAGGAAAAGGAACAACTAGACAGAAAATAGCACCAGATTCACTTGTTCAACCTAGTGGAAAGCTGGGCGGAATTTCCAATCACAGAACCATATTATGATATAAACGGAGAGGAATACTTCAAAAAAAAAAAATAGGTTTGAATAGGGCAATGCAGAAGTTATCTAGCGAGGAAAGACATTCAGTCAGTCATGGCAGTTTGGAGATTTCCAGACGTCAAATATTAGAAGGGGACTATACGCCACATAGAAGAAAGGGGCAAGGGAAACGGTGAGGCTAATAGCACCTCTCATATGCTCAGCTTTCGAAGCGTTTCCAAATGCACTGTAATAGTGACCCTTACTGAGTGCTGTGTGCTGCATGCTTTACATTCATTATCTCATTTAATCCGCACGAAACTATCAAGATAGGTATTATAACATCCATTCTACAAAACGTCGGTGAGCTAAGGAACAGGCCACAGTGGCAGAACCAGGATTTAGAACCCATGTTTGTTTGCCTCCAAAGCCAACTCTCTTTCTATTGTATTATCCTGCTTTATCTCACCATTAAACCTCACACATGCTCTGGGAAGTGGACTGTGAGCTCCATGAAGGTAGGGACTGAGTATCTGTCTTGTTTACTGCTGCAGCTGGTGATCAAGAAATAGTCATTAGATGAATAAATAGAACAGATGAAGCCTAGAGAGACTAAGCAATTTATCCAAGATCACACAGCCATTATTTGACAGGGCCAGGTTCTCTAAGATGCTACAGCGTACTGAGCTATGTGTGTATCTTGGGCAGGGATTTGGGGGGGTGGGGTGGTGGTGGAAATACAGGACAAACAGGTGAAATAACAGAAGAGGTTGTGTCTTGTTTTGTTTGTGTAGATGCTGAGATCCTACATGAGTGGAGGTAAAGCTGAAGACCGTGACTCTTCCAAGGTGAATTTCAAGCAGTAAGAAGGTGATGAAGGGTGTGAACTGAAGATGATGCAGCAAAGCACTGCCGGATCAGAGGGTGGACTGGGCAAGGACCAGAGTAAATTATATTCAGCGGACTAGAGCCAGCCCCTAAATACCACACCATCAGTCACAAGGGTATGTGGGTACATGCCAACGGCAGTTTTGCCTATTAATCGAAGCAAAATAAGTGATTCCATGTGGTGAAGGGCTTCTGAGCCAAATCGGCAGAGATTCTGCTTGCCTGAAGCTGAACTATCTGCCAAACTCTCCCGAAGTACTGGCTGGACACCCAGACTGGAAATGAGAAACTCAAAACTAATGAGAAGCACTGTGGTGGGAGGTAGGGAGGTAGGAAGAAAGAACTGCACAGAGTCTGAAGCCTGACTGATTGCTCTTTGTCAGTACAGTCCCCTTGTTTCCTCATCCTTTCGAAGGAAATGAAAAAGTGTTCACAGGACACTCAGTTTAGAAGCCAAAGCAGAGGCTCTCCAGGTAACACAAGAAAAAGGAAACACCCCTCTACAATTTTCACGCAAGTTTCCAAGAGGAAGGATTCAGACCCAGAGTGACCACTCCTGGCTAATCCTATGCCCAGAGGTAGACCTGCCCTTCGTCTCAACTTAAAGAGACAGAAAGCAGCAGGACAATAGCTGATGGCAGTTCCGCTGTTAAACGCAGGACTTAAACTAGGAAAACAACTGTGTCCCCTCACCACGAATTTCAGAATCGTGCACGACTGTATTCCCAGCACTCTGCAGAGTGCCTGCCTCACGGTAGGGATTCAGACTGTTGAAGAACAAAGGGAAGCTGATGGTGAGTGTATCATTGGGCACATATAACAAAATGGATCTAAAACTCTGTTTTCATAGGACTCTGGGTTTATACTGTAAAGATTTCAGAGTGGGAAAAAATGAGACATCTTCTTCCCAAAGGAATATGAACCAATAAATCTGAGATAATACTCATTATTTTTAAAGTACCCATTATGTGTCAGGCACAATATCTCATCTAATCCGCATAACGACCTTTGAAAAAACTAAAGCTCAGTGAGGTTAAGTCACTTTCCCAAAGACAGAGCTGGCAAATGACAGAAATTTAATCTGGGATTTAATCCAGACTTGTTTGACTCCAAACCCTGCTTGTTCTCTTTTCACTATACTTTCTTAGGGAGAAAAAAAAATACAAAAGCACAACCAACTCATTACTGTCTGTAGAGAAAGCCCTGAACTTTTCTCTACATTATTATTAAACTAGAAAGTTAAAGATATAGTCACTTTCAGGTCAGGCAGGACCTGGCCAACCAGAGATAAGTGATGTCTCAGAAATTCCAGACCTAAATTTTGTATCCCACCCCCCTTGCTTGTTACACTACAAATCTGGAGTTGAAACTCAGGAAATTCTGCACTGGTTAAACAGAAAACAACAAAGAAAATCCTCAAATCCCCCTTCTCAGAAGCCCTAGAAATTAGGCAACTTTAAGAGGAAGATTTCTGTTGGAAATCGGGTTGCTCCCTGGCTCTTTTCCACGGAATTTAACATTGAGAGGCCAAGGCCTGGGATTTATCCTCGGTTCCTGGGCGAGGGCCAGGAAAACAGAGCCAGACAGGCCGGAGTTGAGAGGCTCCATACTAAAAAAGCCCTCGAAGTGAGGTATAAGTCACAGGAAGCTGGTGTGAGTTCAATGGTTTGGGTCCAGATTTAAAAGCAGTTATGCTAAGCGACTTGTGAAGGCACTACCGAATTCCCCAGCAACTCTGAAGTTGCATTGGAAATCTCAGAGTGACGATAAGAAAAGAATTAAGAAGTCAGAGAGATGAAATACATTTACAGGAGAGCCCAGAAATTGCTGAGATCACAGAAGGTTGAGAGGGTATGGATGAGAAACGTCTTGAATCTGAGATAAAGGATAGGATCCCACACGACGGGACTGGTCCTCAAAGGCAGAGAGATGTTAAGTCATTAGGCTGCAGGAGAAATTCCGTTTCTGAAGGAGAAAAGGTTGGGAAGAAAACAGGGTTGTGTCTGTAAAAAGGGATCCCTGGAGAATATAGTAGTAACTCAGTAAAGGGGAGGTGAGAGGCTTAAACGTGTGTATGAGTGTGAGTCTGCGTGCGTGCGTGTGCGTGTGCGTTTGCGTGTGTGTGTGTAGCCCAGAAGGAAACTTGCCAAAAGGAAATGCATGTGAGGGCTCTGCGCCAGAAAGAGCGATCCAGAGGACTGTGGGAGCAAGGCTTCGGTACAGAGGGCGTCCCGGCAGGAGGCGGGACCCCGCAGACTCACCTCGGCCATAGCCCTGCGTGTGCTTGGCGAAGCTCCTCACCACGGCCTCCACGGCCTCCCGCAGCACGGCCGGGCTGCCGGCGGC
>NW_006442103.1:18065594-18083800 GCF_000325575.1 Pteropus alecto
TGCAGTCGCTGCGCTCGCATCGTCTCCATCCTCGCCGCCAGCGGAGTAGCGGCCCGGAGCCTGCCAGCCTGGCGAGCTAACGGTCCCAGCCACCCCCGCCAGCTAGCGCCCAGGGACTGAAGGCGGTGCCGGAGCCCAGCCGTCAGTCAAGCGGGGGCGGGGACGAGCCGCGTCCTATGCCAATCACCGGAGAGGGGGCGGGAGCAAGCGGGCTCTAGCTCCGCCATAGGCAAAATATTGAGGAGGGAGGAGATTCTGAGCACCCAATTGCAAAGAGAGAAAGCGATATCCTCTATAGGAGAGCTTAGCTTGGGCACATCTTTGGGAATAGCGGAAAGCCAGCCAAACCCCTGGGGCGAGGCTTGGGGGAGCAGGGTGGGCGGGAGAGGGATAGGCCTGGAAGAAGCAAGGCTAGGGAGAACTGTAGACAGAGTGAGAGGATACTTAGGGATCGGTTGTCTGATTACTTCATGTTATAGATGTAGATGAGGAAACCTGCTCAGAGAAGTGTTGTGATTTGTCCCAGCAATCGGCGGTGGAGCTGAAGCAAGGAAAGATGCTGACATTTAATGAGCAAATATTTACAGCATGCCAGACACTCTGCAATGTACTTAGTGCATTGTCTTATTTAATAATCACAATCACTAACTAGATTTTATTGTTTTACAGATAAGGAAACTGACACTCAGAGAGGCTAGATAAATTGCCCCAAATTAAATACCTAGGAGATAGCAAAGGGATGGGGGGTGGGGGGTTCAGACATAGGTTTTCTGATTCCCAATATTTGATCTTTTCATTATACAACATCGTTGGGTAATTTTCTGATTTCACCTATCCTTAGTTGGGGGAGCAAGAAAGAGTGGAATGGGCTGCCCCCTTACCTCCCATGAGGGGAGAGTTAGGAGGAGTTGGAGGAAGAGTTAGAATATATACAGAAAAAGAGCAAACTGGGAGGTCCAAAGGGCAGATTAGGACAGGCACCCTTGTTCATAAAACCTGTCGGGCTGGGTTCCTCTGATTACTCTTACATGTGCATATAAACACACACACCACACACACTTTGTCAGTTGACCATCATCATGCCATTTTTACCTGAGTAAGGTTGTAATAACTCCTCCCTTCCACTTCCCACCTCCCCGTGTGTGTGTCTGTTTCTCTCTCTCCCCCACTCTCTCTCTTTCTCTAAATAGCTCTCTCTCCACCCTACAATGGCTCTGAAATCAAGGACGGGGAAATAGAAGCCAGAAGCAGAAGAACATGGGTAAAATGGACCTGGTGAGATGCAAGTTAGACCCCAAGGAAATACTATGTGTGGTCAACAAACAGGAAGCTTGGAAGAGGGACAGTTAATCTACTGGGATATATCTACTGACTGTGGCGGGGGGGGGCACTTTTTGTAGGAATCTTAAAGAATTTGAGGCCGGACATAGGGGAGGCTGGGAGAATGGAACCCTGTCAAATGCCTTAAAACCTTCAGGACACAGGACTCTTGCCTTTCCTTCTATAACCACAGTTGGTCACTTGGTCTCCTGGAAAGAAATGGGGGGTGGACCTCTAAGCATCCCCTAAATCATTATAGCTGTAGTTAGCAGCACCCTCCCTCCTCCATTCCTCCTTTCCGACACCCCACACCCCCGGGCAGAAGTGACAAAACAGAGACTTCTGAACACATTTATTTGATATGTCAAGTGGAGAGAGGAGTGATTTAGTGTTACTCCCCACTTCCACCTGCGGGGGTGTTCATAAACTCAGACACACCGAAGAGCAGCTTAGAGCCCATGACCCACCCCCTGAGAAAATGAGACGACCTGTTGTATCAGTTGGGGGGACAGGGAGGGAATAAAAAGCAGGAAGTGGAGAAGTAAAGCTGAGAGCAGGAAGGGCAGCAGCAGAACTGAGTCTGGGGGTTGCTGCAGGAAACCCCCAAGGAGAGTGGAGAAGATATCCTGAACAGTGGTTAGGGCTGGAAACAGGTGTGAACAAGGAGCCAGGCCTGGAGAGAGAAGCGTAGACCTGCAGAGCAGGGTGGAATACTCCCGAACCGGGTCGAGTGTGCAAAATCATGAGCGGGTTGTGTTGCAGGGTGTAGTGGAAAGCAAGGAATTGCTTCCGTAGGAGAGCAGAGTTTGGAGACTACCCATAAGTAGGGGTTCCCTACTTACTGCTTCTGAACAAACGCAAGTGAGTTCGGCCCAGGACCCATTTGGGGCCCTAGCACAAGTGGCCCAGTGTGCGCTGTGCCTGTGGGTACACAAGGGATCCCATACGCATGTGAAATGATCAGGGCATGAATGCATGTGTCTATATGACCAATAAATAGAGTATTTACCCTTCCCTGCAGATAAGAGTAACTGTGCTGCGGACACGTTTGCCCATGTGTGCGTGCACCGTGCCCATGAGCACATGCAAGAGAACCCTATGTCCGCGGTGTGTGTGTGTGAGCTGGTTCTCTCACCTGTCCCGTCAAGGTGCTCATCCCCACCCTCCTTGGCTCCTCTCACTCCTCTCAGCGCCCTGGCTCCCCTGGCCCCCCTAGACTCTGGAAGCCCCCCAGCAGGCGGATCTGCTCAGTCTGCATGGAGTGGCGCCTCACCAACTTTCGCTTGGTCCTGGGAGAGCCGGGCGCTCCCGCCTGGGGAGGAGCGGGCAGCGAAGGCGCCCGACCTCCGGGCTGGGGGCGAATGTCGGGGATGGGAGGGTGGGGGCTGACGTTGAGCGGGGGCAGGAAACCCGGCCGCGTCTGCGAGATGTGGTCCAGGAGCAGCGTCCCCGAGCCCCTCCGCTCCAGCAGCCCGGGGCTCCGCCTCCGCCCGCTCAGCGGAGATACAGCCCCCGGCAGACTCTCCTGGGACTGGCGCGGGGAGGGAGCCGAGCCCGCCAGAGGGAGGGTCAGCGGGGAGGCGCTGTACCGGCGGCGCTCCAGGGACGGGCGGCTGCACTCCGGCGAGTCGGGGCACATATTTCCGGGGGTGTCGAGCTCCACCGGCTCCATGCGGCTCAGTTTCTGCCTCAGCCCTGAAGGGGGACCAGACTCCTGAGCTTCTGGCGCTGTGTTTCGGCGAGAGAGGGGACCCCCACCCATCACTTTCTCCGCCCACGGGGGCGGGGCCTCGGGGCCTTCGGTGCTGTGACGTCTGGAAAGACGCGGTCGACCGGTCAGGGTCAGGCCGTTGAATTCAGCGGTCAGGCGCTCCAACCCCGGCCTCCCTTCCGCGGGCGGGACCGGTTGAGGAGGAGCCACTAGGCCCCAGGGCTCGGAGTTGAGCCTTTTGAGTGGTTTTGGAGGGTGACGGGGTGGTTTGGGGAGCGGCTCAGAAGGGGAGGGGTCATCGGGGGGCTTAGGAAGAGGGAATTCAAATACGTCCCGCTTCTCCTCTTCTTCCTGGGTGCGAGGCGATATCAGCCCCCGTCCTCCCCCTGCAGTCTGCAGCTGGATTTCCGAAGGGGAGGTGCAGACCCCCGGGCTAGGAGGAGCAGGAGCGGGGTCCTCTACCCCCGGCGACGGTGGGGAATTGAGATACTGCCGGGTCTTCTTGGTGCCCGAGGGAGAGGTGTCGGTGGTGATGATGATGACCTCCGTGCCCTTGGCCTTACAGGCGTCCAACAGCGTGGCAAGGGTCTCGCGGTCCCCGCGGTCCAGGGCATGGACAAGCGCCGAGGCGCCCGCGTGATCTCGGACTGAGGGGTCTGCGCCGTGGGCAAGGAGCAGCGAGGCCACCGCGGCGCCCCCACCGCCGGCGCAAGCGTGCATGAGGGCGGTGCGCCCCAGGCGGTCTGCGATGTTGGGGTCCGCACCTTGCTCCAGGAGGTAGCGTACCATGCGAGCCTTGTTCTGGGGGTCGTCGTAGCGGGCCCGACAGGCCGCCATCAGCGCAGTCTCCCCCTGGGCATCACCCTCATTCACGTAGGCGCCCCCCTCCAGAAGCAAACGGGCCAAGCGGAGCTTACCCTGACCCACGGCCCGAAGGAGAGCGTGGCCCTCGGTGTGCAGCATAGCTGCGGCTGGGGCGAGAGCACCGGTGGAGCCGGGACCGGGACCTGCCGAGGAAGGCTAGGGGCGTGGGGGTGGTGGCTGGCAGAGGCCTGAGGGCTCAGTGGCGAAGCCAATCCCTGCGAGAAAGACAAGAGATCTTACTGACGGAGTCAGGCGGGGAAACTGAGGCAGCGGTGGAAGGACCCGGCGTGGGGCGGGGGAGATCGCCACTGCGCGGCACACAGTCCTTCTACTAACTCATGCCTCTGAGCCGCCCCCTCCCCCCAGCGCATGCCTGAGGAGGTGGGAAGGGCGAGCGCGCGTGCAAATGCGTACGTGCACGCGCAGATCTTCGCACCCCCACCCTCACCCCACGGCTTACCAGACCTTTCCAGCATCCCCCTTTTCTCATCCGCACTTGGAATCCCCCTTTCTAGGAGGTTGAACACCACCCACCCACGCACATGCACCCCTCCATTCACACACATACCCATTCCTAACCTCTTGTAGGTTGCCACAGCCCCATAAATGGAATGGGGGGAGGGAAGCAGCTTGCATTTGGGACCTAAAATGGGTGGGGGACAATTGGGGGTTTCTTTTGCCCCTGCTACGTTCCCCATCACTCCTTGCTCTCTCCCCTCCCAGGCTGTGCGCCCAGATACCTGAATGTCCGCAGAATCTCCGCCCGGCCAGGACCCAAGCCAGGGCCACCAGGCAGCCGGGGCGGCGGAGCCGGGTTCCCGGGGGCCCACATGGCGTGTGGGGGGGGGCACCCGGATTCCCTTGGTGTCAGTGTCTGCGCCCGGGCACCGGATCCTGGTCCCTCCTCCCGGTGCGCCCCGGGCACAGCGCCGGCTCGGGAGGAGAGAAGCTGGGGTGGGGGGGGTGCGAAGGGCGGAGCTCTGCCTTGCTATTTATAGCCTAGTCTCTGCGGGTGGGGGCGTCCGGCACCAAACTGCTCCCCCACCCATGCACACATAAACCCTCTAAACCTAGAGACACCAATCCTGACTCCCCTTGCTCAATCGGCCACCCCTCGGCCCCAACAAACCTAAATGTTCCTTGGGAGATTCCTCCGCGACCCAGACTGGGACCATCCCAGTTCTTCATGGAGCTTCAGGTCCCCATTCTCCGCGTTTTGTGTGCTTATGAGCGCCTGTGCGCCAGACCTGACCTACCACGGACCGCACAGGGCACACTGTGCAGAGTGGTGGAGAGAGGCGATTGGGATCCACAGCCGGGGTCCATACTGTGCAGAGAGAGGCAAGAGATCTGGCTGGCTTCTCGTAGTTTAAATGCCAGGGGAGCTGGAGTCAGACACAGCGGTACATCCTCACTCCACCTCCCCCAAAACGGAACACACAGCACAGATAAACTTGGACCTCAGCTCCTTTGTACAGACTTCTCAGCTAAGTATGAGGAGGGTGGATATCAGGTCATTTTCAGATACAGGAATGGGCATTCCCAGATGCTTCCTCCCCATATTCGGCGTGGGGGATAGAAAAAGAGCAGAGAAAAGAGAGAGAACGTTGTAACACATCCTCTCTCATCGCATCTGTCTTGCTTCGTCTCATTATCTTTTCATCTTGCTTGAAGGTCTTTGTCCAAATCTCTCCTTAAGTCTTTTCCTATCTGTTGCAATCGGTTTCTTTCTCTCTCTGCTTCTCCTTGCCACCTGCCCTGTCTCCATGGTTACCATAGCTTCTATCTGCATATTTTAGGAATGAGTTTGTGTCCAGCTGGAAGGCATCAGGGGAAGTGAGGGATGAAGAAAAAATCCTAAGGATTTGGAAAACTCACCTGAGAGAATTCAGAGGCTGGAGGCCACCAGACACAAGATCCTAAAAATAGTGTTCCGGAAGAAGAGGAGAGAGAACTATTTGCAGGGCAGCTTTCCATTTTACCAGCTACCATTGACTGGACATCAACTGTGCGCCAAGTACTTTACAGATATTATCTCCAATCGTCACAACAACAGTATCCGGAAGGAACTATCCTTGGTTATAGATAAAGAACTGAGACTTAGGAAAGTTAAGCAAGTTCTCCAAAGCCTCACAGGTCTGTTTCTGTCCGGTTACAAAGACTGGGCATTTGTCACTACACCTGTATACAGCCTTCCAAACTCAGAGTCTCCACCCTCAGGGCCATTTTCTCTGACTTCTGGGTTATATGCTTCCTGACTCTCCCTCTGTTTCTGTTTTTGTGAAAGTAGGTCTCCCCACCCCCCCACCCCCCCCACACAATATATACTTCCTGACTCTCCCTCTGTTTGTGAAAGTAGGTCTCCCCACCCCCCCCACCCCCACACACACCGCTCCTCACTTTATCAAGGGCCTGGGAGGAGCTGGAAGACAGCGGAAAATGCAGAAAACACTGGTCTCCTGCTCTGCTTCCCCAATGCCGGTTCTTTGATTCCTGACCCTTCCTGCCCCGAACCTTCTTCCCATCTTCTCACAGACATGTCAGCAACCCACAAGAAAAAAATTTTTTTTTTTTTTAGAAAAGAAGTATTCATTGGTGGTGCTAGAGGGAAGCAGGGTAGGATCGAAGGGAAGGTTGGAGTAATGGAGGAGAGGCCAAGCTACGAAGCCAGAGCCACAGAAAGCCTGATCCCTAATGAGCAGGTTTCATAGGGGTTCATTTCTCTATGCGAACTCAGTCAATAGAGTCCCTCGGTGAGATCTGAGTGTCAGGCTCCCTCTGGGAACTCTCGCCAGCCAGGGGCTCCTCCGTCTGAGACGAGGTTGGAAATAACTGACCCCTGGTCGCTTCTGCAACCCCACCTGTCTCCGCGCGGGGCTCCCCAAGCCTGGTTCCGGCTGACTCTCTCCCTCCCTGCGTCTCCTCCTCGGCTTCCAGTGGGCGGACCTCTTCGCCTAGATTGGCCGGGAGAATTCACCAATGGGGAGCTCCGGGAGGCGGACCCAGAACGCCACCAGCTCGAGGAAGACAGGCAAATTTCAAGTTGGCTGCGGCTTGGGCTCCGCGTGGGGGAGGGGCAGCAGGTAAGGTTCCGACCTGGTGGCGCTGAGCTGGTTCGGTCCCACATTTCCCAAACTGGTTCTTCAGGACCAAGCTGCAGGTTAGATAGACAACGCGGTCTGGCGGATCAGCCCCCTTCTGGCTCCCTACCCTTTCTCCACTGGGCTCCTCTTGCTGTATTGATTGTATACCAGAGAACCGTAGTTTTCTTTTGCACATGGGCGAGAGATATTAAAACAGAAAGTAAGAAAGACTCATTCTTGTACCTACGACTTTTGCAGTGGCATCAGCTTCCCTTGAATCTACTAATATTATCTCCCTAAGAGCCTAACAGACAGACTCCTGCTACCTGTCTAGACTCAGCCGAACGCATACCTCCTTCCTAGCTTTCCTGGACCTCCTTTTTTGCAGAATTAATTGTTCCCCAGTCTGATGATAGCATTTTACGCATACTTCCTTAGAGCGCTTAAGTGCACGCTCTCTCTTCAATGTTTCTATTCTTCTTAGAATATAAGGTTCTGCAGGGCAAGTTGTAGTACTTAATACACAGTGCCCAATAAAGGTTAATTGAATGGAATTGACTGGGGACGCAGAATTAAAACTCCTAATGTAATTAGGGAACAATTAATGAAAGACGAAATAAAATGCAATACAGCATATAATTAAGATCTCCTAAATTAGTAGTTCATAATACAATTGCTCGTAGGACTGGGATGGTGAGGGGAGGCTTTATGAATCACAAGGTCTCAAGTTTGGAAGGACCCTTAGGAATCGTGTTCATTCATTCAACAGGTATTTATTGAGCATCTACTGTATGCCAGACACATGCTAGACAATGGGGATCAGAGCGAATCTTCTACTCTAGGCCTGCGTGCTCCGTCTGATCAACTGCACTTAGTAAATTGTCATCCAGCTTCTACCGAAACGTCGTTAGTAAGCGAACTCCCTATCTCGCTTTGCATGTCATTCCATTTTGGCATATTTATTCTTCGATTAATATTCAACAGATATTCTAAACAAATATGCAGCTCGATAAAATGCATTCCACACTTCCATTGTAAAAGAGGGAGAGGTGTCCTGGTGGTAATATTCTTAAAAATTAAGAACACCATCCCTTTTGTTTTCTGATTATAGGAGTGATACACACTTATTCTAGAAAATTCGGAAACACATAAAGGTATAAATAAAAATGCCTGTTATTTCATGGCCACGATATAGTGAAAACCATTATTTTAATATATATCCTTTCAATGTCTTCACTGTATGTGTACATATATGTACATATGTGTGTATGTGTGTATATATTACATAAATATGGCCATATAATGAATACATTTTATGTCATGTTCCTCTCACTTTATATTATGAATATTTTTCTGCCTTTAAACATTATTTGAAATCATTTTTATGGCTACATGGTAGTATAAAATGGATACTCGATTTTTTTTAGCCATTCATTTCTTGTTGGACCATTTAGGTTATTTCAGATTTTTTACTACTATGAATAGCTCTTTGATGAACATCCTTGACTATATATCAGATGATTTCTTGAGGATAGATTTTTTTCTAAGTAGGGTTACTGGATTAAGGATATGAACATATAAAAGGCTGTTGATTCAAGGAGTCAAACTGCTCCATCGAAAGATTGTGATCCAGCGAAGTATGACAGTGTCCATCTCAGAAAAACTCATGACAGCCCGATTATTGTTTAAATCTTTGTCAGTTTGATAGGTAAAGAGTGATTTTATAGGCCATACTTCTGTCAATTGCCTATTCATGTCGTTTGCACATTTATTCTTTTGGGGTGATATTTCTTTTCACTTGGATTTCTGTGAGTTCTAATATAATGAGTGTTAACTTCTTGTCTTATTCATTGCAAATACAGGAAACTCTAAACATTAGCGTGTTCCAGGCTTCAATCCCCGGATCTCCTCTTTTCTCTGTTTACATTCACTCCTTTAGGGATCTCGCCCAGTCTGCTGGCTTGAAATAGTCATATATTGCTAACTCCCCTAGAATGTGAGCTCCATTGACACTTCATGGGTGTAGAAGTTTTTTGGTCTGGTTTGCTCATTGCTGTAGCCCTAACACTTAGAACAGTGCTTGGTACACAGCAAGCACTCAGTAAACACTTGTCGAATGAATTAAGATGGTTTTGTTATTATTTTTCCCATCGTACAGTTGAAGAAACAGGTTTAGGGATATTAAATAAATTGCTGAAGGTTATGTAGCTAGGAAATGATGGAACTGGGATTCAAATCCATGTACTACTACATGTAGTGCCCGCCTACATGTTAAATTTGATGTAATTGTTTTTCTGTATGTTTTGTTGCAGCCTATTAACCTTTACCACAATACACAGTTATGCATAATTGAGAATGAGTATAATGAATATGAAATGTTATTTTGGGGGAAGGGGAAGGCAGGGGTGACCACTAGGAAGGGTTGATGTTAAGGAGGAACAGTTTTCGACCCGATTATGGGAGACCTTAAATATTTTCAAGAATTTAGACTCAATCACAATCTTAAATAGAAGAGACTCATTGTAGATTCCTGAGCTGAGTGGGGTAGAGGTGGATGGTTTACAGGTTCCCAAACACCAGTTTGTTGCCTGAATTAAATTAAAAATTGTCTTCTTTTTACCCCACGTCTTTGGCTAGTATGTGGCAGCGGAGTTAGATTTGTCTAGTCTCAAAGCTCATAGCCTTTTCTTAACTCCGCACTGTTCTGCAGTCAAAACAACTCCCATCTCCATTGCTAGAACTGTATTTGTCAAGTGGAAAGATACCTAAGCCAGCTGGTTAGAGTGTCATTTCCCTGGAAAGGGCCTGAAGACATGGTGACAGATTATTACTCCATGAGACATCCTCTCTCCCCTAATATGTTCTTTCAATCAGATCACAATCTATTAACTAACTGCCATTTTTTCTTCACATTTTTTTTTTGTGGCAGTTGGACTTAACACTGTCCAGGTTCCCCAGACACGTGTTTTTCTACCTTCCCCTTCCTGCTGCATATTATTAGATTGATCTACTATTCTGTTACTTTATATTTTTAAATTTAACTTAATATTTTTCTTATTACAAAAACAATACCCATTTGATATAGAAGAAAACATTAAAATACAAACAACAACAACAACAACAAATCACTTCAAATTAACCAGTGTTAAATTTTGGTGTATATCCTTTAAGAATATTTTATTCGTGTGTGCGTGTGTGTGTGTGTGTGTGTGTGACCACTTAGATTACCTTATACATATTTTTAAATTTTTTTAACCAAATAATTTTTTGTGAATGCCCTTCACAGAGCCATATATTTCTTGTCTAGCATATTCGTTGGCTATTAATTGAAGAACAACTATCCCAAAATGGAATGGCCTGCAAAGTGAGATAGGGAGTTCGCTTACTAACAACGTTTATATAGAAGCTGGATGACAATTTACTAAGTGCGGATGAACAGAGGAAGGACGAATGCCTAGTGTAGAGGATTCTCTCTGATCCCCATTGTCTAGCATGTGTCTGGCATACAGTAGATACTCAAAAAATACCTGTCGAATGAATGAACACATGATTCTTAAGGGCCCTTTCAAACTTGAGACTTTGTGATTTATAAAGCCTCTCCTCACCATCTACCATCCAAGTCTTCCTAGCTTTCTCCCTTCTCTGGACTGTGGGAGCAATTATATTATGAACCACTAATTTAAGAATTCTTGATTATATACTGTTTTGTCCCTTATTGTTCCCTAACGTGTTGTTATATATACCCTTAATATGATGTGATGAAATTGCACTTTACCTCTGTGATCCAAGTCTATAACCCCAATGTAATTAGGAGAAAAACATTAGACAAATTCCAGCAGACATGCGTCCTATTATACACCCGAGCAGTACTCTTAAAACTGTCAAGATCATCAAAAACAAGGACGATCTGAGAAACTATGAATTTTGAGTTGCTATTCGAGTTTCTTTTTTTATTATTAATAGATTTTATTTTTAAAAACAATTTTAGATTTACAGAAAAGCTGAGCAGATAGTACCAAAAGTTCCTATATGCCCTGGTGGATTTTCCGCTACTATTAGCATCAAATGTTAGCACAGTACATTAGTTACAATTATGAAAACATATTGATAAATTATAATTACTTAAGGACATAGTTGATTCACATTTCCTCAGTTTTACCTAATGCTCTTTTCTGTTCCAGGATCCCATTCGGTACACCACATTACATTTAGCTGTCATTGGTCCTATTATGTATGTCTGTATGTGCATATATATACATATACACACATATATGTATGTATACACACAGAAATGAAATCGAAAGGATACATACTAAAATGTTAATAGTAGTTATCAATACATGGTGGTTATCATGTATTGAAATAATACATGATATAATAAGTATTTTTACTTATTGAAATAATACATGATATAATAAGTATCATGAAATAATAAGTATTTTTTTTAATGTCTTTATGGGTTTCCAAGTTTTCTAGAATAAATGTATATTATTTCGGAAAACAAAAGGGATGGTGTTCTTTGTTTTCAGGAATGCTACTGCGAGGCCAGCTCTTCCTCTTCTCCAGTGGAAGAAGGGACCGTCCTTGTTTTTGGTGTCTTTGGCAGTTTTAAAGGCTACTGCTCAGGTATGTGATAGGATGCTCCTCTGCTGGAATTTGTCTGATTTTTTTCCCCCCCAATTAGATTGGGGTTATGGATTCAGGGAAGAAGGTCACAGAGGTAAAGTGGTAAAGTGCCACTTCATCACATCATATTAAGGGGTCACGCTAGCAACATGATTTAATATTGTTGATGTTGACCCTGGTTCCCAGACTGAAGTAGTGTTTGTTCAGTTTCTGCACTGTAAAGTTATTAATCCCCCTTTCCAAAACTGTATTGGACAAAATTCCCTATACGCAGCCCACACTCAAGGAGAGGGGAGTTCCACCCACGCTCCATCCCCCCTACATAATTTATTTGGAATTCTGCATGAGAGCTTTGTCTTTTCTCCTTTGTGTCTTAATTTATTCGATCATTTATTTATATTAGTATGGACTCATGGATATTTTATATTTTTAGGATTAGAATTCAGTACCACTTTATTTTATTGCTCAAATTTTTCAGCTTTGGCCATTGGCAGCTCTTTCAGTTGATTCTTATGCCCCTTTGACATAGCCCCATCAATGTGAGCGTGCGTGTGTATGTGTGTGTGTGTGTGAGTGGTCGTTGTTGTTGTTTTGAGTACTTTTGGGCACTACAAGATGCTTCAGTCTCGTCTTGTATATTTCCTGCCCCAGTCTTAGATTCAGCCATTTCTCCAAGAAGCCCTAGTTCCTTTTATTGAAAAATGGTATTAGAAACCAAGATCTGGTTGCTAGGTGTGTCCCTTGCTAGTGGGGTAGCATTTCTTTCAAGTTTCATTTTCATTTGGTAATTTATTCAGCATCCTAGCTGCCTCTCACTGGCCCCTGGGATTGATGGCAAGAGGCAGAGTTCAGTTCAGTAGCGGGAGGATCTTTTCATTCATCAGAGTTGATCACAGTGGAATGGGCTGCCTTGGAGAAGAATAGGTGCCCTCTTTCTAGGAAAAGGCCATCAGAAGCTGAATGACTAACAACTTACAGAGTGGAGTAATGCTCTGGGAGGGGGTGTGGACTAGATAACTCCATGGCTTTTTCCAATTCTAAGAGTCTGTGCTTCCAAATGGTACTTAAAAAGATCAGTTTGATCATAATGGTCCTCCCCACCGCCTCACACCGCACCCCCAGCTCTCCACCCCCACCCTGGCCACTGACAGTGAGACCGGTGACTTATCCCTGTACCCCCGCAGTGCCTGGCACACGACCTTTTTCACGGGCTATGCTTAATAAATGTTTTCTTGAAATGCATTGCGTTGGATTCAACTGGGGCTTGGCTGGGTTTGGAAAGCCAGAAAGAGAAAGAATGCAAAGGTCACGTATGCATCAGATATGCAGATGGTGATAAACATCAAATTATCTTAGGGAGGTAGAGAAGTTTTATTCAAGGATCTAATCACTTTCCCTTCGTGCTACAGTTACACTATATTGCAGTTATCTGTCCTGTTACGACCATGTCTCATCCATGTTTATATTTTCAAAAATACCCTGCCTGGCACTATACCTTCTCAGTCAAAATTTGTTGAATTACACTGGCCTTTCAGGTCCCAGGGGGGAAAAGTTTGAGTGTCTCGTACCTCCCTAGCTTCCAATCCGTTCTGCTGTACTTTTTCTCTTTGTTTTTGTCTTTATCAGGTTTTTCTCTCTGGATCTCTGAATACCCAGGCCCCCTCCACCATGGCCAGCCGGGGTGGGGGCCGGGGTCGGGGCCGGGGCCAGTTGACCTTCAACATGGAGGCCGTGGGCATTGGGAAGGGGGATGCTCTGCCCCCGCCCACCCTGCAGCCTTCTCCACTCTTCCCCGTGAGTGTCCGTCCGCACTCCCTTCCCAAGTCCCCCGAGTACCCCTAGCTGACCGTGTGTGATCCTGGATTTCTCCGGGGTCATCTTAAAACCATTTTCCCTTTGCCCCTTCCTGTCTCTATGCTCCCAACTCACATGGCATGTTTTCCAGGCCAGGAAGTGTCTACCCTTACTTCTCACACTCGCAGCTCCCCAGCTTTCAAAATGTTGCGTTGCTCCCCACATTTTCCTCTGGCCCTTTGCTCATTAGGAGCATTGGGTTGAATTGGGGGGAGACACCCTCCTGGATTTGTACTCCAGCATTTTCTCCCTGGACTGACCACTGCCTCTGCCTCCTTAGCCCTTGGAGTTCCACCCAGTGCCTCTGCCCTCAGGAGAGGAGGGGGAATATGTCCTGGCGTTGAAGCAGGAGCTACGAGGGGCCATGAGGCAGCTCCCCTACTTCATCAGGCCAGCTGTCCCCAAGAGAGGTCAGTTGGAATGCTCGCGTCTTGTTCTGAGTGCTTTCCGTGAGCAGTGCCCTCTATTCGGCATTACTAGGGGCCAGAGATGCCAGAAGAGGCCCAGGAGCTCACCGTCTAACTGGGGAGGATCATAATTACCACTGCGTTTGAAATGCACGATGGTATCCATGGGTGGTTTTGAGTCTCACGACAATCTTGAGACAGTAGGAGGTTAAGGATTAAGATGCCCATTTCACAGGTATAAATGGAGGGATGTATTACAGTTTTTAACAATCTGGATTTACAGGCACCAACCGATCAGAAGAGGGGCTGGTGCTGGGTCTCTGAGAAGCCCTGCTAACGATAAACTATGACCTCTCTGGCCAGTGGATTGGGGAGAGGTCAGGGAGACCAGGAGGGACTGGGGAAGGGGGCGCACTGGGGAGGCTTGGGAGGGCGGATATTTACCAACTGCCGTGGAGGTACAGCACTGCAGAATCTGGACCACCGAAGCCCTGCTGAAGCCCGAGAAGCTGAAGCTCAGAGAGAGAAAGGCCTTGTCTAAGCTAGAGAAGGAGAGATGGAAGCCTGGTTGCTCGCTCTCTGGTATCCTTTTTACTGTACTGTACCACCTCTCGCTATAGTCATGCCTTCGGGTTAAGAGAGAGAACAAAAACATCGTCATTTTGGGTGGCAAAGGGACAGTTTAGAAGAGTATCGAAGGTCTTCGGTGAAGCTGACCCCCTGGGCTCTGGATTTGGGCTGAGGGGACAGACAATTCCCGAGTGTCGAGAAGGCTGGGCCCTCGGGAATAACCCTGTTCTAGGGCTCTGAAAGGATAAAACTTTGACCCTTGGCCTCTGACCCCTCAGATGTGGAGCGTTATTCAGACAAATATCAGATGTCAGGGCCTATTGACAATGCCATCGACTGGAACCCCGGTAGGTGACGGGCCCTTTCGTTGACCGCCCCTCTTTCAAACGTTTGAGATGCCTAAGCCACCGCCTCATGCACCCTCTTTTGTCCCTCCCTCCACCCCATTCAGCACATACACGCTCAGGTTCTACCTAAAAACCTATTAAGTAGTCCCCACTCCCAGGAGGCATCCAAGCCACGGGCTTGTTCCAAGCATCTTTGGTGCAACCTTATTCCTTCCTCACCTTTATCCCGACCCTGAGCTTTCCTTTAAAACCGGTCATCACCCCCAGGAGACCCCGGGCAGGGTCCTACTGACTTTTATATTCCCACCATTCCCAGACTGGCGACGTCTACCCCGGGAGCTAAAGATCCGAGTGCGGAAACTGCAGAAGGAGCGTGAGTGTATCTGGAGAAAGCGGAAAGAGAGGTTTCCTTCATCAGCCGGAGGAGGGCGGAGGCTGCGGGTGGTCTTGCCAGCCCCTCCGATTCCTACCCGCATCTCCCAATGTTCTTGCTGGATACCAGAGTGGCCACATGAGGGCAGCAGAGTGACATGGTCTCCGCAGGAAGGTGGGTAGAAAGCTAACAAGGGAGTTTGCTCTCTGATGGTTCGCTCTTTGATCCCCTCACCAGGGACCACTATTCTACTCCCCAAGAAGCCCCCTAAGACCACCGAAGATAAGGAGGAAACTATACAGAAACTAGAGGTGAGGAGGACCTGTGCAGAGCCCACATGGGCCCGAACCCATCCCTCCCCTTTGGCCCACGTGGGCCTGCCTCAGGTGAGTCTGAGTTTGCCTTCCTATTTGTCTTCACATAAGACCCTGGAGAAGAAGGAGGAAGAAGTAACTTCAGAGGAAGATGAGGAGAAAGAAGAAGAAGAAGAGAAGGAAGAAGAGGAAGAAGAAGAGTATGACGAGGAAGAACACGAAGAGGTAGAGGGACCTCCTTCCCCCGCCAGCCCCTCTCTCTCGCCCTCCTTAGCTCTGGGGACCTCAACTCTGTCCACCAGGGGTGTTCCCCTTGGAGAACCAAAGGAGAAAGTGCTCCCCAAAGATCGCGCCCTTCACTTTAGCGTCTCCAGGCCCTCGTCAAGAGTGGACAACAGCTGGAAGGGGTTTCCAGGCCTGGAATGGCGTGGCTGGGAGGGAGGGGGCCTGGCACACAGGGAGAAGGGAGCATGCCGAAAGCAAACCCGGAGGTATTTTCTGTTTCAGGAAACTGATTATATCATGTCCTATTTCGACAATGGAGAGGACTTTGGGGGTGACAGTGATGATAATATGGATGAGGCTATCTACTGAAGAAGGACCCCAAACACCACCCTGGAGCTTTCTCTCTCGATACAGGATACAGAGAGTAACTGTCCCTATTATTTGGTTTTTGTGGACAAGAAAATCATCTGCTCAGAGTCCAGATGACTCGTTTGGTCTCTGGAGATACAAATGGAGAATGATGACAGACAGACTCTCTTTTCTACCCTTCCCCTCCCTCCACCCTTGAATCACCTCTGATATCTTGGGAAAAGGGCAGAGGACCCATGTCTTAATGGTATGAAAGGTCGAAAGAAGAAAGAACGTCAAAAGAGGAACTGGAATTGTAAGAGCTGAGACAACCCCTCCCTGTTTTTTATTGTTCTTTATGGGGATCATCATGGGTGGGAGCTGTTAGGAGGAAGGAAGCCAGTTTTATATTTTTAAATAAAATGTTTTTATCTGTCTCTCTCTGTCCAGGGCGAGGCCTGGTGGGAGAGGGCTGGAGGAATGAAGGGGACGCCTCGCTGAGCCATGGTTCCCTCACCTGTCAGAGTCCAGCGTGACACCCTGGGGGTCACAGCCTTCCTGTCCCTTGCCCCTTCCCTCCCACATCCACCGTGGGACACCTGCTCCCAACCTAGCCCTGCCCAGGAACAGTCCCGAAATGCGTTTGCAGGGACGTGCAGAATGAGTAGTGGAAAACACTGACACCCCGGAGACCAGCTGGCTTCTGAGTCTCTGGTCCTCGGGCCATGGCGACGTGATTGTGTCTGTTCACAACACATTCACAGGGACACAGGCTCGCTCTTTCCCATACATGACCTTGATCTTGTCCTTGTTTACAAAGAACGATTGCAGCTATTTTTATGGGGACAGTCAAGAAAGCCAGGTGCGGGGAGGGAATAGGGAGGAGCTGCTGATTCTTCTTCATCAGGCTCTCTGGCCTCCAGGCCCTGGAGACCCCACTTTGAAACGTTTGTCTTTGCAGTGGGAGCCCCTAAATATTCTATTCTCCATTTCTAGGAGCCACCGTGGCTGAGTCGCACTTTCTCTCTTGGTTCTCCCTTTGTGGAATTTGGTTAGCCTTTCTCATTCCCTTCTTGGGGGAAAGACGGTAGGCGGTGTTGCTTTACAGGAAGTAATGCGGGTGGGGAGGAGGGGAGTGACTTGGGGACACTCACAGCTCTGAGCGATGATTTCTCGCCCACACAGCTCTCCCTTGGGTGAGGTCACATCTCTAGGCTCTGATTGGCTTCTGAAGAAGCCCTAGATGCGCTGATTGGTTCCAGCCACCCGACATGCAGCAGTCACGGACTAGCTGCGTGTCCAGATAGGGGCTGACTTAGGGAGGTGGTTCCGGATCCCTGCGATGCCGTGGATGCTGTGGGAGCAACCCTACCAAACACCAGGAAGCCTTAGTTAAGATGGAATGCGGGAGAATCTTCAAGAAATCCCCCAACCGTATTCAGGCAGGCCGACGGCATTCCCTACAGCATCAACTGAACTGACTGACAGGCAATCTAATGTTAGATACTTCTGACCTCATCCTCAAGATTGCTCAGGGGCTGTGACTCCATTGAGGGAGAGCACCTTAAAAAGCCTGATATGGCTGCAGTAGTAGGTGTTACGGCAGAAGCAGCCAAGAGAACGGAGAAGGAAACAGGAATAGAAACAGAACATTCCAGTTACTGAGCAATTTGCGATAATTGGTCTGTTTCCTTTTCTAGCTCTCAGAGGAGTTCTGAGTGGACGGCGTGGGGAGGGGCCAGAGGACCTGTCACTGGGGTTTCCCACAGTCACACTCTAGCCTGTGATTGTGGCTAGGGAGAAATCAGCAAAGAACAAAAGTAAAAGACATTGAAAAATCTCCTTTTGCCCTTTTCCCCCCGACACGTACACAGGCTGTCCTGACCCGGACAGCTGTATCTATGTCTATGTCGGGGTCACGACCAACCCCCGAAATCCCACCTCAGGCCAGCCTGAGAACTTAAAAGAATGAGAATAAAGAATATTCTAGACAAGAGAAAGTAGAGGAGGACTGAGACACATCCCCCCTCCGCGCCACCTCTCCACCCCCAGCACACACACACATCCTTTTCCCATAAAATGAGGGAGAAAGGAGGACAAAGGTTACAGTGACCCCTGGGGATCAGTTGTACTGTCTCAAAGGCAAAGTATCAGGAAGATCAGA
>NW_006442103.1:18083817-18084154 GCF_000325575.1 Pteropus alecto
TCTTTCCCGTCTGGCTTCCTGCACCTCCTGGCAGGTGACCTTGCTGAACAAAGCCAGAGACATGGGACCCAGCAGCTTCCAGATTCCAGGGCGGTTCCAGGCACGGGATAGACTGTTTTCATTGACCTTTCCCCTACTTTCCACGCTCTTTCGGCAGGCTGAGGCTGAAGCCTCAGGCCCAGTAAACAGGCAGGGCAAGGCTTCCATTCCTCTGGAGGTTGAGGCCCTGCTTGTAAACATTTAGAGAGGACCCACCCACCCGGTGCTGGCTCAGCCCTGTACTGAGCGCCTGCTTATGCCGAACAGGTCACCCCCACGTCCTCAGCCTGGGCAGCAC
>NW_006442103.1:18084200-18108726 GCF_000325575.1 Pteropus alecto
TTCCTAGCCTCCTGGTTCCCCCCTGCCACCACCACCACCACTACACACACACGCCTTGGGCAGGAAGCTTGAGAGTGGGGTCTGCAAATTTAAGTGCAGAGACTCAGATGGTTTGAGAGACTGCTGGATGGGAGACCTGAATGCATTGTGCAGTTTGAAAGATCAAAAAAAAAATCGGAAGGTCAAATGTCAGATGGGTAAGACACCTTTGGTTTGATGAGGAAAAGACAATTACTTTCTTCTATTCCTGTTTCTTGCTGGTTGAGTGGATGGAAGGGTGGCTCTGTAGGAACGGCCTGGTTAGGAGCGGAGCCGAGGGGAAAGGCTGCCGTCTCGATGAGGAAAAGCACTGGCTTGTGGTCCTCGTCTCACGGCCCCATAGCTTTGTGTCCTCAGAACAGTCATGTCAGGTCTCCAAGCCTCAAATTCCTCACATATGAAACAGATTTTGGACTAGAATGTCCACTAGGAATTCTTCAAGCTCATGTTGTTCCATCTGCAGGAGTCCAAATGGTTCTGAGGACAAAGGTCAGGACAAAGGTCCAGCTTTTGTTGAACTCGTTCCATCCACGGGTGTCCCCACCTTAATTTCAGCTTGGGCAAGCTAAAGATAATTCGGGCATCTAGCCAGGCCTTTCCAAGAACCTGCCTCGGCCTGAGCAGCAGGAGAATCAGAAATTCCATAAACTAGCAAGGAAGGAGACAACCCCTTCAGCAGAGTTTAAGATCATGATCTGCAAGCCAGGATTTAAATCAAGCAGCCCACCAAGAAATTTCTGACTGAGGAAGGAGCCAATGGGGCAGATCTTCTTTGTCACCCTTGAGGGGTGACATGTCTGGCCAGAGGACAGGAAAGAGGAATGAGCTGGAAAGGAATGCTAACGGTCAGTGAGCTAATTTGGCCAGACAATGTTGACCCCTTCTCCAGTAACCTTTCCCCTAGTGAGGCTCGCTTTTTTTTCCCGAAGGTCATTTGGGTTGAAGAGCTGGAAATAAGAAGTCCTAGTTTCCTAGTGTCACCTCAGAAAAGCCTTTGCCTTTTCCCCCGACAAGACTTAATTTGCCCCTTTTTCATCCTGGAGGGAGGAGAAAGGCAGTGATCCAACCTTGACTGCGGGACCTGAGAGGCTAAGTGCAAACACCTTGAGAACTCACAGCTTTGGGGCAAGGAATCCAGAGGTTTCTCAAACCTAGTCCTGACCAGTGCAGGAAGGGGCTGTGTCTCCAAGACCTCCGGGTCCAGGACTGGTCTCCATTCTCGAACCACCCCTCCTCCCAGAGCCTGAGCTGTGGGCTGGATTTCCCAAAACTTCAACCCCTGACTCTTCCTGAATCTTACCATCCTGTGATTTCATTTCTCTTGGTATACAGTGGACAAAAGGAGAAAATACCCAAATTCTGTCTTTAACGTTGTTACACTCAGGGCAGCATCGATATTACCAGAACGGAAGGGAGATCATCAGTTAGACCTGTCTTTGCCTCACCAGAAGAGGTCGGGGAAATGAACTCACCTCAGTCTGGGACACAGACCTGGGGGATTTGCCATCTTAGAGAGAATAGATGGAATCCCATTTGGATAGGAAAAGAAGCCCCAGTACTCATCCTCCTACGCTCTTGCTATGGCCAGAGATGTAGCCGGGAGGAAATTCCCTCCTCTCTTTTACCTCATTTTTCTCAAGCAGGGGTGGTAAGAGGGAGTGAAGCAAAGATGGGCTCCTTGGGAGGAAGGGCAAACGCTGACCGGCCCTTTTCGAGGCCCTCCACTCCCTGTCCCTAAGCCTCTCCCCTGATCCTTAGACAATCTTTCCCGTCTGACAATACTTGGCTGCTCTTGGCCCCTCACCTCTCCCTTACTTGGCTCCTATTCTGAAACTTGCTTTTCGCTCAGAGCCACCGCTCCAACACCGGTCCAGAGATATCGGGGACATCTGCAGACTTCTCAGGAGCTGGCTTGGGTCCGGCCGGGAAGGATGACTTAGTGCCAAGGAGAGAGCGTGTCCCTCACACTCATTGTCTTTGAGATTCTTTTTCTCTTCTCGACTCTCTCCATGTCTTTCTTTCCATGTCTCTCTCCGCCTTATGTCTTTAGCTTTGTGCTGCTTAAATTGGGTTATTCATGAGTGATGTGGTGAGGAGTATTTGGAGCCACACAATACACGTGGTGCATCTTCCAGAGTGTCCATTTTACTTTTAAGATCTGCTGTGTGTGGGGGTGGGGGGGTGGGGGGGAGGGATACATTATTTTTATACTAAAACGACACAAATATATTACATGATATAAATAAAAATGTGCACTTTTTAAACCTAAAATACATACTTCAAAGACATTTCTGGCTTGTGACAGGCTACTCTGGACTGCTCCAGAAGTCCCGGGGGAAATGGTTCACTCTCCCTAATCTTAAGGGTCCTTCAGAGGAAATATTTGAGAAGCTCTACTTCAAGCAGAAGTGACAACCTAAGATAAACCTAAGCGCCAGACAGGAGTCAGGCAGGTACGAAGGAGCGAAGCAGGTGAGTGTAATGCAATAGGGAGTGGACAGAACCGGCAAATAAGAGCGGCCGGGCCTCACCGGCTCCAGCAGGTTGATGCCGTGAAGGAATGCGAGCTCAGTGTTATCGCATATGGCTGCTTTTTAAGAGAAGTCAGAACAGTAGCTTTTAATGAAATTCGGTCTTTAAATGTTTATAACCAATTCACATTTTCGGGAAGAAACTATACAGGTTTCTAGATGTCAGCAAGCTGATTCCACCCATGGGCTCCCCCATTGGCCACCTCTGACCTCTACCACCATCTCTTCTACTTTCTAAAGCAAACGAGGCCCAAATCTGGGCTCCCAAGGTCTTAAATTCTGTTCCTAAGAGTTGGGGACAGTGAGGTGCATGAGGTTGCTGGAGCATTTGGAGCTCTCCTGCAGGACAGCTTGGGGAGGGAGAACTGAAAAGAAGCCTCTGGGTACTGCTGGAAGGCTCCGCCTTTCTCCAGGGGAGCCACCGGTCACTGCCCAGCCATCGTCTCCCTGATCTACATGGATATTGAGCTAAAAACATCTTGTGGCCTGGAACAAGAACCAGCCGTCCTCAGAGTTGGAAGGTGAGTCAAGCATGAAAGACCAGGGATAGAGAGAAATGAGAGAACAGGAGACAAAGGAAGAATTACCTGTGAGTCTGGATAGATGCAGGAGGAAGTCCAAATTTAGACAGGGGAGGGGGAGGGGTCTTTACCCACAGAACCATATAAGGGAAACACAGTTCTCACGACCCTGACCCCACCTACCCTCCCAGCAACTGAAATCCTTCCTCTGTCCATCTGTCCGGGAGGTTAAAAATACCCACACTGGGCACGCAGCCAGACATTTCCAAGAACCTGTTTACTGACCATTTAATTGACTTGGAGGGATAGTCCGTAGCTACATCACCCAGTGAAGAATGAGAACAGACCTGGCCTGACATCCCAGGGCTCAAAGCACGTGGGACCCACAACTATGTCCCATGTTATCTGTCCTCCTCTTTCTTCCATCACTCAGTTGCCTGGAGATGACCAGTCACTTGATAGTCAGAAAAATCCCAGCCTTCGGAATCTATTTATTCTTTTCTCCTTACATAACAAGCCTAGTGGGAAAGTATAGCAGGGTCAAGCCAAGGGAAAGGCCAGGACAAAACAGGAATCATCTAAGTAGGCTAAACCGAGCCTCATCGGTGGGCTCGCGTTCATTGGGTTTTGTCCTGCTCAGTCTAGTCCACCTCCGTGGAAAAAAAAAAAAACCCAACGAGATGCAATACCTTCAAATGAGGATGTCATGTCACACTGTATATGCAGGACTCTCTATTCCCGTTTATCGCTCCAAACGCCAGGAAGCTTTCCCTGGAGTTGTATTCCGAAAAGTCAAGAAAGCTCAGTTAAATACCAGAAGATTCCAGAGGCCTGCGAGGCACACTGGGAGTATGAGAGAGAGAACGAGAGAGAGAACTCTAGTGCTCCCAGAGCTATCCCATGAGATGCCAGGGGTGAGCAGAGGGCCTATCCCGGCCTAGGGATGGGAGTGCCGACAGCAGGCTACCTGTCCTCCACCACGATGAGTCCAGGGGGAGTCGGCTTCCGTACACGGGCCTCTTCTCACACTGTTTTGCTCCCCAAACAAGAAAGAAATCGAGAGGAACAAAGAGAACGGCCTTACTTCCCATAGGTCAGAGAGGAAGAACAATTCTGGGGACATGCCTGGGAGCGAACTTAGCGAGATGGCAGTGGCGGTGGTGGATACGCCTCCTTGTTTATTTTAGGTAACAAGCATTTTACTTGCTACTGTTCTAATACTTCGCATATATTTTTTAAATCTTCACAATAATAATCTGAGGTAGCAACTGTTATTATCTCCCATTTTACAGATCAACTGGAGCATGGAGAGATTGAACGAGGTGCCCAAATATAGCTTGTTAAGTGGTAGAAGTAAGATTTCAATTGAGATGGTTTGGCTCCAGAGTCTATGTGCTTGTCTACCACCCTATGCGTTGGAAGGCTGATCCTTGAACTTTTTCTAGGCTATAGACTTATCTGCTGGGCCAGGACCAGCAGCCCTGGATGGATCTGCAGCCATCGCCCAAAACAAAAGTTTCTGCTCTCCCAGTCTGGAACTATTGAGGTCATGGTGCTCCGTACAGGTGATGAGTCATCAAAGGGTCAGTAAGATGTTTTCCTTATCCACCTTATGCATTCCATCACCTAGGGGTGGTCCAAGGAAAGAGCGTGAGGAAAAGGTCTGTATGCTGTTGAAAGAGCTGGACAAAAGTCCCTCCTTCACCCCTCTCTTATCCTTTGGCTCCCATGTGATTGTTTTTCTTTGTTGTTGACCAGGTGCTGGGGCAGCTCCTCTCCCCACGCTTTGCCTCCCAATGCCTCACCGAGTCACTGCACTGTCGTGTTTCCAGTCTGTCCAGAGGTATGGGGGGAGCCAAGGACCTGCCCTTTTCATGCTCATTTTACTTTCTCTAGCTCTGTTCTGTCTTGAGATAGTTTTCTTTCTGTTTTCTCCCAAATCTTCCTGCACCAGATTGGACCTAATGAATAAACGATACTAGGAACTGGATCTCCTCTAATGGCTAGACACGTCGGTTACAGCTCTTGAAAAATTAAACAGCATATGAGAAGAGCATGGGAAAGGAAGACCCACAGCAAAAGGAAGTCCAGAGCACAAAGGGGCTTTTTGTGCTCTAGGGAAGCGTTTCCTCTGGGTGAACAGCTGCTGATTTCTTTTCTCAGGTTTTGCTGTACTGTTCGTTGTGCTAGTTTACTAACCACATGGAGATTATGAAAGTTAAGTTAAACAAAAATAAAAATTCAGTCTGTCGGTCTCAGTAGCCACATTTCAGAGCTCGATAGCCGCGTGTGGCTAGTGGCTCCTGTATCATCTCAGATACGGAACATTTCCATCACCACAGAAAGTTCTATTGGGCAGAGCTGGATTTGAGGTATTAGGGGATTAGGAGGGGATGCCTATGTTCTGGCCCTTCCAGGATCAAACCTCTAGCAGACCTGGGTATTATCTACTGTCTCCCAGCCGTCCCCTTCTCAGATCTAGTATGCAAACAGCCAGGCTGTGCGCCCCGGGATCTCTCCATCCCTTCCTCCCGCACTCTGGCGTGTTCTTGTTCTCGCTCCATCCCTCCAGACCCTGGAAAACCAGCTGCAGAAAAAAACATTTCCATCAACTTTGACCTAGTTTCCTGGTCACAGATTTGAAAAGGGGAGGAGCCACTAAATTCTTGAATAGGTAAGAAAAAGAGGAGGCAGAGGCAAGAATAAAGGTGAGAGGCACCATGGCAAGAGAGAGCTAGAGACTTTGACACCTTTGTGAGGAGAAACTAACAGAGAGAGCAGGGAAAGGGCAAAAGAGCTACTGAGAATGGCAGACACAAAGATTTAAAGCGGAAAAGAATTTTTCAATTTCACTCTGTTCAATCCACATTAATTTTATGAACTTCCAGGAGTCTGTGGTTTGGAATTAGTATGTAGAGGTCCACAGAAAAGCCAAACCCGACATAAGGGCCAGGAATAGTTGTGTACAAAAGTTTTTTAATGAGCTAGAAATCAGAAAGTATCTTAACCCCTGCCATCTCGGGGTTTCTCATCCTAGGCACTACTTTAGAATAATAAAAATCATTTCCATTCGAGGTGGAATTGTGGTATCGATCTATTGTTTTTATCCTACAAGGAAGAAATATGAACTGCTGAAGCATACATAACCAAAGGGATGAGGGTGGGGTTGAATACTCAGCAAACATTTACCAAGTTAAATGTGCTTGGATAGGAACTGTGGTAGAAACTGCAGTGATAAAAAATGCTAGCAGCCTTCAAAGAATTTAATACTTGTAACTCTAAATCCTTAAGTCCTAAATGATCATCTTAGTCTATAAACCAGATTTATAAAATATAGAACCATCAACTTTTCCTATCAAATACTCACAAACCTTGTTTCCCTGTTATTTCAAGCTCATTAAAAATCAAAGACCAAAACACCTCCCTCACACACTCCGAAATTCTAAGACTTCAGTAACAATTAGCTGTGGATGTATGTGGAAAGCTAGCTTAGACCACCAGATCTCGACTAGTTCTCTGGTGAATTGGAAGAGACTAAATGTAACTCAAACTCCTTCCCACTTCACCTCCCAACCCCACTGACTAGAATCATTAGGGTTGCTCGACAATGTTTTTCAAAAACAAATTGTGAACTAGAGGAAATGCTCCTTTAGGCACATTATCAATAACTTCTCCAGCACCATCTCTCAGACAAGAAAACACAGTTCTTATCATTAAAAAATTTTTATTTTTTTTCATTTTTTACAAAGAATACCCCTACCTGCGGTGAAAATATATCCGGTTAAGTACAAAATATATAGTTTTTTATCATACAAAAAGATACACAATTAAAAAACAAACTAAACCACCTTCAGCCCACACTTTCTCAGAAAAGGGTGGAGCTCAGTGCTCTGACACAGGACAGTGAAGAAAGTGCTAAGGCTGAGGGTGACTGTCCCAAGTGCTAGCGGCCGCAGTGAGAGGGTCTGTCAACATCCCCAGGCTCCTAACACTGGGCAAGAAGAGGGGCCCTCGGAGCTCGTGAAGCCCCGCCCTCGAGTTTCTTATGGCAATGTCCGGAGGCTCTGATCCCAACGTTGGGGGCATCTTGATCTAGAGTTCCTCCTTAGGTTTGAAGAAGTCACAGTGGGCAAGGCTGATAGCAGCAACCCTTCTCATGTAATTAGAGTGTCAGAACTACAGAATTCTGTATACTGGGACAAAGTCTCAAAAGTAATGAATAACTTTTTTTTTTTTTGTCCTTGTGCTTACCCCTAGAGACATAGACCAGCTTTAGCTTACATTTGAGATAGAAATTTTTTTTAACAGGAACTAAAGTGCTAAAAACATCACCTCAGAATCAATTCCAAGGAGTCACATGAACAGAAAAACACATTCTCCCACATGATGTTTGCAACAGGAGAACACAGTGCAATAAGGCTCTAAAAATGGCTTTTAAGACCTTTGGTGGGGCACAGTTACTACTGCTTTGAGCCAGATTAAAGTACATTCTAAGCAAGAACAACCTTAGGGCTTCTTCCCTTGAATTCACATAGAAAGCTCTCTCCAAAGTCCAGACCAAATCAGCCCTGTTTTCTTTTTGTGTAAGTGTATAAAGGGCAACAGTGATTTTAAAAACCTCCTTTTCCCCCCCAAAGTTTTGGCCATGATTTTTTTTCCCATTTCCCCAGTTTGCTAAATTGGCTCTGTTCCACATAGCACAAGGTCGAGAAGAGCTGAGAAAATGGGATGGGCCTGAGTTTCTTAGTGTGTTTTTAAACCCATCCAAGCAAACACGCCGATGTCACAACATCTCACTGGCTGAGGACAAGTGCACACCCTTTAAGGCTCAGGAGACTGACTACCTGCTGATCACCTCCTACACCAGGGAGTCAGAGGCTGGGGTGGACCCACCCCTCACTATAGAGACTGTTCAGTCTCTGAAAAAGTCTAAGTCCAGGAAGAGATGCAAAGAAACAGTACAGTTGCTTCTTTTCTTCCACACGCTCACTGCACGTTGTTGTTGAGGATGCACGGATCAACCTGGGAAGAAGAAAGAAAGGAACATTCAAGTGTTAGAACTGAAAGGAAACCACAGTTTAGCAAGCACCTCCAAGTCAACTTCCTATAGAAGGCTTGGGACAAATGTAGTGGTAAACCGACAGTTCTCACCTCAGTGTAAGTAGGTGGTGGCATGAACTTGAACTCGGGAGCATACATAAAAATTGGACTGTCTTGAGAACCATCTGTGTCATCTAGCAGAGGAGTGGTGGGGCTCTCCAGTCGGTGATCTTCAGGAATGATATCCATATAGCAAGGAGGAGCTAGAGAGGAAAAGAACAGGGATCAGAAGCCTGGCCAGGAAATGATCGTCACAATTTCACAAACCCAAACGGGCCAGAAGAGAAGACGAGACATTAGCTCTGGCTCACCTTCAGGGGTACCAGGGATGTTCAGGTCTACCCAACTCATCTCAGAGCTGGTCTGGCTGGCCATGCTGGACGTCCGGCTGCTCAGTCCTGACCTGCCGCCAATCACCAGGGGCAGATCGAGAATGATCTTCTTGGAGCCAGGAATGCTAACATAGATCTAGAAAGGAAGATGGAAGTTTGTTAGGCAGGCGGTCCAGACAAAACATCACTGCTATTTTGCTTTTTTGCAAGACGAACCATTTCTTTCTCCAGCCTCACCCACTCACCAGCAAGAAATATTCAACTCGAAGGATGCTGCAGCCCAGGATAGAAGGCCTGATCTTCTGTACCCGAAGGCTCTTGCCACGCCACGATGCACAAGTTCCCGAGATAATGTGATTGCCTCTAACAGACGACAACTTCTGCGTCAACACCTTGGTCTGGCCATTGGCAAGGTAAGTGTGGCGGGCTACAATGGCAGCTTTGGGAACCACAATGCGGGAACATGTATTCTCAAAGTCAGCATGGATGGAAATTTCATCACCTGGCAATGTGAAAGAGGAAAAGGAATGCTCAGTACAGAAAATGACTTCTCTTCTGTCTCCCAAACCCACAGTCCCCGACTTATCAGATTACTGTTTTAAACTCTAGGTTTGTTTTTTTTTTTACCTTCACAGAATCCTTTTCTGTCAATTCGGGCAGAGACAGATACCCGCCCATCGGGAATGAACATGCAGGAAACTTTCTTCTCCTTTTTAGCAGACACAGGTGCCTATGTAGAATGGGCGGGGGAAAAGTGTTTTGAGAATTTCTAGAGACACTTTCTCTGCATCTCTTTCCTTTCCACTTCTCGCCCAGAGAAGGCAGCCCCTCCCCCGCCCTTTGATGACTCAGGACTTGATTCCTCGAGGTGCTTCAATCTAATGCCCAAGACCACTCACTGACTTATCCCTGAGCCCCAAGAGAATACAATCTTAAAATGAACCTCACCCTTAAATCAGGGGTGTTGATATCCACTATATCCATCACTTCAAAGTTTTTCTTTGTCTCTTGCGTTGGCTGGCTAGGTCGATCAAGGAAAGCCTTCACCCAATAGTCTACACGCCCGTACTTTCCTTTGAAGGATGTTCCCAGAGGCCTGTATTAAGTTAAAGGAAACGATTAATTTCAAAATTCTTCTAAGAACACAAAGCAATCACACGAGGGGAAGATTTTGAGAGACAGAGAAGTCCAAAGATGTGTTTAGCCGATACCTACCCCTGAGGAAGCTCGAAGCCGAACTTGTACTCATATTTGTTTCCAGGTCTCATGATCACCATCTCATTCTCACCTGAAGGAAGAGAAAAGCCATTCGGTTTCTTGTTACACTGAAAATGCATCCGTGTGATAAGGAATTCTTGGGCAGCATACAAAGTATTGCAGTACCCCAGTTTTCATCCCTTGTTCTTAAATGAGAAATTCTGATGCGTTGGGCAAAAAGTTGCAAAGCCCCACAATGTGAAAAATTAAGCTACTATCATCTCAGACACTAAACTTGCAAACTAAACAAGACACTAAACTTATACATACACACGCAAAAAAAACCCTTTAAATAGCTAAGTCACCATCCCGCGGGATGACCTTCAAAGCACAGCACCGTAAGCACAAATCACCCTTTTTGGGGGGTGGGGGGGAGTTTGCAAATTAAAACCGAAGAGACACAAGGCAAAACTTAAAGCACTCCACCTGAGCAAATATGTAATACAGGCTCCACTAATTCATTTCCATTCTCTTCTCAAATCAGCTTCCACCTTCTGGACCACTCACCTGTTGGCTGGTCTTCCAGGAGAAGCGTGTCTTCGTAGCGCAGGTACTCCAAGGTCTGTTTGCACTGCTGGGATCCCTGCATCCAGAGGACTTTGGCCATTCCGCAAGCCAGGACCCTGACAGCTTTGACTCGAGTGACTTCACACACCTCCACTATCACCCGGCCAGTCACCTTCTCCCCACTGCTGTACACCTTGTCAGGCTCGCTAAAGACCACCTCAAAAGACTTAATCTTCTTAAACATCACCATGATTGGGCTGGGTCAGCTCAAGAGTTAAATACGATAGGGCGGAAAAAAACAAAACCTCAAATCCGAGGACCCCTCGCAATAATTTAAAATTATTCCACTCGTCAACTCTCTACTCAAATTTTTGAAAAGATGTCAAAGCAACGTAAGCTGCCGGTTAGGCCAAGGAATCTCAAAAGTAAAAAGAAGCTTTCCTTCCTTCGGCAGCTAGAGGAGCGCCCAGAGTCTCGGTCAGCTGCACCCCATCCGCGAACAGGAAAGAGTAGTTCCAACCACGAGCCGGAAACCGATCTATATAGTAGCCGGCGCTGGCGGCGCCACGCGAGCGCTCGCCCGGAGGCTCGTGCTGCCCTCGTGCACAGCCCTCCCATTGGCTGCCCGCGCCTTGTTTACCAGGAGCCCGGCCAATCAGCGAGGCCGCAGCGGCGCGTGGACATGGTGTGCTCCTGGCGGGGAAAATGGTTGTTGTGCTTCGCTGCCCGGCGGTGTGGGCGCGTGCGGGGGGAGCACCGAGCGGCTTTCCTGGGGTGGGGTTGGGGAGGGGGGAAAGGAAGACCTCGCTGACCCTAAAATGCATCCTGGGCCTTGGTCCCCGGGGGGCGTGTGCGGGTGCCTCTGGGCTGAGAACGTGCTTGGGGGTTAAAGGAAAATGCGCTTCTGAGAGAATTTCATGCCTCGCCTTAGCCAGGGCAATTGATTGAGAGGCGCCCGTTTATTCCCGGCTCACGAGTCGCAAGTGGTGTGAACAAACAACCCTAGAGCTCCAAGAATCCTTTAGGATCACCTTGGTCCGCGGAGGGCGTGTGCGGGTGCCTCTGGGCTGGGAACGTGCTTGGGGCTTAAAGGAAAATGCGCTTCTGAGAGAATTTCATGCCTCGCCTTAGCCAGGGCAATTGATTGAGAGGCGCCCGTTTATTCCCGGCTCACGAGTCGCAAGTGGTGTGAAAAAACAACCCTAGAGCTCCAAGAATCCTTTAGGATCGGGCAGGGGACAGAGAGCGCTGTTGTCACTGTGCGGGAAGATCCCCTTTGCCCTTCTCTTCGCACCTCAAACAAAACCAAGCAAAAACCTGCTGTCTGAGACGGCAAGGAGAACGGGTCACAAAATTTAAGCCTCTCCAAAGCCCTCATTTGGGCAGCGGGTGTGTGGGACCGATCGGCCCTCCCCCTCCCTTCCCTCTTGCTCGCGCTGTTCCACACCCCCTGTACCCTCGAGTCTGTTCTCTCTGTTCTCTGGAACGGAAATGGTAAGGGCGTGTTCACATCCTGTTGCTTATCCCCTCATCTTTTCAGTTTCTACCTGCAAAGTTGGGGAACACTTTGTTTATGTTCCCCCAGTCGCCTCGTGATCTCTTTAGGCTCTGATTATCTCTCACTGCCTGCTCCGGGAAGAGGGGAAGATGCTACACCCTTTTCACTTTCTTTGTGATTTACTTTCACTCTTTCTTGTTTTCAACCCCTTTCCAGCTCAGAATCAAACGTATGTACCTAAATCTGTAGCCCACAGCCTTAGTTAAAAGCAGAAAAATTCTCTTGTTTATTACCAGGGTCAGTGGGGAGACGGCTGTGTTCCTGTTTGAAGGAAGAACGTCTCTCTTTTTTGATAATTTTTTCTTAAGCCGTTTAGAAATTGGTAAGAAAGGAAGAAGATGGGTCACTAGAACATAATACGTTCAATCTAAAAGAGCCCCTGTCTCCTCCTGTGTTGTCATTTGGTTCTCTATCAGATGGATTTTCCCTTAGCTGGCCATGAGATCCCCAAGAGCTGACTCCTGAGAACTTACTCATAAATGCACTAAGGAAAACTTGTATGCAGAGATACAAGGATTATTTCCCCTTTTCTTTGATTTCTGAGCTCCTCCTGTTTCTGTTTTGGGGCATCAGCAGATTATTACCTTATTTTTTTCTGCTGGAAAGAGGAAGATAATGTCCTCAAGATTGAGATGGGGAAGTAAATAAGCATTAGAACATACAGAAATCCTACTCTCTCAGCCAAAAGAAGGCTACTCATAGCTGCTAAGGATCCTTCTTCCTCTCCCCCAAACTGGGTTGACACCCTAAGGCTAACAGGTTACTACAACTCAACCCCAATGTTAAGCAAGCCCAAGAATCAGGCATCAAGACTCTGTTGGAAAACACACAGACCCATACACAAACACACACCGACTTTCACCGACAAAAAAGGGAACATGTTGATCCTTAGGGTGTGTGGGTTTGAGGCGACACCCATGGGGCCTGAGTTGTTTTTAATCTGTCAACAATATTGATTGAATTATGTGGAACAGGGAAGGTGAGACTTGCACTAAAGAAATTTTTTAAATTCAAAATGACGGCTTCTCAGAGAAGTTTTAGTTTTGAAAGTGCATAAATATGAAACACCAAATTGTTTACAAATACGCAAATTGATATTGTTAAACTGTGTGATATGTAACTACGTAAATTTGGAGGAGGTAGGAGGAGGGATATCTCAGAAGAAGGGAATGCTGATATTAATTGGGCACATCTATGAAATACTGAATGTTTTTGAGCTTTAAAAAATGTTAATACAATTCTCTCTTGCTCTAAGTTCCTCTCTTGGGCTCCAGTTTCTTCTTTCTTTCCCATTTTGCAAAATTCGGTACAGACCACTTGTTTGCTGTGTTATGCCTGGTTTCCCTTGAATGCCAAAAATCTATTTTGCTTTGGCAGCAGCAGCTGCCTACCAGGCCTGTAGCCAAGGCATGCTCTGAACTGCCCTGCAGACAGAGTTGTTTACGACCTTTCACCTAATAGCCTGGTATTCCGATATAAATCTGTTCCCCGATTCTTCTTTCCAATTCCTGGGCCAAAGGAAGAAAAATCTTGAAAACTCCTATCCTGAAAACAGGGTACAGACAGGGGTGTGAGGGAGAGAAAGGGCTGGGCCAGGAGGAACAACAAAGTAGGGTTAAGTCCAAGAGTTTTGCAAGTGAGATCACCTTTACCTGCTCCTCTTCAGTCCCAGTGCCATTAAGAAACAAAGTGGTGACTATTGTTTGCTTTGGTGGAGGTGGCTGGACAGTAAAGTCAAAGCTTTCAGGGAGGGAGGCGCCCTCAGCGCTGTTAGTGGTCAGAGGACAAGGAGCTGGTTGCATTTCTCTTTTCTTTAACCTCTAGCCAGACAAACATTTGAGAACTCTGAAGACTCAGTTCCCGAGTCAAGACAAATCCTTTTCTTTATCCTTTTAATCACTTCTGTCACCTCCACTCTTCTTTTTCACTCTTGACCATCACCCTTTCCATTTCCCCCCAGAGAATGTCAGGTTAAAGGCATTTCAAATAAAGGTTTGAAAGGAAATGTGAAATTGAGACAGCTCAACTGTGTACGTGCCTCCAACTCATAGATAAATAAGAATATATTAATAATTGTATAGCACCTTGAGTTCAAAGTGACTTTTTTTTTTGTAATATTTGAGCACCTGCAATGGACTGTGTTATATAATTATCTCACTGATATATATATATATATATAACTTCATCTGTCATGTTGTTCCAGAAAGGATTTAAGGTTGAATTATTCATTTAATTCTCACAATAACCTGGTGACGCAGTGTTGATTAAGTTAGGCTCAAAGGGTTAGGTAATTTGCCTGAGGTCACAGATTTTGTAAATAGAGCAAGACCGAGAACCCAGGTGTGTCATATCTAAAGTACTGTATGTACTTTTCCCAAAGTGTTGTCCTGCCTCTCAGTGCTTTAACACATCATATCTCATTTGATCTTCACTGTACAGGATTCAGGGCAGGACATAAAACCTTAGTCTTAAAGGTGACTCTAGCAGTCTTAAAAAACAAACAGTTCCCTTATTTTATTTAAATGACCTTGCTCTCCAACATAACAGCTAGTAACTGGTGGAGCCACTCTCCAAACCCAGGATTCTTAATACTTAATCCAGAGTTCATGTCTCTAGGATGTTTTGTGAGGGCATTTGTTTTTTTTTTTTTTTAGTTTAGCTTTAATTATTTAAAATACTTCTCTGAACAGCTGGAGGTGGGGGAGAGTGGGGCCTGAGTAAAATGGGTGAAGGAAGTCAAAAAATACAAACTTCCAGTTATAAAATAAGTCATAGGGACATAATGCACAGCATAGAGACTATAGTTAAAAATACCGTATCACCTCACACCTGTCAGAATGGCTATCATCAATAAATCAAAAACCAGCAAGTGTTGGTGAGGATGTGGAGAAAAGGGAATCCTCATACATTGTTGGTGGGATCGCAAATTGGTACAGCTGCTGTGAAAAACAGTATGGAGGTTCCTCAAAAAATTAAAAATGGATATACCTTTTGATCCAGCAATTGCACTTCTGGGTATTTATCCAAAGAATACCAAAACAATAATTCATAAATATCTATGCATGCCAGTATTCATGGCAGCACAATTTACAATAGCCAAGATATGGAAGCAACCTAAATGCTCATCGACAGACGATTGGATAAAGTATGGTTCATATGTACAATGGAATATTACTCAGCCATTTAAAAAAAAAATGAAATCCTACCATTTGCAATGACATGGATGGACCTAGAGATTATGCTGAGTGAAACAAGTTAGACAGAGAAAGATAAATATCATATGATTTCACTTATATGTGGTATCTAAGGAACAAAAAGAACAAACTAATCAAAAACAGACTCACAAAAATAGTGGACAATTTGGTGACAGAGGGGAGGAGGGTTGGGAGGCTGGGAGAACGGGGTGAAGGGTTAAGGAAGAACAAATTAGTAGTTGATAGTTGGGCACGGGGAGCATGGCAGAGGGAATGCGGTTAGCATTAATATGATGATGGCTAAGTGGAGAGCCGGGGGAGGGAGGGAGCAATTGGGGGGATCATTTTATGAACATTATAGATGTCTAACCAATGTACTGTATACTTGAAACTAATTTAAATAAATTTATAAAAAAATACTGAATTGTATATTTGAAAGTTGCTAAGAGACTAGATTCCAAAATTCTCATCACAAAAACAAAAATTCTGTAATCATGTATAGTAGATATTAACTAGACTATGTGATCATTTCATAATATATAAATATTGGATCATTATGTTGTACACCTGAAACTAATATGACATATGTCAACTATACCTAAATAAAAAAAACCAATCAACCCTCATCTGGAAGACCAAATTTCATGTTTATTGGGTCTATTTTTCTACTATGTTGAGGAAAAGTATGGAGATCTAGGATTTGCCCATCTTCAGGGAAAGCTGGAGAGAAGTGATGAATGAATTTGTTCAAAAGTATTGCAGACTCACTTAAAATACTACTTTTTTCTTTCTTTCTTTTTCTTTCCCTCAATATAGCAAAAAAACTTTATCATTTCAATTTGGTGGGAGCCATGGGAGAGGGCTCCAGGGTGGTTAGAAGGCTTCCTAGTGGTTGCAGGGAGAGGCTCAGGCACAAGGCCAATGCCAGGGGGATGGAGAGGAGCCCCTCAAAAGCCTCTGGGCTCCAAAGGCTCGTAGTCATGCTTGAGGGTAAGCCTTTCCAAGAGATACCCCTCCGGCTGGGGGTAGGGGGCGGGGCAACCTGCGGAGATTGGTCAGGGGGTCGCCCATCTTCATGTCCAGTTTCACCTGCTCCTCTAGGAAGTGGCTCTCCTGGAAGTCGGAGTTGTGCGTCTGCGCGGGCAGAACCTAGGGCGCGCAGATGCCAAGGGGCCCGGTTCCGGTTCTTTTCCGTGCCCTTGGCGACTTCCATGGTATCCTGAGTTTCACCGCACTCTTCCTGGGAAGGCTTCTGCAGGTCCTGGAAGAGGTGCGCGGCTGCCACGCTGGTTTTGCATCTTCAAGAGACCTTGGGCGTCCCCGCGCTTCTCCTCGGCCAAGTCGGGAGAGAAGTGGCCTAGGCCTTGCAGAGCCACGTCGCGGCGGTGGAAATAGACGCCCAGAGAGAGGCAGGTAGGTGTAGGAGGCCCGCAGATGCAGGTTGACCAGGTGATCGCCGGTGGCCTCCACCTCGGTGAAATAATTCTGACGGATTTGAGAGCTTATGGCTGTTCGGCAATAAGAGTTAAGCTAAAAGAAACAAACAACGAAACAGTGTTGGTGGGTCTCGGAGGCCAAGGATTGCTGAGAGGTTGCAGCGTGGCGGGAGGCTGGAAGAAGGGGCGTCCCTGGGTCTGTTCCGTCCAAACTCTTGAACCTAGAGAGATCCGGGGGACCGTCGAGGGCGCTGCCAAGGAATTTCTGAAAGTTGCCTTATTACAGTAAAAAAAAAAAATCTTAATACCTTCTCATACTATCGCCACGTCTGTTTTCTTTACTATCAAATTTCTTAAGAGAATAACTTAACAGCGCTTTCTCTGTTGATGAAATTGTTCCTTTGTATTCTGGCTTCTCCTGCCACTGAGATGGGTTTTAAAACCTCATTCACCTTGACTCCCATATAATCTATTATTTATTAAAAGGTTTTTTTATATTTTTATTTTTTCAATTATAGTTGACACACAATAGACTCCCATATAATTTAAAAACTGCCATCTTTTAAAAATTTAAACATCCGTTAATGACTTTTGGACTTCATTCTTTTCTCCTTGGCTCTCAATTCCTTTTTTCTATGCCTCCTGAAAGCTTTTCTCAAGGACTTTTTTTTTTTTTTTTCCCTTTAAGCTTTGCTCTTCAGTTTGCCCATCTGTACATCACTCGTGTGAAATCTATCCTGTACTTTTAATCTGTCTCCAAAACTCCAGCAGGCATCTCAGATTTAACTTGTCCAGTCTGGAATTCATAATCTTCCTCCTGTGCGCAAACTCAGTTTTTCCCCTTGTTTCTTTCGATGGAACCATTCTACATTCCCTTGGTTATAAAATCCAGGAATTGCCTTTGATTTCTTCCTGACATTCCCCACATCCAGTCAACTGGCAAATTCTGTAGAGGCCATCTTTCCAGTGTTTCTAGAATCTATCTCATTTCTTATTCCACTGCCACCACTCTGGTTCCTGTCCTTGTTACTTTTGCCTAGATTATTTTAACTGCTTTTAACTGATCTTTCTGCTGTAATCTATAGACCGTGACTAAATGAATCTAACAAAATTGAATTCCTGTCTGTTCCTGTGAGATGCCAAAGCTCATTGCTTAACTGAATCACATTCAGATGCTTCATCTTGGCATTTAAAGCTTTCACAAACTGGCCTCAAGCAACTTCCAGTTTCATTTTTCACTACTTCCTCATATATGTACCCTATATCTCAGCCAAATCTGGTGGGTACTCGGTGTTCCCCTAATATATCCTTCTCTGCGTTTGTTTACGCATTTCTCTCTACCCAGAATGCCCACCCTGCCTCCCATCTCTGCCTTTTGAAATCCTTCCCACTCTTCAGTAGACGGCCAAATGACTTTTCCTCTACGAAACCTTTCTCGATTCCCAAGCTCCTCTCTCTCCATGCAACCAAACAGAATTTCATTCTCTTTTGAGTACTCCACAGCAGGTTGTTTCTATTTCTCGCATTACATGTACATTACCTTTCCTCTCTTAGATAATGAATTCCTAGAGAGCAGGAACTGTGTCTTTTCTTTATCTTTGTTTCCTTCACGGCATCTAGCAGAGTACATTTCATAGAGTAAATATATTATTAAATATAAATTGAATTGATAGATAGGGTATGTGTCTGGAGTTGAATGTGCCACTAATTCAGAACCTGGCATTGTTTCTTATTAGCGTTAGGCTTTAAACCTGAACCTCAGTTCCTTGTGCTATACTGTAACATGTATAACCAGACCCCCGTGGAAGCCTATGGCCCAATTATGTATCAGAGCAAGGGTGGCAAGGGGGTGAGAAGTGATGACTTGTTTTTCTGTGAGGGGAAAATTGGACGGCGTCGACGTTTATAAACATGAGGGAGACTGGGACATTGTGTGCTTAGCCCAATTTACCCTTTTCTGAGAAATTCTTTCTTACACAATTCAGTCATCCAGTTGGCTCAGCCCTGCCACCCAGTGGGTAAGTTAATGTACTGTCGAGATCCTTAGTCCAAGAATTGTCTCAAAAACCCAGAAGCTTTTCTGAGACCTGAAACTTGACCCAAACTGCTCCCCTGGGTGGCGAAGATGATTCTTTAATCACGAGAAAAAGAAGCGCAGGAAGGATTATGGTGTTCGTGACACCGATGGAGAAGAGAAGAAGAAACTACACATTGAAACAGTTTTTTGTCCAGACTGACATTTAACAATCCTTTCTTTGTTAGCAACATTTCTAGAGTACGTAGAGCCAACTACGCATGTGCGTTATAAGGCACTTGCACAAACATTTGATTCTCACTAGATAGGCAGACAGATGTTTTGTAGAACGTATATTGCGATTCAGAGGGGTCAAGTGACTTGCCTAAGTTCACACAACTAGGACAAAATTCATCTGACTTATGGTTCAAAGATCTTTCTAGAGCATCTCTGATTCTTAAAAAAGAAATCATCTCCTTTGTAAAGATTTCTCTGATTTCTTCAGGCAGACTTAGCTGTCACCTTCTTTGTATTCCCACAGTATGTAGGACATACTTCTATGTGATGAGTATTGATCATTTAGCTTGTAATGATCTGTTTTTCTGTTTGTTCCTTCCCACTAAACTGAGCTCCCTAAGGGTAGGAACCATGTTGTCTTATGGCCTGACGTAGTTTAGATGCTTCAGAAATTCTAAAGAAGGGTCAAAAATCAATCCATAGGATTACGTTGGCCTGATCAGCTAACGTGCAGCATGTATAACACACGCTCGTGCTTCTAGTTTTGGTTTCTTCTCTGATGCCGGTGGCATTCCCCCTGGCTGTAGGCTTCGCTGTGGTAGATGCAGGTCAGTGACCTCCAGAAAGAGAAAATAAAACCATGGCAGAACATTTTCTATTTCAGGTGCTACTGTTTTAGCAAAGGGCCTTTCCGTTCTTGGCTGGGGTGAGGTGGGGGGAGAGGGCAAAATGAAGAGACTGATTAATTTTTTTAAACGTCTGACTTAGCTAGTTTCTCTAGGTAAGAGAAGAAAAGTGCGGTATCAAAGACTGATTACACAGAACCCTTGATATTAAAAATATTAGTTCTTTGAACCAGTAGCAAGGAATGATTCCAAAATAGCCCACAGCGAAGGCACAATCTAATTGTCCTTCCTGATTTTTCTTTCACTTTCTAAAAGCCCACCCTGCATTCACACACAAATTTTATCTTAGGAAACATATTTAACTTATTCCTTCCTGTTAACGGTTGGGAGGATGATGAATAATTTGGTTTGGCAGCAGGCAGACAAATTGAGGAAGGCCTTTTGTTTTTGAATGTTCTGCCCTCTTTTCCTCCCCTTAGTGCTGGCGGAAGTTTTTGTGGCATTGATTTTGAGAACCATAATTACCAGACCATGGAAATGATCTTGTTTCCTTGAGTAGAAATGTGGGAAGGAACTTGCCATGAAGTATACGAGGTGAGGTGAAGTGGCCAGGGAGGGGTTGGGTGGATCTGAGAAGTGGTCGAGGTGGCCACAAGTTTAAGAAGTTAAGGGAGAAAGTTCGAGAATGGCCAAGGGAGAAGTACCCTCCCTTTTTAAGATCAAAACAACGTAACATAATATAGTTGAAATCATGTAGTATTTAATGCTTAAAATACTCGGGTCCCTCTACTGAGATAGTCTCTTCCAGTTCTTTCAGCTTTTTTATCTGGTATTTACTTCTTATTTCTAAACTGTATGTTTCTTCTTTTATTTCTTAATTTAGAAATATTAGACATATCTACTTTTTTCGTAATTGAAATTTTAGGTGTTTTTACATCCCTGTGTTCCCTTTCTTTTTACCTCATTCTCACAATAGAATTATATCACAATTTTGGCTAAATCAGTAGTCAGCGTTACATTATTATCATGGTATAAATGATATCCATGTGGAGCCAAGTAGTGTATTTTGATTCTTTCATATTTTGAACAACCCTTTGTTTGTTGTGAAGTTATAATAATTTATTTAAACTATTTATTAGTTTACCATGCACCTATCTTCGATTTATTCCTGACGTGCCAATTCTGCCAAATGCTTATTATTTTCTCTCAGATGGGCAACGTATCAGATAATCCCAGATTTTCTTTTTCCTGGAAACTTGACCAATCCCCACTGGGTAATTCTTTTTAGTCAACAGCGCCACCTGCTGACTGTCAGTGGAATGGGAAGACAAAATTACGAGGCACAGGATTGATGGTTTTAAACAAGAAAATGCCCTTTCTATGGTCTCTGACCTTGAGAATGAACGATTGGGAGGAAAGAGTATGGTTCTTGTGATAGAAGAAAGTTTATAAAATCATTAAATATTCTCTTCCCTTGCCCTGTCATCACCTTCTTTTCTGTGTTTTCCTAGAAGAAGGAAAGTCTGTTCTAATTTTTCCTTTTTATGCTATGGTTACTCTGAGCCTTTGTCTGATCCAGCAAAGGAAAAGGGATGGATGGGCTACCCATTAAAAAAAATGATGGCTTCATTGGGTACACATGATGTATGATAAATTGCACATATTTAAAGTAGGTAATTTCATGGGTTTTGACATAGGTATACCCATGAAGTTGTTGCCACACTCAGGATCATGAATATGTTACTCCCAAAAGTTTCTTTATGTTTCTTTGTCAACCATCCTCCCTCCCTCTACCCATCCCCAGGCAACCATTGATCTCTTTTCTGTCACTATACATTAGTTCACATTGTCTATAATTTTACATGAACAAAAGCAAACAGTATAAATCCTTTCTGTTGTTCTGTGGCTTCTTTCACTTGCATTGTTTTGAGATTCATCATGTTGTGTGTGTCAGTAGTTTATCTCATTTTATTGCTAAGTGGTATTCTGTTGAATGGATTTACCACAGTTAGTGCACCCTTCACCTGCTGATGAACATTTGGTTTGTTGACAGTTTTTGGTTATTACAGAGAAGACGGTTATGGACGTTTGTACAGACACATGTAAACATTTCTCTTGGGTCGATACTCAGGAGTGGCATGTTTAGATTGTGTGGTAAGTGTATGCTTAGCTTTTAGAGAAACTACCAAATCGTTTTACAAAGTCGTTGTACTATTTTGCATCCCACCAGCACTCGATATGGTCAGTCTCATTCTAGTGGATGTGCAGTCTTTTCTCATTGTGGTTTTAATTTGACTTGCATTTCTGTCATGACTAATGATGTTGAGCCTCTTTTCATGTACTTATTTTGAGCTACCCCTTTTTAAATACTCCATCCGTAATAGGGCTAACCCTAAATTTGGGCAAAGGAAGCGATGTTACAGGACAGGTGTCATGAACGAATCTCATTCACCAGTTGGCTATGAAATTCTTTTTAACTTACTTGAAATTCCTCCACCTGAGGGATAAAAATTACTCTTTTGTTAAGAGAACCAATATGAGGTGCAGTTTCTCAAAAAGATGTTTTAAGTTAGAATGCCTGCATGACCTGTAAGTGAAGGGAGAGCTCGAGATATTTTTCCCTCCCGTTTTCTTCTATTAGATCGTTTTCTAGATTAGCTAAAGATCATTTCAGAAACTAAAGAGACTGTGCAGAGTGGCCGTGGTCCTTCGAGGAGGTGGAGAGAAGACAGTAGGGGCTGAAAAACTGCAAAAGTAATTTGAAATGGCAGACCAGGCAGGACACCCTGTCCGGGGAGCACAGCGCAGTGAGGATATGTGTCCCCGGGGAGTGTGGGCAGATGGGTGACACCGAGAGAAGAGGGGAAGATCAGTGTCCACACATGATTAGATCAGGAGGCAGGCCCTAGACAGTGGAGTCCCTGAAGGGGAGGGAGCCTGAGACCAGAACAAAGGAGAAAATACTGAACATGAAAGTTGCATCCTCCAAAGTTTTGTTCAGAGCAACACTGTTGCTTTAGAACATCCTGGACTAGAATCCTCTGTCCTCAGCCTTCTCTTGTACACACTGGAGTCCTTCAACTTTGCCCTGCTCCCACCCCCCCTCAGCTCTCCCTTTTGGGATTCATATGACAAGAGAAAAGTAGCTTTTGCCATCGCTCTGTCTCCCTTTTCCTGCCCAGCTCCACAACCTGAACAGAGAGCTGTTGTTCCCTTGACAGTGCGGTGCGCTGGTGAAGAGCGAGGCTCCATAGCCAGACTGTTTAGTTTCTGGCTCTGCCATTTATTAGCTGTACCACTGTGGGCAAGTCTCTTCATCTTCCTATGCCTGTTTCCTGACATAAAAACAGAGATGAGGATATTAACTTCCTTAGAGAGGTGTAAGCATTAACTGAATTAATAATTTAAAAGTATTTAGAACATTGCCTGGCCGGTTTTAAGCTCTCGATAAATGTTGGCTGTTAACTGAATTTAAATTCCTTGGCCCATTTTCGAGGCGCTTTGTGATCAGGCCTCTGCCTCCCAGCTGCCCTCCTTCTGTCATGTTGCTTCTTGTCTACTTTTTTTGAGTTTTGCTGGTTTCTTCACTAAATCACGAAGCTATGGGAAATTCCAGGTGGTTTCTACCACCTGGAAGGTGCTTAGCAATCCAAATCCTACCCAGTCTTCAAAGATCACTTCGAATCCCATCTCCTCCATTACCTCTTATTACGTATTATTTCTTGAGTTCTCACCGACCACCTTCCCATCGGGATTCGCAGTATCATAGAATTTTGTGAATAATCACACACCCATCCCTCCTTCGTGTGAGTCAGTTATGTGTCCCCCACCAGCCCGTAAACTTCCTGAGGGTAGAAGCAACGTCTGGTGCTTCTGAGCCTTCGTTCAGTGGAATGAGTACATTGTCTTTGCATCTGTCAAGCATCTGTGAAGAGATTCAACAACAGAGGAAGATGTGAAGAATTCATAGCTTTAATAACAGTTTAGTTAGGGGTGGGGATGATAGTTTCTCTCCTATCTGTGCCGTTCTCCAAAGGCAGAGATTCTCTTCACTTAAGATCCAGACAATCCCCATTGCATTTCTGAACCAAGAAAGCAGACATCTTACCCACATATATTCATCAGAGAGGTTCTTTTCCATAATCATCTCCTCCTCTTTCTAGCTTCCAAGAGACAATATCATTTGATTTTGAGTTTCTTATGGGTAACGATCACATCTTCCTCTTTCGGTTTTTTCCTTTGAAAAGCTTCAACCCTTCAATTTTCTGCTGATCATCAGGACCCCTATGACCTCTAAGCTTGTCGGGGTGAACTCAGGAGTAGAGGGACGGGAATAATTTGCTTCCTATAAACAAGACTGGGGGAACAGTCGAAGAGTCCCTACAGAGGTCTGGAATGCAGAAACCTTGCCCCAAAGCCTTATTCTGTGATCATTTCACCCCTGGACTGCAGCCCGATTTGACTCCAGGTAAAATGTCATTGTTTCATGTGTCTGTCTCCTGGTCCCCACGTTTCCTTCAGCGATTCTTTATGTTCTTCCCTGCCAGTCTGTATCCCCAAATCATTTCTAAACCAGTCCTGGGCTTCCTGGCCTAGTTATTGAATGCAAAGCCACAGAACAAAGAGCCCAGAAAGGAGTGGGGCTGGGAGGGTGGCGGAGCAAAGAGGAACCCCAGCATCTGAGGGGAAGAGATGCAGCTTTTCTAAGTCTGGCAGGAAGGCCCGGGCATCCTCCAGAGCTGCCTGAGCTGCCACAGTAAAGTTGGGGTCACCAGAGATTAAAACGTCAAAGACACAGGAGTGAAAGTAAGCGTCTTCGACCGGCAGCCCCTTCTTGCACAGCCGTCGGGCAGTATCAATGCTTACAGCGCCCCGACGATTGCGCTCTGAGCGAGAGAGTCGCTGACTTGGGGGACACCCCCCAACACAGAGCTGCAGGTCCTGCTCAGCTGAGAAGGCCCTGGCCACGTCCTCCGCCACCTTGATGGAGAAGGAGAGCTGCCCAGCTGTCTCCCGAATGATTATAGTTGTGCCGATATAGGCTGCTCGGATCTCCACGTGGCTCCCGGGGTTAGCGGTGCCAATGGACAGACTTGCGCCCCCGGGTCGGTCACCTCCATTGATAGAACCATCTTCAAAGGCTGCAGGAAGATTGTCCACCTCAGCCTGGTAGA
>NW_006442103.1:18108747-18109478 GCF_000325575.1 Pteropus alecto
TAACGGTCAGCTGTGAGGGCAAGAAGGAAAACAGTTCATTTCGGGCTCCGGGTACCTCCATCCCCCGCCCCCCCAGTCACAGTCAGGGATCCCAGAGAGTCCAGGCTCAGCGTGGCCCTCACTCCCCCATCTTTCCTCCTCGTGTCGTGACACGGGACTCCACAGGACTCGTGCTCGCTGGACTCTCCCCCTTTTTATCTTCGTCCCAGCAGCTCCCACAGAAAGAAGCGCCCCCTTCCGCAACCCCACCCCGGGGCTCCTGGGCTCTCCTCTCTCCAGCCTCCCCTCAGGGTTTTCTGAATTTGAGTGACATCCGCACCAGAGGAAAGTGGTTTCCAGGAGCAGGCGTTTGGTGGGGGCGATTCCGGGCGTGGGGGCGCTGGAGGAGGGGAGGGAATAGGGGGCGTGGCCGACAGGTCGTGGGGACGGGATGGGAGCGGGATGCGAGCGGGATGCGAGCGGTGCCGCGGGGTGACCCTGAGAGGATCTGGGGGAGCAGTTGCGTCCTGACCTTCCGGGTGGTGGTGGCGTTGGTCCCCGATGCCACGGGGAAGCTGGTGGCCTGGACAAATAGAAAGTCATTGTCCAGCAGGGGCCAGGCTCCTTGGACGCGGCAGGTGTGAAAGTGGTGGTGGAAGCTGCGCACGTGGGGGTCCCCGAAGGAGGCGCAGTGCAGGAAGCCCGGGGGGCGACCGTGAAGTCGGGAAAAGCGGCCCTCGTAGTCGCAGGGG
>NW_006442103.1:18109743-18127209 GCF_000325575.1 Pteropus alecto
GCCCCCGAGCGCGCCCGGCGAGCCCCCACCTCTGAGGCTCAGGGTGGAGGACACGTACTCAGCATTGCAGCGGAGGATCTTGCATTGAGAACTGGCTGAGGACACAAGGGAGAGGGGCGTGAGACGGTCCCCAGGTCGCTGCTCTTTTGCAGGATGCTCTCCCGAGTCTCACCAGGGGAATTCCGTCCGTTCCTAAAACCACTGCAGGCCTCCCCTGTGCCCAGCCCCCAGCTCCTAGTCCTGCCTTCACTCCGTTCTGCCAAATCCTGCTAAATCCGTAAGCCCGCCGGATCTCTTCTCCCTGTCCAGCGAGGTCTTTCCCATGCCCTTCTCCAAGCTGAATGGGAAATAATATATACCCGTTTGGGAGTGGGGCGCGTGACCCCTCGGCGCCCAGCTCTTCACTCACGCATGCTCACATGCCCGCCCCCACATAGCGAGCGGCCTACCCTCTAGAGCTCCCAAACCCTTCCCTAGCCCGTCCTTACCATATCCACAGAGAAGCAGCAGGAGAGTGACCGTGCTTAGAGTTGGGGGACCGCCATGGGGGAACCGGAGACTAGGGGACCGGCCTGGATCCCCCATACCTATCCCGCCAGGTCCCCCCAGGCTCCAGTTCTTTGCAGCTGATGGCCCTCCTACCTAGTGAATTTTGACCGGTCAACCTGTAAGGGTCTGAAAAAAGAAATTTGGCCGGGCATGGGGAGAGAGAAGACTTGAAGATTGTTCGGGATGATGTGAAGAGAATCTGGAAAGACCAAGAAAAGGATCAGCAGCAGAGAGTTGGAGGAGAATGGGGCTCCCCGGACTGTAAGTGTGGCTGTTAAGCGTCCGTACCCTGCTCTTGTGGCCACGTTCAGGCCCCTTATGCAATACCTCCGGGTGGGGGTGGAAGGGATGTCGCGTGGGCTGGAGGGGCACAGTCCACCGTATTGCCCCATTCTGAGCTACCAAAGAGCAGAAATGTCAAAAAAAGGAGGACTCGTGCGGACCCGTTCGATCTCAGTCACCCCAGTGGGCTCCCCAACAGAGTAAGTATCTGACAATACTTCAGAAACATATCTTTTATTTGCTTCTCCCCATCAGGAAGGGATACCCTCCAGGGGTCATTCATTTCTTTTTGTGTGTGTCCGAATTTTCAGCAAGGAGTAAGGGTGCAATACCCATCCCCTCAGTATTCAAATGAGAAGGGCACCCGTCTCTTTTATCTGTTCCAGAGAACTGCAATGATAATCCCTCTCTCATGGAATAATGGGGTGTAACCCAAGCATGCAAATCAATATTTGCTTGATATGAGTCAGCAGTTCTTGAATATTTTCAAACCCCACTGAAGAATCATTCTTTCCATTTGCAAATTCAGTTCTCAGTCTTTTGATGAGGACAGGGCTTGGGGAGGGGCTAACTCCCTCCCACCAGCTCCCCTCTCTTGGGGTAAGGATATGATTGGGGGAACAGCCATGCAGGAGGGAGAAGAAGATGGCAGGACTAGAACTGTGGGGAGAAATCACGTATGACAAAGAGTGGCCACCACCCTTGGAAGCCCAATGTGGAGGGCACTGCTAAGCAGGGCCAGGGTAGAAGAATATCAGTGAGTAATCGTCTGAGGCTAAATTTGGCCTTGGTGAGAAAACCGCAGACGTGGGTAGTGGGAAACTCCTCCTAACGAAGGAGCCTTCATCAGAAGTCTCGAAGTAACAAGGTGAGGAGAGGGCTGAGACAGCAGAGAGCCAGAGGATCACATTTCAAATGGCCAGAGGCCCGAGGCCAGAAAGAAATGAGACAGAAGAAGTGGAGGTTGGGGCACCTTAGCATGGAAGAGATCCTGGCTTTTGGACAAGAGACATCCAAGTAGATGCTGCAATTTTATGAAAGTCTAACTTCAGTCCAAAAGCTTATTAAAAGAATTGCAATTTCATTTTGACTTACTGTTTCCAGAGGTCACACATTACTCTGATATCCAGTTCTCCAGCCATGACTGCCTACACTGTGGGTCAGCTCCAGTCAGGGGATCCCCCGTCTCTTTCTCCATGTCTCCTCCAGGTTCCCAGACCGGCCGCAATCTCAGTGAGGTCAGGGAACCAGAGAAGGTCTGCTGTGGGTGGAAGGGGGAGTATATGGCTGGCCGGAGTACCGGACAGCTGAGCGGGGGAGGGAGGTGGCTACTGAGTTGACTGTTTTAAAAATAGCTAAGTCCAAAATTCCAGGAGTGTTGGGGGTAGGGTGTGGGAGTGGGGAGGGTAGGAGGATTAGAAAGAATATGGAGTGTAAGGTGCCAAGTGGGGAGAGTGGGGGAAAGAAATATGGCAGGCAAGTCAGATATCTCATTCCAGCTTATACGATTCTAGTTCTAGTCATTGCCTACTCCAGGCAGCCCTCCAGCATAGTCAGTAATGAGCTCCCGGCCTTTTAAAATTAGAAAAGGCAATTGTATACTTTTCGGCCACCACTCTCATCCCTGCTTTACTGAATGTGAGTTTAGTTTCTAAAGAACATACTTAGGGGGTAGCTGACTTTAAATATGGTCCATAGCAGAGGTAGTTCACAGCCCCTCCCCCATCTTGGCACAGTATTTCAAGACTGAAAAAGCCAGCTGTCCAGAGAAGAAATCTGAGCTCCGAGTTGTTTAGGATGAGGGTTTGTTTCAGTCTACCAGTTCACATCCTTGCAGCTGTCCATCTCCCTATGGCCTCCATTTTCATTCCTTTAGTTATATAGCAGTTTCTCTTCCCTCCTTCTCTCGAATACACACATACGCACAACTCTCCTGAGTGGCTGGAGGTGGAGGGAGACTAACAAAGTCAGAGAGGTGAAGAAGGAATGGGGATAGAACTTCTTGAAGGTTACTAATCCACAGGAGAGAGGGACTTGGAGAGAGAAGCTGAGATAAAAAGAGACTCAGAAAGATACTTTTGTGGGGTAACATAATCTTGTGGCCTTTTAAAATATCACAGCCAAGGAATTTAGCCATGTCATATTTTTGCAACCACGGGCCTCTGGGATCCCCTCTTAGCACTAGCCAAGTGAAATTAACACAAGGGCTGGTTCCAAAGGGTATCACTAAGGCATCTGCGTTAATTGGCTCTGCGTTTAATCCAGAATCTAAGAGGCCCACGCAGGATCTTTTCTTTATTATACATATGTATCTGACAGATTTAGTTTTTCTCTCAACCACATGAGGCCACATCATAATGCTTTTATCACACAAATGTACAATGCCCCCCAACCAAACTATTCAAGTGATTTTAAAACACAGTACTTCGACCCTGATGTTCCAAGTGGGATATACTCTAAGGACAAAAAGAAATGCAAAAATATTTTAAAGAAGCCATCTTGTTGGTGGTAGTGTTGGCATCTTTGTTCTGAAACTATCGTGGGTGTATCGTGGGGTAAAACAAGTGAGTGTTAATATGAGTGTCTTTGTGAACCAGGATATTTGGTGTGGAATAGAAATACAGATTTATGATTGAAGAAGTTTAGTAAAAACTCCGTAATTCTGAGTGTGAATTGGAAGTAGTAACTTGGAGCTCATAGTGTTTTCATCCTAAAACATTTCCTAGCTTTATCCTAAAAAGGCCTGAAAACAATAACCCAGTAGCAGTGAATGTGCCTAGTGTTCAAGTTGAGCTTTCTAGATATTATTTCCCACTAAAAGGAACTCCTTGGACGAATGGCTGACTTCAGGTGTGGGGCAGGAATTGTCCAAGATAAGCGAGGAAGCTTTCAAAAACTGTTAAGAAGGAGGGAAGACTGTGTCAAAAAGACTCAGAAACTACTAGAATAATTTCCACTGGCCAAAGATGAGCAATTTGAGTGTCAAAATGAACACTGTCTTCAAATGGATTTAAACACACCAAATACATTTATGAGTTCACAACGATACTTAAAAATACAAACTAATGGGTCATTGTTGGAGAATGTTAGGGGATCGACTCATTTTGAAAACGGCTACTAACTGGAAAGAATCAAACATTTATCCTGTTTTTCCTGTGGGAACTGAAGATTAGGGGGAAATTTCTCTTTATGGAAGTTTTCCAGCAAATGAATGAATGAAGAAGGAATGGCATAATTAGAATATCAACATTTTTGTAACTTCTAATGAATTAATGTGTCTGGGCAATGATCACCAATGGCTGTTATCCATCACCAAAAGAGAGACAAATATTATTTCCTCCTGGTGGTAGGTAGAGTACAAATTCCACCTATGAAGCAGACTTGTAATTAAACCTTTCAGTTTGAATCTGATCGAGCTGTAGTCTAGAGCTAACTACTAATTTACAGGAAATACAGGAGACATCAAATGATACCTTAGAGATGCAAATCCCTACTGTGGGAATACTCTACAGGATAAATGACCTGGGTTCTTAAATAAATTGGAAGAAAAAAAAAAGATGGAGAGGCAATCTCTAGACCATAAGAGACTTCAGAGACATCAAACAGTTGCAGAATATGGACTTAACTGGATCCTAATTCAAGAAAACAACAACAAAAACATTACGAGACAATTGGGGGAAATTTGAATGCTGATGAACTTACCAGATACTTTATGATTTATAAGGAATTATTGTTAAAGTTATTGGTATGATAAGTGGTACTTTATAAAATACAAGTGCTTATCTTTTAGAGATACATCTCAGAATATTTGTAGATGAGTAGATGTGATAGCTGAGATTTGCTTCTAAATAATCCAAGATGGAGGAGAAGTAGATGGGGGTAATTGTAAAACCAGATCGAAACATGAATTGATAATTGTTGAAACTGGGTGATAGATACACAGGGATTCATTATGCTACTCTCTTTCTTTTTGTAAGCATTTGAAATTTTCCATAATAAAAATTTAAAGTCAGAAGTTATCTGCGGGCCCTTTGAGATTATTGGAGAAATTTGACCATCATCATTGTCAAAGCCCATTGACCAAATACCACTGGGAACAAACCTATAATCAAAAAAGTTGGGTTTATTTGGCTTGCTGCAGCAAGAAAGAAAATGCCACTGTGGAAGATGAGATAGTTTCGTAAGAGGAAGTGAGGAGGAGCCTTTTGCAGAGTTTGAACTTCTCTTGGATGATTTTGAACTAGAGTTTAGAATAGTGAGGGCCAGTTTTGGATTGAATATTGTCAGGAAGCATGGACATATCAATGATTGAGTATCTACATTTTTTTTTTATCCAGGAGGTAGAAGGATTAAAGAGGGATTGGAGCTAAAATTACTTAAAACAACAAAAAAGTAGCAATTACTCATGTCAATCAGATGAGGGAATGTTTTCTCATATTCGTGGTTGCAAAGTGGTCTCATCTCTATTTGGTTCCAAGCACAGTTGTGGTGTGGGTCTAACAAGCTGAGAGATAATAATTGCCAATCTTGATTTCTATACTCAGCTAAAATGTTATTCCAGAAGTAAAAATAAATAAGACATCTCAAACAAACCAAAACCTGAATGAATTTACCACCGATAAATCCTATTGAAAGAACTGTTCGAAAGATTTACTACAGAAAGAATGATTTTGAGTAAAGAAGGATGGATTAAGGTGAGAGAAGGAACAGTAAACAAAGAAATAACTGTATGGCTAAGTCTAAACAAACAGTTACTATATATTAAAAGTGACTGTTTCTGGCAATAAAAAACACAATAACATATAAGACAGGATGGGAATTATAATTAAAGCTATCTGAGATTCTGATATTGTTTTGGAGGAATATGTCAAAGTCGATTGGATTTCTGTTTAATATTTAAGTATGCATTGAAGGGAAGGTACCAAAATAATAGAAAGAGATAGAGTGTGTTATTTCTGAACCAAAAAAAGAGAAACTGGGAACTTAAAAAAAGGAAAACAGACAAAAACTTGATTAATCCAAAAGAGGACAAGGAAGGAGAAAAAGAAAGAAAAAGCGTAAATCAAAATGCAATAATAACATCATAATCTAAAATTTAAAACCAGGTCATTCTAACTGATTTGTAGAACATGATTTTCGGAAAGAATGGAAGCAGAGTTAGTCATTCAAGGCCATGACTGTGGCCATGGAAACAATGAGAAGTAGTCAGTCTTGGGATGTATTGTGTAGGTAAAGCTATAGAACTTGCTGATGTTCAGATGTTGTTCTTGAGATTCATTTTTACTACTTTTGACAATGTCTATTTTTTAAAGTAGATAAGATCAATTCTGTCATTACTGTCTTCCTTATAAGGCCTTAGTCTGTTTTCTGTAAGACCACGGCCCTTGGCAAGAGAAGTTTCCTTACTTTTCTAGAAGATGGTTGCCAATTCTGTGCACCACTCAGGATGATTTGCAGCCATGGTTCAGGTCCTTTGGATCATTCCCATCCCATTTGCAAACCCATCTCCTTTACCCCTTTGTAGTTGTTAAGTTACTACATGCTCACTCAGTATTATGAAGCCATAAAGAAGCTGCAACAGGAAAAGTAATGGAATGAGCTGGATAATAGCTACTAATTATAAAAAAATCCCCCCTCTGGTTGAGGGTAGAGCTACCTTTGAAAGCATAGAAAAGGTTAACTTACAGGAGAAACACAGCAAAGAGGGGATTGTGTTGGTTTTCCAATACAGGAGGAGTCTTGGAAATGGGTAAGGAGAATTATCATGAGACACAGTAAAACAGATCTACCAGGACCAAGGAAATTATAATGATAGTAGTTTGAATAATGGCATTCTTGAACATCTGCTGATGTCAGCTGCTATGCCTAGGGATCAACATGATACTATTTCTAATCCTTATCACAACCCCAAAAGGAAGACTTTATCCCCATTTTACAGATAAGGAAGCTGAAGCTCAGAAAGACCATCTTGCCCAAAGCTGCCTAATTCAAGTCCAGATTTATCTGCCTCAGAACCTGATACTCTTTGCATAATAGATTCATGGGTGGCTGAGTTTAGATGATGAAAAGGAAAACAGAAAAGATACAGATTTAGACAGGGATGTGAGAGACAGTAGAACAGAAAGAACAGTCCCTAGATCTTCAAATTAGAATGCTGGCTAAGAGAATGGGCCCAACACTAAGTGATGAGAATAGAGACAAACTGGCAGCCAGCTTCTACCTACCTAAGAAGTTCAACAACATTCTAATGTTTTTTTTTGACTCATTTAAACTATATTACCAAACCTCTAACTTCTAGCAGTATGCTGAAAAAATATTTTGTGTCAAATGAAAAAAAAAAAAAAAAAAAAAACCAAGGAAACAAGATACTTTTTTCAAAATTCATTTTGGGTAAACCTAGTGGTTATATTCTGTTGTTATAGGTATATGGGCCTACTCGATAAATTCGCCATATAAGAAACGCTTGCCCTTTTTGGCAGCTTGATACGTTTCCTGTAAGAAGCAATGAAAATTACATAACCTATTTTCTTTGTCTTTTTGTTGTAACTGTTTAGAAGTTCACAGGAAAATACAGTGCTCAATTATAGTATTTATATTAGCTTGGGTTTTTGCCATATATTTTGTCTTTTCTATAGCTTTTGGATTTTCTATTTTTATGTTAGTTATTTGTTATATTTGGTTTTGGTTACATGTAAGGTGTTTATTTTTTTGCAAGTCACTTCAGATCTCTTTTGGAAAACCTAAAGCTCAAATAAAGCAGATCAAATATTTTTGGAAGCATTAGTTTAAATTTAAATTAAATAAAAAGCCATTCATTTTTCATAGCTTGGAATTTGGCTGTTTTACTCATTTGGAGCTGTTACATAAAGATATATACTTTGTACCACAGTTACTCACACATTTTATGGTTTTTATCAATTCCAGAAAGGTGAAGAAAGCAGAGCTCGCATTTCCCTGTATTAAGATGAGAGTTCCAAAAATAAAATATTTCTAAAACCAAAGACTAATGATGCAGTAAAAGATGGGCTTTTTTTTTTTTTTTTTTTTTTGCATCACCAACTCCTTTCGAGAATCTATTGAGAAATATGAGCCCTGTCCTCAGAAAAATGCTCTTCTTGAATATATGCTCCTGACATTTTAACCACAATTTCTTGGGGATCCACGTGCCTCTTACTAGAGGGCTAGAAAAGACAAGAAGTGACTTCTCTTTACTGTGAAAGTGCTGAATCCTAGCCACTGGGTCACTGGGAACCACTTTTTTACTGTGGCCAGCAGCAAGAGCAAGGTAGACACTTGCTACCCAACCTTGTGTAAGTCAAGTTCAGTCAATTCTTAGCTCAGAGCAGTAAAAGAACCACAGGCAAACAGATTCTGCTCTTCCAGCTCCAAGAGCACTTCACCCTGCCTTTGAGGCAGTTCCGTTGTGACGGTCAAGTAGTTCTGAAAAATACTCAGGTTGCCGAAGGCTACAGTATATGCCTTCATAAATTTAGTTTGTTTTGTGCATTTGATTTCTATTGGTTTCCATCTTGAGGTCTTGTAGAGGGGAAAACTCTCTATTAATTATTTGGGTAGAACTCAATTCTGTCATGCTGCCGTGTTTTCCAGAGCGGCTGTACCATTTTATATCCCATGAGCAAAGTATGATCTGGTTTCTCTGCATTATTCTCACCAGCATTTGATGTTGTCATTATTTTTTATTCTAGCCATTTTGATAGGTATAGTGATGTCTAACTGTGGTTTTAATGTGTCCTGGCTAATGATGCTGAATGTCTTTTCATGTGCTTATTTGGTGAAATGTCCCTTCATGTCTTTTGACCATTTTCTCGTTGGATCGTTTTTTCACTGTTGAGTTTGAGAGTTCTTAATATATTCGGGATAATATTCCTTTCTTAGGTATGTGGTTTACACATATTTTCTCCCAATCACTAACTTGTCTTTTCATCCTCATAACGATATTTTACAGAGCAAATGTATTTAATTTGGATAAACTCTATTTTATCAGTTTTTCCTTTTACAGATAATGCTTTTGGCGTCAAATCTTTGTCTAGTCCTAGATAATGAAGAGTTTCCCCTATGTTTTTTTTTCCAAAAGTTTTACACTTCACATTTAAGTTGGTGATCCACTTCGAGTTAGTTTTTGTATAAGGCCTGAGACTTAGGTTGAAGATTTTTTTGTTTGTTTGCTTATAGATGCCAAGTTTCTTCAGTCCTATATACTGAAAAAGCTGTTCTTCCTCCATTGAATTGCTTTTGCATTTGCATAAAACCAAACCAAACCAAACAAAAACAAAAAAACCAGCTGGGCATATTTGTGTGGGTCCACTGCCAAGTCCTCTGTTCTGTTTCATTGATCTGTGTATTTATCCTTCTACTACGTCATCTTGACTGCTGTAGCCTTTTAATAAGTCTTGGGTAAAATGAGTAAGCTGATTCCTCCCACTTAATTCTTCCTTTTCAAAATGTGTTTTAGCTATTCTAGTCCCTTGGCCTTTCCTTATAACTTTGAGAGTAATTTTGTCTATATCTAAAAAAAAAAAAATCTGTCTAGGCTTTCTCCTACACATAACATAAACTTCACAATTTTAACCATTTTAAAGTGTACAATTTGATGGTATTTAGTGCATTCAAAATGTGCAACCGTCGCCACTATCTAGTTCCAGAACATTTTCATCACCACAAAAGGCAACCCTGTACCCATTATGCAGTCGCTCTCAAATCTCTGGCAGTGACCAATCTGCTTTATGTCTTAATAGATTTGCCCATTCTGCGTATTTCCTACAAATGAAATCATACATGTGGCCTTTCTGTCTGGCTTTTTATTTAGCATAATGCTTTTGAGGTTCATCCAAGTTGTAACATGCTGGTACTTTATTCCTTCTTATGTCCAAATAATATACTATGGCAAGTATATACCACAGTTTGTATAATCATTTATTTCTTGATGAACATTTGGGTTATTGTGAGTAGCATCTGCTATGAATGTGCATGTACAACTGTTTGCTTGAGTACCTGTTTTCAGTTCTTCGGGGTAAATACTTAGGGGTGAAATTACTGGGTTGTTTAATTCTACATTTAACTTATTGAGGAACCACCTACCTGTTCTCCACAGTAGCTGCAACGTTTTGCATTCCCACCAGCGATGTGCAAGGATTCTCATTTCTCCTCATTCTCACCAACATTGTTATTTTACATTAAAAAAAAAAAAATTATAGCCATCTCGGAAAGTGTGAAGTGGTATCTTATGGCGATATCGATTTGCATTTCCTTAATGACTATTGACATTGAGCATCTTTTCACGTGCCTGCTGGTCATCTGAATATCTTCTTTGGAAATATTTTATTTAAATTATTTGCTCATTTTAAAATTAAATTGTTTGGCCTTTTATTGTTGAGTTGTATCTCCTTCGTTCTTGAAGGACATTTTTACTGGATGTAGGAATCTGTGTCGACAGTCTTTTCTTTCAGTGCTTAAAAAATTTCGTGCCAGTCCTTTGGGCCTTCATGGTTTCTGATGAGAAATCTGTTGTCATTCAAATGGTTTTTCCCCTTCAGGTAAGGTGTCATTTTTCACTGCTTTCAAGATTTTTTTCTTTGTTTTTAGATTTCAGCAATTTGATGATGATGTGTCTTGTCATGAATTTATTTGCGTTCATCCTCTGGGATTTGCTCGGCCTCTTGAATTTGTAGGTTTATCCTTCTGCCAAATTTGGGTGAGTTTTCAGCCTTATTTTTTTTATAGTACTTTTTCAGTCCTGTTCTTTTTCTCTTCTGGGAATCTGATGACACAAATGTTAGATCTTTTGTTATAATCCCACAAGCCCCTGTGACTCGTCTTATTTTTTTTTCCCCATCCTGTTTCACCTGTTGTTCAGATCAGGAAATCTCCATGGTTCTGTCTTCTCTGATTCTTTCATCTGTACCCTCCATTCTAATGTTGAGCCCAACCATGAGGGTTGGGTTTTTGTTTGTTTGTTTTGTATTTTTTAGTTTTAAATTTTCCATTTAGTCCTTTATATTTTCTATTTATGTGCTGAAACTTGTACTTTCTTTGCTGGGACCTTCTATTTTTTCATTTGTTTCAAGGATGTTCATAATTGCTTGCCGAATCATTTTTATGACTGCTTTAAAATCTTCGTCAGATAATTTTAACATCTCTGTTGTCTAGGTGTTGTAGGTTTTCATTCAGTTTGAGATCATCCTCATTCTTGGTATTATGGGTGCTTTTTAATTAAAACCTGGACATTGTGGACTCTGGATCATATTTAAAATTCCTGTTTTAGTTGGCTTTCTCTGACACTACTCAGGCAGAGGAAGTGTGTATGAGAGGTGCTGTGTTACAGCCAGGTAGATAGATGTAGGAGTCCAAGTTCCCTGATCGCCCTCTGTTTACACCTGAGGGGAGGGGCCCTTCATTTCTCCTGAGCAGGGTTCCAACTCCCCACTCGGCCTCCATGGACTGGGGAATGGGGGTGGCCTTGTTATCATCAGCTGTTGGTGACAGTACTGACTCTCTACTAATTCTCCTTGGATACTAAACCAGCAGGGAAGGGGAGGAACACCTCTTTATAGCCTTGGTGAGGGTGGAAGTCTAGGCTCCCCATTTAGTCTTTGCTGGTGTGAGTAGGGGTGAGCCACAGTTCTTTCTGTGGTGTTTGGCTGGAGTAGAATGGTTATGATCTAAAAGTTTTCTCTTTTGCTAAGCTACCTCTTTCCTGGTCCTTTGGCTGGAGAGAGCAGGCTTTGGTTGTTTTTGTTTTGTTTTTGTTTTTGGCGGTACCCTTTGGCATTTCCAGGTTGCTGTCTTCTTCAGCTCCAAGTCTGGGATATATGATACAAAAAGAAAACTCAGGAAATCACCATTGTGTGGTTCCTTTGGTTGTGAGGCTCCTAGCTGGTCTTTCTCTTTCTCTCCATCTTTCAGAGTCCCTTATGTTTGTTTTATATGCAGTGTCCAGGGTTTTACCTATCTCCCCTGATCCTTTCTCTTTTATTCACTTGCTTATTTGGTTTTCAACTAGATTGTGAGCCCTTTATGTATATTTTTGTATATTCAGTACCTATTCTGGCACATTATCTGTAAATGCTTGAAAAAAGGTAAAAAGAAAATAGAATGTGGAATGAAGTGAATAAGTCCCACACCTTCATCCAACCTCAGGTGTATGGTGCCAGAAAGAGGAGGAGGCTTTAATCTTGTCCTGAATGATGAGATTTCTCCAGGTGCTTTGATGTTGAAAGGTGACCAGCTCCCAGGGCTCTTTCCTAGATTCTCATGTGTTACTGAAATTACCAGCAAGTGGCAGACTACTTGGAAGGTGGCAGACTAATCCATGAGAAAGGACTTGACCGTAACATAAGGAGGCTGATTTATTCTGCCATAGACAAATAGATTCCATTATCTTGCACCCATCCTGGGTACAACCCCAAGATGCTGCTCTGAAGGTTAATTACTTTTTTTTTCTAGCCTTGGGGTAAAGGTAGCTGTCCAGTGAGAGCAGAGCTGGAGTAAAGGGAAGTACATTCTGTTAGGTTCCTTGGTGACATGTGACCACAGGATAACTTACTTGGCTTTTGTGAAAATAAGCGTCTAGCATTTACTTACTACTTTTCTGGCATTTAAACCCATGGGAAGGTAGAGATTGGATGACTGGAGGATTAATATTTTTCTTAAACAACACATTAACATTGATACTTTAAAAGCAAAACAATGTGACTATATATATGCCTTGGTGTTAAAATGTACAGCTGAAACTTACCAGATTTCATTAACCAATGTCACCATAAAAAATTAATTAATTAAAAAATAAAAGCAAAACAAGACAACAAAAGACTACCCCCCTCCTAAAGACCCCTTAATCCTACCACCCATTTTTTTTTTCTGTCAGGTCGTTTTGATATGTACACATCATTGATGATCAATTTTGAATTTTTTCGTTTATCATCAAAAGTATTTTCTGTTGTTAATGCGTGTGTGTGGTTTTTTTTTTAAAAAAATTTCTATTCGAACTTATGAGCAAAGAGTTCATCACTCTGCAGTCACATGACCAAAAAAGGCCTGAGGGGAGGCTTTTGATTGTTTCATTTTTGTTTTTCTCAACTTTATTTTAAAAAATATCAAACCTACAGAAAAGAATAAAATAATGAACACTCAATGACTCTTCCTAGATGATTAACATTTTGCCACATTTGTTTTCTTTTCTCTCTCGTATAAAGTTAATTTGTATACATTGATGGGTTTGGTTTTAAAAGTCCCTTCGATCTCTAGACTACATGCCTACCTGCACCCCAATTTTCTTTTTCCTCCTCACTCCCTCTCTACCTTCATATTTAAAAAACATAAAGCTCCAAAATCCTGCCTTTCTTTTAGTCTCCCATCATCGAGTTATGCTCATATCTTGCTGACCACCAAGGGCCGTAGGATGAGTGACTTTCATTTGTCTGTGATATTCGCTTCGCCAACAGAGTGTGGTCTAAATTCACAGCAGATGGGAAAAAAAGAAAGAAAAAGAAAGAAAGAAAGGTGCTATAGGACCTGGTTCACCTAGCATTACTCACACGACGACCTTTATGTTCCTTAAGGAACAATTCTCGGCCAATTGGCAAAGCCCCAGCTGGAGACCTTCAGGGAATTCAGGGAACTGCTGCAACTGCGTGAAGCAGAGAGCGTCCCTTCTCAGGGTCTCGCTCTTTTCTCTGAATATTCATCTCTGGTCTTGGGGACTGTGATCGTGTGTACACAATCCTCCTTTAGTTCTGGGAGCCAGGCTTGGCAGGTCTCTCACGAGTTTTCTACACCGGAAAGGAAATACGAGGAAGTAGTTTCGAGTGGGAAAAGCCGAGGATTCAAAAAAATCCCCAAACCTAGCTAGTTAAAAGGACGTGTATGGCACTGTAAATGGAACCACACGATTGGAACTATATACTCTGTATCACAACCCGTTTGTAACGTCCCTGGTGGTCTAGTGGTTAGGATTCGGCGCTCTCACCGCCGCGGCCCGGGTTCGATTCCCGGTCAGGGAATGATGTTTTTATTCCTAATTGTTACTCTATAGAATAGAATCTTCGAATGGTTACATGGTTTCTTTTTTCCTAGTCATTTCCCTCATCTATCCAAAGTTGAAATACAGGAAATGCAGAAAAACACACAAAACATCGCTCTCAATTCTATCACACAAGATAACATCCAATTTTTGATGTTATGAAAATGGAATCATGCTATACATGCTATTTTATTACCAACTATTTTTTAAGTTAATGTATTTCCAGCACATATTCTTCAGCAACATATTTTCTTTCATTTTAATTATTTAATTTTGAAAGGTAATATATTTACATGATTTAGGATGCAAATATGCAAAAGGGCATAACAGATAAACCTAATTTTGACCTCTACCATCCAGTTTTCCTCTAATAAGACCAGCAATGTTAAGTTTTGTAATTATAATGTAAATATTTAATATAAACTCAATACATACATATATATTTAAACATGTTTTCCCCCTTGCACAAATGATAGCAATCTATACAAGCTTTTCTGCAGTTTTCCTTTTTCACTTAATGATGTATTTTGGAAGTAGTTCCGGGTTAGACATAAAGAGCTTCCTTATTCTGTCTTATGGCACATAGTATTCCGTAGTTAATGGAACCAGCTTCCTATTGATGGACACTTAGGATTTTATAAACCTTTGCTATTACAAACAATGCTGCCATAAATAACCTTGCACATGTATCATTTTGTGGAATAAATGTGAGAAATTGAAATGCTGGTTCAAAAGGTATGTGCATTTGTCAGTATGCCCTCTTTAGATGTACCAATTCATGCTCCCACCAGCAATTTATAATGTAAAAGTCTTTTTTAAAAAGTTCCTGGGTTTTTTTTCATCAAAATGGATTTAATACATTGTATTTCTGGACTTTTAGTTTTTGACTCCCTAAAATTTTGGTTTTACAAATAACTCTTTGATGAATATCTGCAGAGACACATCTTTGTGTATATCTTAGATATTACCTTTGGATAAATTCATAGAAGTGGAATTCCTAACGCATACTACATATTAATGGATTAAAGAATTAAATGCAACTAAGACAATTAAAAGCTAGGAAACAAAATTAGTGGATAAAAACATTATCTTAATTTTGGGCTGGAGAAGACTTTTCCAAGGTAAAACCAAACACAAATTATAAAGGATAAAACTGAAATATTAGACCACGTAAAAACTACCGCCCATTTAAAAGTCTTGCAAATAATATGAAAAGACAAACGACAAACTGGTAAAATCAGTAATATAAATATAATATAAATATCTAATAGAAAAAGAAACAAAGCATATGACTCAGTAAATCTCAAAACTAATACGAATAACAATAAGTTTATGAAAGTGATCAACGACAAGAATAATAGAATATATGTAAATTAAAATAACACTCCGTATTTTTATCCTGCACTTTTGTAAAGATTAAAAGTATGACGATACCCAGTTAACTGATGTAATTTGGTAATACTCATTGAATAGTGACGATTGGTGATCTCTCTCCACACAGCCATTTCTCAATATGTATTAAAAGCTTTAAAATATGCAAATGTTTTCAACTGCAACTTCACCTTTATGCATTTGCCCTAAGGAAACACTCTCAAATGCATAACCACGTGTGTACAGCGATAACTCCCGCAATAGAGCCTTAAGTCATCCCCTGGATTTCAGAGGCCCCCTTCAAACGATGCTAGATAAATTAGAATTGAGTTTCCTTAAAGCTGTGAAACAGTAAAAAAATTACCACAGAATTTTTAATAGGACTATAGGGAAAATCCTAGAGAGCTTCTTTTCCTTTTTATATTTCGGCTTTGTATTGATAATTTCAATTGACATGAATCTCAAAATAGAAAAAAAGATGAGGACCCAAACGAGCTATTCCACATAAGAAAGAATATCAGGCTGCAGATTCGTGTGCGTTGGTGGTATAGTGGTGAGCATAGCTGCCTTCCAAGCAGTTGACCCGGGTTCGATTCCCGGCCAACGCATCCTTTGTATTTTTCCAATTTTTCTTCTAAACTGAGTAGACAACAACAACGAAAAGGAGTGTTTGGCCACCCTTTGCGTCTCTGGGGGAGTCTCTCCTGAGAGAGACCCTCCAGGTTTCTTGTAGCTGCTTCTCAGAGCCAAGCCCGTCTGCTGGGTTCGGCCGCTGGCTTCGCATCAGTTTGTGGTAATAGTCTTTGCGGGTCTTTAGGGAAGTTTCTGAAATACAGGCTGGTCAGATTTGTTTTCTGAATTCTCGGAGGCGGCTCTGATTTACGGAGTCTGAATAAGGAAGTCGCCCAGGAGCCCCGTTCCCGAGAGAGAGCCGGTAAATTTACTTGCCGTAGTTCGAGAAGCAAGAAAAAATAAAGGGGGGCCCTCACTCTCTCCCGCAGCTCACCAGCTCCGCTTCTCTTCCGGTTCCACCATTCCAGGGACAGAAACCTAGATTCTAGGGCCTAAGCTGGAGATATAAATGGGAAAATCTTCTTGGACTGCTTCTCGCAGCCGTGGGCGGGGCGGCTTGATTCTTTGGACGAGGAGAGGTGACAGGAGGAGGGGCCATTGGGGACGCAGTCCCCAGGCCTCTGCAGTCGTCCTCAGACCTCGATCAGGACCTGCGCGCGCCACTGCCGGGTGGAGGCGGGTGATGCGGGCGCCGGCGCCGCGAGTTTCAGAGGCTCAGAACCAGATTCAGGTGTCTGGGCTTGGAAGGCGCAGAGTGGAAACGTTTATTCGGGTTTTGACCCAAATAGATTATCCGAGCTGAGTAGAACAGCAGCATGAAGTAGGTTCCTGTCTCAAGAGGCATTAAATGAAAAGCCAGTCCGCCGCCTTGCAAGTGGCGCGCCGTGATCGTATAGTGGTTAGTACTCTGCGTTGTGGCCGCAGCAACCTCGGTTCGAATCCGAGTCACGGCATGTGAGCATCCTACCCGGCTTCGGCGGTTCTCCTTTTCAACCTTTTTAAGGTGAAAACAGTTTATAATTCTGCCTTTGCGCGAGGCAGCGTCCCAGGAGTGCAGCCAACGAATTGGGTGGATAATTGTCCCCACTCAGCTCACTCTGTGGCTCGCAGACCCAGGGGAGACGGTTCAGGGTGGGCTGCAGAGCCTCGGAGTGGCGACTCAGGCTGCAGAGGGAGGTCCTTGGACCTCACCTGAGCGGAGCGGAGAACCCTTCGCTGGAGACTCCGGAGCTCAGTGCCTTAAATCTCGGCGGGACCTTTGCACCTAATGAATATGGTCTTTGAAATTTTGATATTTAGAAGTAAACTCGTGCCTCCGATGAATAGCGATTTTCGTTGGATCAATTTTCCCAGTGACGCGTCAGCCTCACCCCCACCCCACTTCCAGGTCATCAAGGTTAGGAGAGAAAAGGGTTTCCGGTCGGAAAGAAGGAAGCAGGGGCCGCAGCCCCAAGGTCCCGGAGCACGAGCCGCGCCCCTCCGACTCCCGCGGCTGCCTGCGTCGCAAATCCCCGTTCCCGCGCGCTCTTTCTCTTTCTCCTCAGGAGTCCTGGTCCCAAATGCCCGGTTCTCAAAGTGAGCCGGTCCATCGAGGCGTCAGGACCAGTGATTCCTTCCTGCGTCCTCCGCAAACCCGCCTGGCCCTGCCCGGA
>NW_006442103.1:18127339-18132035 GCF_000325575.1 Pteropus alecto
AATCTCAGGCTCGTGGGTTCGAGCCCCACGTTGGGCGCAATTCTGCTTTTTCTGATTCCCCTCCGTCAGTTTCCAACAGAATCAGCAGTTTCTAACTAACCGTTATGGCCCCCATTGTTTTAAACTTCTGTAAATGATTTCCTCTATTTTCCCCAAGTTCAGCGGAAAAGAGTAATCCAGGCCAGGGTTTCGAGCAACTCAGTTCTTTGAGGCTAGGTGATCCATGACACATGAAACATGTTAATCTCATCTAAAATTTACCTTCACAGGAACATCTAGAGTGATGTTTGACCAAATATTTGGGTACCATGGCCTAGTCAAGTTGTCACATAACATTAACCATCACAATTAGGATAATAGGTAAGTGAGAATTTGTGTGTGTGTGTGTGTGTGTGTGTGTGTGTGTGTGTGTGTGTGTGTGTGTGTGGTGGGGAGGGGGCTGGGGGTGTAGGTGGTGGTAGGGGGAGTATGTAAAAGAGATGAAGTGCTTAAAACTAGAAAATCAAGAAAACAATATGTGTTAACAGGGATAGAAATAAATAGCTAATCGCTGATAAAAAGAATTTAAAGTAGTTACTTCTAAGAAGCAGGAAGTTGAGGAGGGATCAGGGACTTGGTTTTCATTACAAACTTTAAAAGAGAGTTTGACTCTGTAACCTATGTGCATATACAAGTTTGATAAAAATAAGTACTAAATAAGTGTTTTTGCATGTTGTAGTTTTTGAAGTATTTTACCAACTTGACTTTTGAATTTCACAGGGCCCTGCTGTGGCCCCAGGTGGCCTTGTGCATATCGACACAGGTCACGCAGGCAAAAGCTTGAACTGAAGCTGTTCTGAATCTTACCACAAGGCAGAGAGTGCCTTGTGATCTTCCCAAAACAAGTTAGGGTGAGAGTCTTGTGAAGAGCTGCCACAAGAAAATAAAAGATCCATTATCTAACATCTCAGTCTGATGAAAAATTTAAGTCTCCCCTTTCCATTTTTAATTAGGCTCAGGACCCACCACAAAGGTCCCACTCTGCAGGGTGTGTTCTGTGTCTTCTTGAGCCTGAGCTACCTATCACAGGAACTTGGGAATAGCATCTCTACAGTCCCGTGGCTCCAAACTTGTGAACCACTTTCTCAGAACCCCCTTCGGTCCAGAGAACAAAGCAGACCGTCATAGCACCAGCCCCTCACTTACAAGATTCAGAGCAATGTGTGAGACCACCAGCAAGAACGTTCTCCAAGCAAAGTGATGGGTTCGTACTGCCATTAAATGGCAGGTAGGATGCCAAGAAAAGAGCGTTCTCTTAAAATGTGAGAATGTGACTAGATGCAACTTCATTGGAGGGTAATTAGTCAGGAATTAGCAAAATTAGAAATGCACAAATACTTTGATCAGGCAAGTCCACTTCCAGGAATCTATTTTAAGGAATTCTTGCACAACTAATAAGGATATATGCATAAAAATGTTCTTGAAGAATTATTTATAACAATAAACATTAGAACTACTGATGTCCATCAGTTGAGGAATGTTTAAATACATAATGACTGGACCATACCTTAAAGGGATATTCAGTTGTTTAAAAGGACAAGATAAATAATGAAATGGTGAAGAGCTGCCACTGAAAAGAATTATAGTAGCTAATAGTTAATGAACATTTACTAAGTGGTCAAATACTTTAAGTGCCTATCTCATTAAAATTTAGATTAGCCCATGTGGGAAAAAGGTGCTGTCCCTAAGTAGGCTCGAACCACCAGCCTTTCAGTTAATAGCTGAACATGCTAACCAATTGCACCACAGAGTGTTCTGATAGAAAAATCTCACAGAGAAATGGAAACCATTAAAAAAAAGAACCAAATGGAAATTCCAAGCCCACCCAATGGGCTGATGAACAAAATGACCTGACAGCAGCAATGCAGATGATGCATGGTTTGAGCAACGTGGGTTCCACTCACCATGGCGAATCTGTCTACAACCACTACCAAGTGCCCAAACAGCCAACAGCAGAAAACAACTCAGCCCCCTTATATGAGAGAACTCCCCAGTGGGGGGTGGGGGAGGGTATCAGCCAGCCACAGGATGGCAGGTTGATCACATAGGACGGCTGCCCTATGGGAGGGCAACATTTTGTTCTCACTGGAATGGACACGCACCTTTATTATGGCTTTGCCTTATCTGCCTATAATGATTCTGTAAAAACTACCATCTGGGTGGCCTTCTGGAATGCTTTATTTCATATCTTGGAATTCCATAAGCATTCCTTCTGACCAAGAACTCATTTGACAGTTGCCCTGGGCTCATGCTCACTGGTCTTACCCTGAAGTAGCTAGCCTGATGGAACAGTGGAATGTCCTTTTGAAGATTAAGTTTCAGTGCCAGGTGGATGACAATACCTTGAGGATAGGATATCTCGCATGATGGAATATGCTGGAAATCAGCAACCAAAATATGGTGCTGTTTCCCCCAGGTTCGAGAATCAGGTGGTAGAAATGGGAGTGGCTCCTCTCACTATTACAGCTAGTGAACATTTTGCTTTCCACCCACCCTCGTAAACTTTGGGCTCTGTTGATCTAGAAGTCTTAGTTTGAAAGACAAAAATGCTTCCACCAGCAGGTACAATAATGACTTTGTGAAAGTGAACACTGAGACTGCCAGCGGGCCACATTGGGCTCCTCATGACAAGGGAACCCACAGGTAAAGAAGGTTGCTTTATACTGACTGGGGTGATTGATTCTGACCACTGTGGGAAAACTAGATGCCACTACATAATGGAGGTTAGGAGGGGTGTGTAAGGGATGAGAGAGCCCTTGTGCAACCCCTTGGTACTCATCACTCTCTGTGATTAAAAGTCAATGGAAAACAACCACCCAATGCAGGCAAAACCGAAGGTTTTGGATCACTCCACTGGGCAACAAACCAGCACTGAGCCATGGTGCTTGCTGAGGGCAAAGGAAATATGGAATAAGTAGTGAGGAAAATAGTTATAAATACCAGTGACAGTTGTCGAATTGAGAGCTGTGATCGTTACTAGTATTTTTTTCTTATTTTGATTATTATTATTATTTTTTGCATGTATATTAACCAATATTTTTCTCCTTTCCTCTTCCATCTCTTTACCGGCTAACATAAGATGTGTTGACAGTAGTTAACTTTTAACTCAGTATTTAAGTTACAGGGTATCAAAGGGAGAATGAATGTGACTCAGAAGAGGAATGAACATTATTCAAAGACAAATAAGGGACTTTATGCTCTTTGGAGGAAAGTGTTGGCATGTTTCATTGAGGAAAGCATTATTTTGCTATTGTCTTTATTAGAAAGTTGAGAATAGCTTTAAAAGAACGGTCGGGTTAGGAGGGAATACATGGACCAGCCAAGTTCCCAAGAGGTGGACTTCGTGAATTTGTGTCAGTTTTGCTAAACTGGAAACACATTTCCCAGAATTCCCGTCTCTGCATGATTCTGGGTTAGCTTGGGGCCATAGGAAACATTTGCTGAAATTTAGAAAGTAGAAATGGAAATGGTTGCCCAAATCTTTTGGACACTGGGAAGGTCAGCGTTTGTACTGCTCACACATGTAATATACCTATTCATTTATTTTATGGGCACGAAGCATGCAGGCAGGCTTGCAGCATCTACATGACTCCGGATTCTCTTCCTACAGCATCTCTGTCCTGGACCACCTGGCTGTTTAGCTCCTTGACAATGGGCACCAGCCGCACAGTCCTATCTTTAAGGTTGGGAGTTCGGAGGCGGTGGTGACTGAAGCAGACCTAATTCTTCCCTGTAGATTTCACTCCTCCACTTCGTCGCCCAGCAAGGGTTTTGAGCCACCTGCTATTAGGAATATCCAAGGATGTTTGTTTTTGGGACCCCTTTTTAAGAAATCAAATTCGGAAACCTTTAAATCAATACAAGAAATGTACAACCAAATTGAAACCAGGAATCAAAAAAACCACCAATTCTCGTATTTGAAAAAGCAAGCAGCTTTAGCTCTTTTTACCTCGCAATAATAAAATGAAGTGGGTAAATGCACCACCGCGCCCCAAACAGACTGGAAGCCGGCAGTTCCCGACAAGCTTGTAAGGTTAAAGGAACCAGATCAATGAGATAAAAACACTGTGCTTTTGAGAAAACAGGTTTTTTACCCACAGTGTAAAGAACCACCACGGGTTTTCGACGAAAGCAAGTAGAGTAGACAGCCGCAAGTGAATTGGCGGAAAAAGTCCCCACGTTTCTTTAGATAATACTGCAAACTATCGTCTGTGTTTGAAACACCAAGATCAGGGGAGAGCGCGAACGCAGTCCCCCACTACCACAAATTATGCAGTCGAGTTTCCCACATTTGGGGAAATCGCAGGGGTCAGCACATCCGGAGTGCAATGGATAAGCCTCGCCCTGGGAAAACCACCTTCGTGATCATGGTATCTCCCCTGCCAGGTAAGTATGAGTTGTCCACACGCCGCCCCGCCACAGCCTCACGCGCCTCACACTGTACACCCACGGTCACTTTGCTCCCCGCACCCCTGAGCCTCCACAGCCCTTCCGCACACCTAGGACACGCAGCTTCAGGCCGCGGCCGGGGACTCGCTCCCACGGCACGCCACAGCGTGCCGCGTTTAAGCGGCAGGTGCCCGAGCAGCAGCCCCTGCGCCGCCTCATCTACATAGGACACGCCCTGCCCGTGGCGTCACGGCGCTAGCCCTTCCCT
>NW_006442103.1:18132894-18136006 GCF_000325575.1 Pteropus alecto
TGAAACCAAGGAATTCGCATCCTGAACGTAGGTTGAAACCTTGCGCCAACTTCCGGGCAGCTTTCTCAGCTCTTATCTAAAGAGAATAGCTGCTCTCCACATGTGACAGCACCCTGCTTACACATGAACTTTCCGGACTGTCGCCCACAACCAATCTAGGAAGAGCAAACACTTCTTGCTTCTGGACTGTACACCTAACCCACGACTAGCCCACATCACCTTTTCCCTCCCCTTCGTCTATGTAGCCAATGTAAATTCTTTCAAAACAGCTTACATCTTTCTTCCCCAAACACTGTATCAAAGAGCCTCATCAACCCCGGAATGGCAGACGTTTGTCTTCCCCATCTCGCCCTGCTGCTGGTGGTTTAGACTGCATGCCCCAGGAGCTGGTTCTTTTTCTAACTAGCACTTGGCTCAATAAACCCTTTCTTTTATGAAAACTTTTGGCCTTAAAGGTTTTTCTTTAACATTTTTGTCTGTGAAATTTTGCAGAGGGGAAAAAAATTAATATTAGTTTTGCTGTCATATCTTAAACTGCAGGACTTATGGCAACAGTACATGAAAAGTGCTTAGTTAAAATGGAAAAGGCATTAAATTTATGAGTGGAAGACATGAACAGAAAACATGTTTCAATTGACAAGAACGTGTTGCACCAGAAAGCATTGAGCCAATTTCATATAGACTTCAGCAAGGGATCTCCTGAAATTAGTGACACCCAGCCATTTACTGCAAGTAAGGGTTGGTTACACCTATTCAGAAATAAGTTTAGACTGAAAAATATTAATATTACTGGAGAGGCTGTGTCTGCCGATGAAGAAAATGCTGCCTCATTTCCAGCAGAGTTGAAGAAGTTGATTAAAGAGAAAGGATACCATCCAAAGCAAGTCTTCAATTGCAACAAAACCAGTCTCTTCTGGAAGATGCCCAATAGAACCTACATTCATTAAAATGCAAAAGGCCCCAGGGCTTAAAACTTGGAAGGACAAATTAACTGGTACCATGTGGCAATGCTGCATGCCATGTGAACAAGCCAGGCGTAGTTCACAGAGCAAAGAACCCATGCACTCTCAGGGAGTCAGCAGATGGAAAATTGCTGAGAAACTTGCTTAGATATCAGGGTTGGGGGGATTCTTGCTAAAACTGGGTTTGGCAGGCTAAGGACTAGGACTAATTGAGAAGAGGGTTCAGAGGAGTTTGACTAAAGGTTAGTCAAGGAGGGAGTCTTTGTTAACTCTACATCGAAGCTCCTAGAAATAAACAAAGACCAAACAAGAAAAGCAAAGTCTATCAGCCATTGTCAATTGTATTTTGACAGAGACTGAAAGGCAGATGGAGGAGTGGGAAAGCTCTAGAGTAGACAAAAGAGGAGCTTCCCATGTGACCTCAATGGAGGCTGATGGCATAGGGAGGCTGTAGGTGGGCTGACTAGAAGCCTGGTATCCTGTGAGATAAGTTGAGGTGCATATTGGTTCTCTCTGGTTTGTCCTAAATTGGAAGCAGGAATAATAATTGGGGGAAATGTCAATTATCAAGTCCTGGTCATTTTGGCCCAATTGTTACAGAAGCTATTTAGCTTTATTTAGCTTCTTGGGTTGTAACTAGAACTTGCAATCTGGTTTCCTGCAAGTCTGACTTATATCAGGCTGCCTTCCCGGGTTGAAGATAAAAGGTTGGGTTTGATAAAGTTAATTCGTATATCAGGACCCACAAAATGGAGGCCACCCCACTGGCCTGACCCACATCACGGATCTAAGCCTAAATCACTCCGCACTTAGGGAAAATACCTGTCAAGGAAATAACAGACACCAACCACAATCCTCCAACTCAGCTTTAGCTAGCAGCTCACCTTCTCCTAGGAAATCAGATCTGCTAGCCTGGTAAGGAAGTCCGCAGACCTCCTAGATAATCACAGCTTGCTTCTGATTTGCCTCTCCCAATGCTCTATTAACTTGCTCTTGCCCCAGATCTCTCAGAAAGTGCTCCACTGCTTTTGAGGCTCTGGTGCTTTCTCAATCTATGGATTGCCTTTTCTTGAATAAAGAACATCAGAACTGTTACTAAATCGTGTTAGTTTTGTCATTTGACGGTACCCTGGGCAGATTTCTGGGATGTAGCTTGTGGGTCAGTTAGTTATATTTTTATATATGGTCTGGTCATTGTACATTTGTACATTCAGTCTCTCAAGCTGAAAATTGAGGGTGACGCAGCATAGTCTAGTGGTTAAGTGTGCAAGCCCTGAAGTCACAGAGCTGGATTTAAGCTGAAAGTTGACAAATCCCACTCTCTCAGGGCCTTCTATCAGCATTTTAAATCTTCCCTCTTAACCGGATTATCAGCTTTTCCTGAAGAAATCATTTGAAATCATAAAATGGTTCGGTTCTGATAGAAAACAGGAGGCACACTTAGGTGGGGTAATTTAGAGAGTTTTATGAAAGCAATATTTACAAACGTGTGGATAGTTTAGGAAAAGAATCCAATAAATGACTGAGAAACATCAGGAATCCGGAAGCAGCTAGGAAGCCAGTATTGCCTCCAGGCCTGAATGGGAATATTATTCTCAGGCTGTGATAACAAAATACCACAGACCTGAAGACTTAAACAACTTACTCCCCACAATTCTGGAAATTGGGAAGTCCAAGATCAAGATGCCAGCAAGGTAGGTTTTGAACATAGTCGAATTAGGCACTTCAACCATGCCACTTTGGCAAGGATTACAGTAGTGCCCCCCTTATTCCTGGGGGAAATGTGCCAAAACTCCCAGTGGATGCCTGGGAGTACTGCAGGCCACAGAGATGACTGGGCTTGCAAGGAACCCCCGCTCCTCCGAAACCCGAACCGTTCTATTCCACGCACTGAAAGTCATTATTTCAAGAAAGGCGCCCAGGCTCCCGAGGTGGGTGAATGCACCACGGGGCCCCCACCGGCACAGGACCCCCGCCCACGTTCCCGAGAAGCCCGCGGTTTAAAAAAGACCTGTGCTTTTCAAAGGAGGCGATTTTCGCCTCACCAGAGCCTCGGACAACACGTCTACCAGAGAGAAGGGTAACGAAGCCCGCTGGCGGCGCGCGGCCCGCACAAAGCGGCGGGGAGGGAGGGCGGGAGGGGGTGATGC
>NW_006442103.1:18136189-18140991 GCF_000325575.1 Pteropus alecto
CTGTGCGTGAACAGCGAGGCGAGCTCGAGGTTTCGGGTGGAGGCGAGCCGAGCAACTCATACTTACCTGGCAGGGGAGATACCATGATCACGAAGGTGGTTTTCCCAGGGCGAGGCTTATCCATTGCACTCCGGATGTGCTGACCCCTGCGATTTCCCCAAATGTGGGAAACTCGACTGCATAATTTGTGGTAGTGGGGGACTGCGTTCGCGCTCTCCCCTGATCTTGGTGTTTAAAAAAAGACTTCGGCTTGCATCGTTGTTTGGAGGATTGAAGGGAGCTTTATCCCAAATGGTTTGCACCTGCTTACGCTGCTTGTTTTCGGTGGGAACCCATCAGTGTTTTTTACACTGCCGGAAAAAACCTCTTTGCTCAAAAGCACGGGTATTTTTTTTTTCTCGTCTCACTGTGCTGTTTTGTTTTTTGTTTTTTAATCTTACAAGCTTGTCGGAAACTGCCGGCTTCCAGTCTGTTTGGGGCGCGGTGCTGCGCTTACTCACTTTATGCTATTGAGAGGTAGAATTCTCTTACATGGCTTAAGCCTTCGCCGTTCCGGTGAAGATACAACACACTTGTCCTGTGTAGAGAAATAGCTTCGCTTTGGTAGACCTCAGTCTTGGTAGAATTCTCTGATCTTCCCAGGAGCATAATAAGGAATCCTGTGAGGAGCCATGACCAGTTTCTCCCTGCGTTTACTCACCTTATGCTATTGAGAGGTAGAATCCTCTTACATGGCTTAAGCCTTCGCCGTTCCGGTGAAGATACAACACACTTGTCCTGTGTAGAGAAATAGCTTCGCTTTGGTAGACCTCAGTCTTGGTAGAATTCTCTGATCTTCCCAGGAGCATAATAAGGAATCCTGTGAGGAGCCATGACCAGTTTCTCATTTGCGTACCTCGTGGGAGGCTGCGACTGGGTAGAGTTCCTCTCCTGCCCTTTGTCTAATCTTTCCTCATGCTTCATTTCTTGTCACCAGGCACTTGATGTCTTGCTTCCACATCTTACAACCATGCTATCCAATTCTCTAGACACCAGCCCACCCATCCTTCCCTCCCACCCCAAAACAACCTCTTTATGTTTCCGGCTACAGTCTCCTCTCCTCACCTCTTCTCCCAGGCCTTCTCTTTTTCCTTCTTAGGCAGAAAACACTGGCGCTGTCTCTCAGCCTCCAATCTGCATTCAGATGACGTGCATCAGTAGCTTGGCAAAATCAGGAAGCTTCCTTACACTCCCTTCTTAAATGGCAGTAGTAATTTTAAGTAACACATTTCACTATCAGAAATAACTTTAGTGTTTTCCTATCTGAAGGTGCCAGAATATTGGACTACAGTTTAGGAGAAAACCCCGGCTCAGTGTTGGTGTTGGTGGGCATTTTGCCAACACTGTTCCCGGGATGTGTTCTTCACTCTCACTTGCGATCCACAATGTCCTGGCAAATAGAAACTACTGACCCAACAGAAAAGGCAGGACCACTGCCGGAGGAACCATCGCGCCCCCTCGTGGCTACCTCGGAGATGACACCCACAGGTCGAGGTCAGCCTCAGAAGCAGCTGAGAGATCCAGGCGGGTCTGGGAAGGGCGCGCGGATGCGGAAGCGGTGGCACACTAGGGTAAGTCCAAAGAAAACCAACTGAAACGCAAAAGATGCCGATCGAGTATTCAGGACATTGAGAGTAGAAGTCGGTACGTCCAACGGGCTGATCCAGTTTGATGGAGAGCCGGGAACTTCTCCCCAGCAGCGGGAGGTTTCCTTGCTCAAATGTAAAAATATTCAAACCTAGAGAAGTCGACATTCAATGCCTTATTGATGAGAAAACTTGGGGTTTTAGAATTTTTAAGGATTTCCTTAGTCCTAGGGCTGTCAGCAGTATTATGTTTCGGATCCCTGACAGAGGAGCTTCAGACCAAAAGGAGCAGACCCTCACGGGCCAGGAACTGGTTGGATATTGGTTCCCAGGCCTGAGACAAACCGAGGTTATTACAAAGACATTAGGTTTAGTTTCTGGTTAGGACAACCTCTGGGAGGCCTCCCCTCCAGTCCTGGTTCCACCACTTGCCTTCTGTTTGACCTTGGGCCAGGTCCTTCGATTTGTTGGGCTTCAGTTTTTCAAGCGTCATAAAAATAACAATATTAAGTACCTCCTACAGTTGCATAGGTTAAATGATGTAATCTAACAATACACGTAGCATGGTGTATGGTTTATGTTAAGTATGTGCTGATGGAAAACTAACCAAAATAAACTTTCCCCCTTAATTATTGTTAACCTGAGAATAAGGAACAAGGCATTCAGGCAGTTCTTCTGTTTACATTATGAAACAATTCAAGTCTCCATCAAGATATGGATGGATATATTGTGATATCTTCAATCAATGGAGTACTGCTCTGTAATAAAATGTAACAAATTCCTGAAACACAGCAACAACATGGATGAACCTCAAAATCATCATGTTGAGCGATATGAAGAGAACATACTGAGTGTGTCCGTTGTGTTAATTTTTAGAACAGGCAAAACTAATCCATAGTGACAGAAACTAGATGATTGACTACCTGGGACAGGGAGTGGTGGTGGTGGTGGTGGGGTTGATTGCCAAGGGGCACGAGAGGATATTTTGCAGTAACAGAAATGTTCTTGAACAAGGTACTGGTTACACGGGTATATCTATTTGTCAAAAGTCATCAAATGAAGTGGATGCATCATATTACTTACAAATTACACCTTAACAAATTTGATGTAAAAAAAAAAAGAAAAATTATTCCAAATTTTGATGTCTTTAACTTAATTAAATTATAATTGTTTTTTTTTTTAGCCTAGAAGTTTATTTCAGAAAAGTATGTTCTTGTGGAAATCAATTTGATTGGAAGTTGAGCAATTCCTTCATTTTTAAAATGTCTTCTTCCTGTTAAATTCAGGTACTATTAAATCATAGAATATTAAAATAGAATATTAAGAGTTTGATTTTATAAAAGCATAATTATGTATATTTTTTTCTGTAGATATACCAAAAATGACTCCATCAATTTTTACCTAATGTTAAAAGTTATTTTTGAATTTAAGATTTCAAAGATTTGCATATTTATACTTCTGCATCATTTGACTTTTGTATATAAGCATGTGTAATTTTTGTAAACAAGTTACAATATCTTTAAAAATAGATTGAAAGAAAAACATGTAAAAATATTAACAGTAGTTAATTCCAGGTGGTGGGAATATGGATAGCTACTTATCTTCTTTATGTATTTTTCATATTTTTAAAATTAAAAAATGAATAACCTGGAAGTGAAAGAACAGAATAAATAAAGGTGTGGGGGCAGGTGAGAGGAAAACACTAAGCAGAAGAAAAACCTTGTTCTGGCAGGAATTGGGTTTAAGTTGAATATTTTGGAGGAGCAGCTATTGGGATAAGAAGGATGTTTGGGAAGCAGGATAGTTTTATTCCTGTTACATAATTTCTCCTTTGGTGTTTTTTTCAAAAGAAATATACAAACTTAAATTTCTTGTCAAGCATTTGTTACCATTTGTTTCTCTTCTATTAGGATTAGTATAAATTGAGTATATCCTGTGGAGCCAGTCTGCCTTCATTCAAATTCCTGCTTTTACATCCCACTCACTGACTGAGTGACTGGACAGATTACTTAATCTTTATGTGTCTCAGTTTCCTCATATGTAAAATGAGGATTATGATATGATATAGGCCTGTTGGGAGGGTTAAATGAGTAAACATATGTAACATTTGTAGACTATGCCTGGCACATGGAACTTTGCATATGTGTAATCATTGATGTTAGTTCTTGTATTTTGGGTACAGTACTACATAAAGACTGGATGTGACTGATTTTATTTGTTACATCAGTGACACTTTTCAGTGACCCTCTTGGGGAGGGTGAAGTAACTCTCGCTGACCAGCAGTAATCTCCTGGGCTGAGAGGATCTGGAAGTTTATTAGCTCATCTGTTTCGCTCATTAAAAAGGGAATAATGATCCAATTCCTTACTTCGAAACTGCCCCAATAAAAATAAAAATTATAGTTTTACAGTGAAAGACGTTTCTACACATGACACAGAACCCTGAATCTTTAGTATATACATATGACTACATACAAATTTAAATTCAAAATACGAATGATGAACTTTAGAAAGATCATAAATATTAAGAAATTACTTTTTATTTAGTATAAATTTATCAAAGTTACATATGCTCCCAAGCTTTTGTGTGTTTTTCTACCCGCCAGTCACCTTCAAGGAAGCCGACGAGGCGCCAGACTTGGCTTCCACTCACTTGCAAGCCACTTCATCCCTCCCAAAGAACCGGGAAAGGAAACTTCGCAAGAACCAACGCCCGACCAGCAGTTTCGCGGTTTCTGAGATTGCGTTCTAGGGCGGAGCAGTAACGGGTGGGAGCTCTCAGAGTGAGGATCTGCGGCCGCCCAAACCCAGCGACTGGCTCCTCTTCCCTCCACTCCCTACTTCCTCCCGTCCTGTCATTCTCTGCTCTTCCCCACCTCTCCCTTCTCCGCTATTTTCTCCCGCCGCACACCTGTTTTCACGTCCGCCAAGGGGGACCCCAAAAGACAGCTGTGGTTTTCAGTCCTTTGTAACCGCCGAAAGCTTCATAATGTCAAAATCAAAGAGACGCCCCTTAGCACCTGGAGGCGAACTTAGTCACTAGCTGTGAGGTCCTTCAGAATTCACGACCAAGATTTTTGCCGAGCGGAGGAGAAAGGACGTGCGTCCACCTGGTCCGGTCGTCCTCCCGGTGGAGCGGAGGGGCGCCGCGGGTCCGGGACCCGGAGCTGCTCAGCTC
>NW_006442103.1:18141536-18142537 GCF_000325575.1 Pteropus alecto
ATGAAATTTCCTGGAGTCAAGTTCCCAACTTTAGTGTGACAGTGCCTTTAGTGTCCCATGGAGACTAAAGGCTAGAAATTTTGAATAAAATCTGAATAATTTAGAATTAACTACAAGTCAGAATAAGATAGGCCATTTCAGTAAATTACTGCACTTCCAATTTTAGTCTCAAACCCTGGACTCCTAAACTAAGACACAATCACCAATGACAGCGCTGCCGCGTCACAGAGTCTCATGCTTCCCATTTACTCATAAAGGGACAATCGGGGCAATTACACAACGTGCCGCAAGCAGATCTCTCGTGGGCCAGGACTCAGCGAACACAGCATTATCCCCGAGGCCTTGGGGGGACCCTGACGACGGCGTGGCGCTAGCTCGGGTGCTGGGACTCTTGGCGACGGGACTGGGGCCTCCGATGGCCAGCGACGGGCAGAGCTGCATGCACCGCCCCACACCCCACGCCTCCAGGCTCGGTCACCCTCTATCCCTGCCAGGTCCGTGTGGACAGCGCCCCTCTGCGGACGGGGTGTCGCGGACCCGACTCCCAGCAGGAGGCGAGAGCGCCGGGGACGCGGCGGCGAGGTGCAAAAGGCGAGAGCAGGAGGACCCGAGATCTGGGGCAGCTCGTGGCCCGTGGAGCATCTGTGCTGGGACCGAAGCAGGAGGCGAGGAGCTCGCGCGGGCGGAAACGCAGGTCCTCTTTGAGAGGTAAAACATGGCCTTTTCTTCTTACTAAATGGAAAGGTCCCACCGAGATTTGAACTCGGATCGCTGGATTCAGAGTCCAGAGTGCTCACCATTACACCATGGAACCACCACACGGTAAGGCCTTACTCCCTTATCCGAGGTGTGGAATAGTTACTGTATTTAGCACCCAAGGTGAGACGGGGAAGTGGTCGTGGTGGGAGCTATCCTGATGGGGGTCAGTGAACAGAACTACCCTGGGAATGTAACTCCTCCTCCTCCTCCCATTTTATCCTCTCGTCTCCTCATCCCCTTTA
>NW_006442103.1:18143310-18145410 GCF_000325575.1 Pteropus alecto
ATGGTAGCTCTATTTTTAATTTTTTAACAAGAACTGTTAATATCTGGTCTGACAACTCAAATATTATAAGAAAAGCCCAAATATGTACCAGTACATACCAGTACCCATGTTGGTTTTCTTTAGGGGGGACAAAAGGAGAAAAATATAACATCTGGAATTTGTAGATTTCCTGTTTCAGTTATGGTGGAGTATTTGTAGCAAAATAGAATTCACGCTGAAAACAACTAAATAAGGTCTGAATTAAAGATATTCTGTTAGGAGTGTTTGGAGAACTACACCCAAGGTAGGACCAGAGAGAGAGAGAGAGAGAGAGAGAGAGAGAGAGAGAGAGAGAGAGAGAGAGAGAGAGAGAGAGAGAGAGAGAGAGACTCCTTGGAATGAAACTAATTCTCTGCCTTTTCCCCTCAGGGCATTTGCCAGTCCTTGGCGAGGGACAAGATACTGCGAAGCTGGGGAGAGGGAGCTGCTAAGAGTCAGAGAAAACAACAACACTTCAATCTCATGCTTCTGGACAGAAAAGCAGAAAAAGAAGACAGACAGGTAGAGCTGTTGGAGTATTCAGACTTAAGGAGCCAAGATCCTGGAGTGGGTTGATAAGTGAACTGGATCCTCGGCACAGGATTTCCCCTTCAGACATTTACAAATTAAGCTATATGCATGTGAGAGGCTATGAAGACAAGCACAGTGTGGCTGAAAGAGTAGCATTTCCAGCTGGATCATGGTGCTAAGATGATACAAATTGAAGTTCAAGATTCATCAAAGAGGAAGGGCCCAAGAAAACACCCTAAGGTCTCAGATGGGAGCCCTATCAGTCTACAGCACAGCAGCCTGAGCAAACTAGACGTAGACTGAGACTTCCCATGGGTGCAAACCAGGTGCAAAGCAAGGATTGGATAGAGCTGATCTGCTCTTCTGCTGCTCTGGGGGGAAAGAGCAAATAATTGTCAAAGAAAGAAAACATCATCCCTACTATCTATTATTTTTCACACAAGGGGTCCATCATGGATGCACAATATTCTATGACCATAAAGGAACAGAAGCAAGAGACAAAAAGCAAGCCATGGAGATTGACTCACAGGTGAATGCACAATATCTGGTTATCAGAAGGAACTTAAAATATGTTTTAGCTGTTTAGAAAGTACATGACAAGATAAAAATTCTCATCAGAGAAAGAGAATCTATTTTAAAAAGCAAATGGAAATTATAAAAATAACATAATGGTTATTATATAATATATTAGATTGATTTAATAGCAGTTTGGAAACACTTGAAGAGGGATTATTAACCTAAAATATGTAAGTAGAAAGAAACTCCTGAGACTAATGAATAGAGGGCTAAAAGGAAGAAAAAATAAGAAAAGAGTATACGAAAGATATGGGTTATGTCATAAAGGCCTAATATACATGTAATTCAAGTCTCGGAGGTTGGAAAAGCCAGAAAATGAGATAGAAACACTAGTGAAAGATATTATGGGCAGTTAAAGAAAAAACATGATGATCCATCAAACCACATGTGCACGGAGATCTATGAACTACAAGCAGGTAAAGGACAAGAACACCACACCCGCAACTGCTGAAAACCAACGACAAATGAAAAAAAAAATCATGGCAGCATCCAGAGGGGAAAATTCCTATTGTCCAAAGATTGGAGCTAAATTCTCAGCAAAAGCAATGAAAAAGAAGAAAAAAGGGCTAAAGCAGTGTAATTCCAACCACTCTGTGGCTTCTAATCCCTATTGTTGGATCTCTCAAGGAAAAGTGAAGGCCTTACCCCGTAAGTGGCAGGCGCTAATCAAAAGAAACACAAAAAGTCACTCTTTAGGCAGAAGTTATTACTATGTTATTGCCCGATCCATAGTTTGGTTGTTTTTACGGGGGAGTATTAACCCGTTATGTGAATACACAACGGTTTGTATATCACTTCTCCTGTCGAGGGACATTTGGGTTGTATCCAGTTTCCGCCCAGTACAAATGGCACTGCTATGAACGTTTTCTGTAGAACTCTTTCTGGACGTACGCGTTCGTTTTTCTTGGGAAGTAAACAGAAGTAACATCACCAGGTAACAGGGTAGGTATATTGTGAACTTCACGAGAACCTGCC
>NW_006442103.1:18150294-18153122 GCF_000325575.1 Pteropus alecto
CGAGACGCTGAAGAGCGAGCGCATCATCCTGGATCACTTCTCCTCTCTCCAAGGACCTCCGACGGAAGGACGAGCTGACGGGAGCGTCGCTCGTTGGTGGTCCAGCGCGCGGAGGAGTCGGGGCTTGTGGTGGAGCACTTGCCGGGTGTCTCTTCTGGGCAAGACTCCACAAAAAAGCACGCGAGAGGCGGCTGGGTGTTTCCCGCAGGTTGAGGAGTGGGGGTGTGGAGAGGTGTTTCTTTCCCCAAGAACAGAGCTGGGGTGGAAGAGGAGGAGGGAGAAGGGGAGGGCGACTCCGGGCGAGAACAGGTGGCTGGCTGGCCCGGGCGGGGAAAGGGCGCGCTGGCAAGGGAGCCGGGAGCCTCGAGGCCAATTGTGGGAGGGGTGCCTAGTTCGGAGCTGGCCCCAGAGGGACTGCGGAGCGCGAGGCCTTGGGGGCGACGTCTGCCACGCTCTCCAGGCAACATAGGCTGGTGGTGTGGCCTTTGCGGTGCGGGTGCGAGCCCCCGCGGGCTTGGGCGCACTCACGCACGCATACGGCCAAAAGCGCCGTGGAGAGACTACCCCTGACGCCTGAGCCTGGGAGGCATGGCGCAAGAAGCGGGGAAGACACGCAAGATAGTGCGGCGCGGGGAACAGCAGCACGGAGGAGATGTCGTCTTATCGTGTACGGAGCAGATGAGGGGAGAGCGCGCACGCAGTCCCCCACTAGCAGAAATTGTGCAGTCGAGTCTCCCACATGTGGGGAAATCGCAGGGGTCAGCACGGCCCGAGTGCAATGGCAGAGCCTCGCCCTGGGAGAACCACCTTCCTGATCGTGGTGTCTCCCCTGCCAGGTAAGTATGAGCGGCCCTCCTGCAAGCATCGTGCAGCCTCCCGTCCCTCCACCGTTCACTAAGGGTCACCGCCGTCCCCCACCCGGCCCTCGCCTCATCTCCAAACCGCACTCGGCAAAACAATGTAAGCCAAGCCACCAAATCCCCAAGCTCCCACGCATGCACACGGGAGACCCCGGGTCGGCCTCCCTCGCCCCTCCCCCCCGACAGATCGCCGTGCATCAGCGGCTGCAGACCCAGCGACCGGCAGCCACTGCGCTGTGTCATCTGCATACTCCCCCGGCGGCCTCTGTGGGCTGGGTCCCCGTCACCTCCTCCGGTTCTCGCTCGCTCTCCTCTTGGCCCAGGGAACACCACGTTTATCCCAACAGGTCTTCGGACCGACCGTCCAAAGGACAAGGGGAAACGTGCCCGGAGCCTGGAAGAGTCTCGACGGTTTAAAGGCAACAGCCGTTGTCGCCGTGGTGGGATTTGACCGTGATACCGTTGCTTGGACATTCTGGTGTTGATTCCTACTCCTCCCTTCCGCTAGTGGCAGCGGTCAGCGCTTCCCATTTTGCGCCTACTTCACCTGCTGCTGCCTTTGTTGGGTCCGTTCACGTCACGTCCCTACACCGTTTAGTCGACGGACGGGACAGCCCTGGAGGGCTTGACCCAGCACTCGCCTTCCTGTCAACCCTGGCGGGGGTCGCCCTCGGACACCTCTTCCGAAGGCCGAGTGAGCACTCACGTGCGGACGGAGCTGAGGAGCCCCAGCCGCCAGGCCCGTGTCCAGGGGCGCGCACTCATCCCGCCACCGGGTGCGGCTCAGCCTGCTCGGCGCCCTGGAGCGCGGGCTTGGGTGCAACCCACCTTGATGTGACCTCCGCGCGGCCGTGTAAACCTGAGCGAGAGAGCCACCGAGGAGCCGTCCGAAGCCCTTCGTGCGGGCGGCTGACATGCAGAAAACCTGCGGGACTGAAGGCTCGGTGCGGGTAGCACACGCCACACGCCTCTACGGGGGATGTAGAAGACAGATTCTGGCCGGGTGACAGATGCCAGTCGGCGCAAAAAGTTTCCCTGACCGGGAATCGAACCCGGGCCGCGGCGGTGAAAGCGCCGAATCCTAGCCACTAGACCACCAGGGAGCCGCGAGGCGACATCCTCGCTCCTTCCTTCCCCGCGGAGTGACATTTCCCAGCGCTCTGGCAAGCTCTGGGTCTTGGGTGAGGTTGGGTGGCGCCCGTCGTGCAGGAGTCCTTTCCTAAGACCAAGTTCTCTCCCTGCCTTCTCCACCGAAGGAGCCCGCAGACAACCCACCGAGCGCCCCGAGGCCTCCAGGTGCACGCGTCCTGGAACGAGTTGTCCCGTCCCGGCTGCCCCTCAGAACCGGCCCGGAGACGCGCTTTTGCGAGGTGGCCGCGCGTGGAGAGAAGGTCGCCGGGGCCGGGGCGGTGGACCGGGTGGCTCGGAGGAGGCGAGACGGGAGGCGCCCAGGGTGAGACCCCGGGATTCTCCAGCCTCCGAGAAGACTCCGAGGGGCTGCGCGGACCGAGATGGCGGGGACGGAACACGCTTTCCAGCGAGGCTCCGCCATCCTGACCTGGACGCCGGCTCTCGCCCCCGACAACCCGCCACACCCGCACTTTTCCCATCTTAGTTGATGGAAACTCCAACGCTGGGGTTTCCGCACATCCAATGAGTCTAATTTGCGTGTTCACTCGTCTGTCGGGCGCAGACGGTCAGGTGCAGCCGGAGCAAACGGGAAGAGCCATCCCTGGGAGGCCGCCGGTAGTTCGGCCTCCCTTGGGCCCCACTCGGCTCAGGCCCTGGGGGTCGAGGCCCGGGGCGTCTCCGGGGCGTCTCTGGGGCGCTGGCATCCGAGGCGGGAGTGGAGCAAGGCGGGGCGAGGCCGTTCAGCTGCCCCTCTGCCTTCGGAATCGCCCGACGCACGGGTTTCAAACGCGAGCGACGGGCTGCGTGGACTCCAGGTCTTGGGTGTTGGGAGGCGTT
>NW_006442103.1:18154245-18163264 GCF_000325575.1 Pteropus alecto
TAAAGGTGACCGGAAGTGGCCTTGCTCGGTCTCCAGTGTGACTGTGAGGAGACAGTGGAGACCCGGTTGGTAGTGGCGAGTAGGCTTTGGGCTAGTAATCAAACTGCAGCCGTGTTTCTTGGGAATGGAAAATGCATCCTTGGCACAGTACCCTACCGTATGGCAAAGCACTCCTCTTTTTAGTTGGAGCTGTGAATGTAAGACTCAGAAAAAAGAGAGAGGTGTGTTTCCGCCCGGTTTCGAACCGGGGACCTTTCGCGTGTGAGGCGAACGTGATAACCACTACACTACGGAAACGCGATGGGCGGGCAGGCTTCACTGTATATCCATGAAAACCTTAGAACCTGCCGCGACGATTCTGGCCACCAACTTTTTGACTCGAAATAGGCCCGGGGGAAGCACCCGTCACAATCCCTCCGGCCGGGAGACTGCGGCTCCGACGCTCTCGGGCTGCTCCTAAAGCCTCTGACAGAGCCCTGTGGCCATGAGCATCTAACAGGGCCAATCAAATACAGGGCAGGGAATGGAGGGATGGCAAGAAAGCGCAAGAAACCGTTTGAAATGGCCCAGAGCCGAAGAGTGACAGAGCCGTGACTGGGGAGGGCGAGACCACGGGCAAACCGTTGTGTAGTCACATAACGGATTAATACTCCCCCGTAAAAACAACCAAACTATGGATCGGGCAATAACATGGATAATTGGAGAATTTTTCCCAACAGTATGTTCAGCCAAAGATGCTTATCAAGAAATATTTCTAAACACTGAAAATATATCTATTTTAACATACCTGTCTTATAGTCCTGTGTGATTACATTTTATGAAATATGAGAACAGAAGAGTGGTTCCCTCCTTTAGATACATGATGGGAAGTTTCCTGTGTTGATGGAAATGTTTTGAACACTCATCTGTGTGATAGTTACAAGGGTTTATACATTTATTACGTTTCACTGTATACTTTTTATATTTATGTTTTTGACATTAAAAGTAAGTTAATTATCTTTAAAACTAGAGAATTCTCAAAAGAACAGTCATTTTACATTTTGATTTTATTCTGATATATATCAGAATATGTGTGTGTGTGTGTGTGTGTGTGTGTGTGTGTGTGTGTGTATTCTGTAAAATTTGTGCAAAAGACTCTAGATACCTCCAAAGTGGTAAAGATGTTAGAGGCCATGGCTTTAGAGATCCAGGGAATGGCAAGGTTTGTGTGTAATAATCTATATATTGCTGGAAAGAAGGCACTTGGACCTTCCAGGTAGGTAAGTGTCACAGTCTGTGAGGAGCCTGTTTCCAGTAACATCGGCCTGTGCTCAGCCCTCTTCAGCAGTGCCATTTGGCTCCAGAAAGCCATAGCAGATATAAGAGAGGAGAAAAAGGCTGAACAGAACACTCACAGTCGTGTCCCCCAACCTAGACAAAAGTGGTAACACGCAGGGGCAAAGCAAAAGAGGAAGATGGGCAGAGGCAATGGGAATCTGTCTGAATCTGTACAGCACATATTATAAATGCATTTTTAAAAACTGTCAGCTTATGTTTGTAGTTAGCACTAGTTATGAAGCTGTCGGACTGAGGACTTTGTTTCTTTGCCTGTGGCTCCCTCCATCTTCAAAGCCATCAATGAAGAGTTTCTCCCTCATTGAATCCCTGATAAGCTTTGAATCTCTCTAACTTCCTAGTTCTCTGGTCTCTAGACCCAGATTTAAAGGGTTTGTGTGATTAGGTCAGTCAACCTGGACAGTCTCTCTGTCTGTAATGGTAATAAGAATAGCACCTACCTCATCAGGTAGTGGTGGTGATTACATGATGATAATTTTTGAAAATCTAATAGAACAACGCCATGGCAAATGCTATGTATTACTTCTCCCTCTAAACTAACACAACATTTTTTAGCATTTGAACATGTCTTTCAGATTTTTTTTTTTGCTTCATCACATTTTTAAGCAGTTGTATCCAGTTAACTTTTTAATCTTTGAAATATTGGTGGGATTATTGAAACTCTCAACATGGGAGAACCATCTATCCTACAGTCCTTGTTGGACCTTCCCAAACACACAGGACATCACTACTTCATGCTTCATGCTAATGTTTTACTTAAGAGGCTGCAAGGCTTGGTAAGGTGGCTCAAGATTTAGAGTGAGACTTCAAGGGATGTGAATTCTGACTTTTGCCTCATTCCAGTTGAATCATCTTGAAGAACTTATTTCATGTGGCTGTGAGCTTCTCTTTCTTCATCTCTAAAATGGGAAGTAATCAAATGCCATGTAGTTGGGAGATTAAGGAATAAGTTGTAGAAATCCCCGCAAAGAGCCTGTTACTGGGATTACTTTGTCCTTGGGATGGACCCTACCTCCTCTCTTGAGGGCAGGGACCATGTCGGCATGTCCAGTTTTCCCCTGAGGCAGGCGTCTCTGTTTTCTCAGAGTGTGAAGAGTGCAAAGACCTCACTGAATCCATGCTGGAGGAGGATGTGTAGTTTGAAGAAGGGGATCTGGCAGAGAAGATGAGACCAGCTGCAAGGCTTGGGTAAGGAGGCACTTGTGTGGGAAAGTGTGTGAATTACTGTTTGAAGTGAAGCTGCCCAGGCTGGTAGAATAAAGAGCAGATTTGTGCAAGGAGCAGGGCAGAAACGTACGTGGCAGGCACAGAATTGGGCAAAGATAACTGGTGGGGCCATGGGAACTGGATAGTGGGTAGATAGGTCTCGGAGAGGGGTTTTCTCTCTTAAATAATCGATGAATAAAATGGAAACATGCCTGGGTTGGAATACTAGCAATATGACTTCTAGCTGTGTGACCTTGGGCAAATTTACTTAACTTTCTCATACCCAGTTACCTCAGCCACCTCATCTGTAAAATGAAAATACCAACAGAGGGTTATGAAGATGAAATGCATGATTATAAGTGGTTAGAATCATCTCTAACACATATGAAGCTGTCAACAAATATTTCCTGTAATCGTTATACCTATTATTTATAGGTACGATGGTTGTCATTAATGGACTAACATTTTCTACTACAAGAGATATTTTCCAAGCTTTTCGAAGTGACCTTTCATGATAAAAATGAATCTCGCCAATTTGATTTTTTTTCTAAAAAGAATACTATGTAGAGTATTAACTGATAAGATCATTGGGTAGATAGATAATGGAGCAGCTGTTGTCTGGAAAATGAATTGTTAATTTGCTGAGGACTAGCACTGCTCATCCTTAGAGGGTTTCAAATATAGGATAGATTGTGGCATTTAACATGTCTTTTAATCCTTTGTTGAAATGAAATCCGAGAAGCTCAAAAGTGTAAAACCCACTAAAGCAGAGATATTTGATTGAAGGAGGTATTGATCTGGAGCCTCTGTGTCTACCTAGTCTATGCCTTCACCTCCTCTGATACTTTGTAGGAACTCTATAAGATAGAGTTTGAAAGAAAATCTGTAGAAGATCACCTAGTAGGACCATAGGGAGGAGATTCAAGCATCAGATGGTACAGATGACTGTAAACATCTTGTCTGCTTTAAGATTACGTGGTTCTAAGTCTTAACTGAATGCCTACACTCAATTTGGGTACTGTAAGTTAGGTAATATGTGCACTGTCTCTAGCCTCACGGAACTCACATTCTAGATTGGAATCCACGAGAAATGTCTATACAATACTTAGAAAACAGTGAAATCCTACAGAATGATGAAATTCCTACTCAGAACTTTATTTACTCTTAAGTGCCTGGTTATGTGACTGATTATAGCTCGTCTTCAGGTCATTCAAAAAAAATGCTATCTTCTTGATCCTGTCATCACTGGCTTTCCTTTTCATCCTTTCAATACCAGATGTACCTGTTCAACACTTCTGTATCTGGATCCCCCCCAACAACTTTTTGAACATGCTTGATGTACATTATGTGGAAATGGATGTGGGCTGAAGTGAGAAACTCAAGGGGCATCTTTTTAAAATAAAGTTAATACACAGAGAAACAAAACCAGTGCTATTTCCTCATTCGCTTTGCCACAGACAAGTCATACAATGTGTAAGAATTCAACTTGGGGAATTTTTTAGGAGCATTTTAAGGTGTCTCTGCTGAAACTCTCATAACCTATCAATTCACTGCATTTACTTTTGCATTTTTTTTTCTCTCCCACCTGAGGAAATATGATCCCCTAATTCAAGCTCAGGGCAGAGAACTGACTGACTTAAGACAGAAGATACAAGAAGGGCTGGATGTCTGTTATCTTTTCACCCATACGCAAAGAACCAGTCAAGTCTTTTGAGAGTGTCCTCAGGAGCACCAACATTGCCTACTGCCAGGGACAGAGATTCTGTGATCAACTGGCCCAAGGAAGCCAGCTGGCAGAGAACCTTGCCAGCAAACTCTCTGTGGGTAAGGTGGTTTGTAGGGTTTGAAGACCCTTAGCAGCTCCCAAGGTCCTCACCTCACATAAGACTCCACGCCTCCACGACCCTAGGAGTGACTTTTTAGCCAGATATTTTGTGCCGGTCTTAGCCTGATGCTATTGGTTAGAAATATCTGGGGGGCACTCACCTGGGCCTGAGATGAGCCCCAATGGAAATTTTTCCTTTTGGAGCCAATGCTGTGGCTGGACCTGCTCTTGTGGTTCTTACTGTAATTGCAAGATGCACTTCAGCAACAACAATCAGGGAACTTAAAAAAACAAATGAACAAGGTTTATTACTCCCAGGTCCTGCCGGGGCCACGCAGCGAGGTCCTGGGTAGAGATAGAGCCAGGGCCTGGAGTTCTACTTTTATTGGGGTCAAGGGTAGGGTGCTAGGATTTCATGAGTTCACTCTTTATTGGTGAATGTAAAACATAAGAAAGAGTTAAAATGCAGAGGGGAAAAAAAAGTAGTCAAACATCAGTTATCTACGTCAACCAGAAATCTCGAAAACAAAGGGAACAGCGGGGTGAGGCCGCCTTCCTCTCTATCTAATCACGTAGCTGGCCGTGTATTTATTGAGACAGCCATCTGTGTCAAAAGCTTCATGTCAGGCATTGGATTACAATTTTTAAAAAGCCTAATGACAACTGTGTTGTTCTGGGATGTATATTCAAGTGGTACGATTATGAAGAAAAGGAAAACTCAGCGTAGCAATCATCTCTGGAGGAAGAAAAGGAGCTTGGGATTGAGAAGAGGCTAACTGGGAAGACACACAGGGGGCTTCCCGTGTATCCGCTCTATTTCTTTACCTAGGTGGTGGTTACATGAGTGTTCACCTTACAAATGTTTGTTAACTATCCATACAAGTATTATGCAGTTTTTGTATCCTATATTTCACAATATTTAAATTTTTAATTAAGAAAAAGCTAACTGTCAGGTGCTTACACTACATCTGTTTTTTCACCTCACATTCTGGGGACCATGACAATGTCAGCACTGGCTGGGGGTGAGCACAGTGGAGAAATACACCTTTTCCTTGGCTCTGGCCTCAACATTTGCCTCTTCCTGGCCTGACCCCAAGGGACATGCCTGAGGCCTGTCTGTCTCCCGCTCCTCTAGCGGAGTCAGAAACCCCACAGATTCCAGTTCAGTCTGCAGAGAAGCTTGGGTAGCACTTTGAAAGCTGGGGGAGGGGGTTGCCATGATCCTGCAAGGTGCAGGAGCGCAGGGGCCCAAGAAGTGACTTTGTGAGTTTGGTTCCCCAGGGCCCGAAGCCCTTCTCACTCCTGTAGAGGAAAGGGCAACAGCTCCCTTTGTTCTGTCCCAGAGTGATCCCAGAGTGTCTTACAGGGCTGAAAGTGGATGAATCATCTCTGGGAGATTGTGGGGATGGATCAAGGAAGGAAGGAAAAGGAAAGAAATGTCATGAAATTTCTTGATCTAGAGTTACCATGAAGCCCACCTCATCTGGAACTGGGTCCTCCAGTCACTGGTGAGGGCGAAAGAGCCCATTCACATCTGAGTCTCCATTCTGGGCCGAAACAGAGCAAGGCAGAGCATCGTGGCCTGGGGTCCAGTGAACATGCTCTCTATGCCTTCCCCAGGGTGGGAGCACTTGAACTTTGAGTGTGAAGGATCTGGGTAACCTCGGGAATAAGAAAAGCAACTGCTGGAGAACATGGCATGCTTACCCTCCACACTTTGTTTTTAACTTCACCTCCAAAGAAGTCAGAGAGAAATAAACATTAAGGCCTTTCAGCGAAAGAAAACTTTCCACTTCTTGATCTTTTGATGTGAAGCAAACATGAAAACTTTTCAGACACTACTTTTCTCTGAAAACAGTTCTTACCTCCTTATTAAATTTCCGAATCCATGACATATTAAGCGAGAAAATTATAAAGGCAAATGAAAAGAAGTTTCACGTATTGGAAACGGTGAAATAAAACTGCCCTTAAGAAAGAATCTCAAGCTATCACGAAATCTACGTGAGTTGCACCTGGGTCCACCACCAGGTGGTGGTCCTGAAACCCTTGTGGGTTTATATGCGGCCTGGTGGCCTGATCTTCAAACGAATTCAGTAATTCAGTTCAGAAAACATGGTTTGAGCCTGTGTTGTTGACTATTCGATATTTGCAGGCAGCAAATGCCTTAAGACTTCAGCCTTTGCTAAGGTACCTGCTAAAACGTGAAAGTGTGATCCAGTATTGAACTTCAATTAAAGAGAGTAGAATAAGCGACAGCAGCAGGAACCGGAGGGACCCCTTTTGTCCGGAGGACACCGGGGAGGAGCAGAGGCGGAAAGAGCGCGCAGGTCGGACGCGTGTGGGCAGAGGGGAGTGAGGGCGGGGAGGGCGCGACCGACGGTTCCTGGGTGGATTCGAGGCGCCCGCCATGGAACAAGAGCCGAGAGCACTGACCAAAACCGGGGGCGGGGGTCCGCAGCGGCGGAGGGGCGGCGTCCACGCCACGGGGAGGCGGGGGGGCGCCGGAGGGCTCAGACGCAGCGAACCCGTCGGCTTCTGCAGCTGCCTGGAGCGCGGGTGTCATAGGGGGCGCTCTGGCACTCGGGCTCTGAGTTCGGAGACCTGCGTTTGTTGCGGGATCCCGAAGCCAAACGCGGGTGTAGGGGGGCCCAGGGTCTTCGCTTCCGGGGCAGGCGCGAGACTCCAAGCCTCAGCCTCTCGGGAGCCGCAGCCTCCTAGTCTGAGAGACTGGGTGCTTCCTGGGACCCTTTCCACTTCAAAAAGTTGGCCAGAGTCATGACAGGCTCTACCGATATGGTTGCGCCCACCCCCGCCGGCTGAGTTCCCGTAGTGTAGTGGTTATCACGTTCGCCTAACACGCGAAAGGTCCCCGGTTCGAAACCGGGCGGGAACAGTCCCCTTTTCTTGAAAGTTACATTTACGTTTAACAATAAAAGGCGAGTAAGGGGGTGGGCTTTGGGAGCGTGCATAGCTGCAATTTTCGGTCACAAGAAACATAGTTGGAGTTCAATCCCTACCAGAAAACTCACTCACCACGACGAAACAGGCCCATTTGTTTCCTCTGAGTCACGTTGTAGCGCGGGCCACAACCGCTTAGTCCAACAAGGCACATTTCAGGTTACCCTTCGATCCAGAGCTCCCCGAACCGTCTCATGTAGCGCCTAACTCTTCTCTACAGGCTGACAGGCATGATGCCTCTGAAAACCAGGTTCTTCCCCGTGAAGCGCGCACTTGGCTTTCCTCCACCCCAACTAGCTTGGGGAACAGGTTAATTTACGTGACAGAATAAAGCAAAACCAGCCGAAGTCTGCACCTGGGGCTCGAGCCAAAGACACGTAGACAAAGTTTCATGATCCCCTAATTGAGCTGGTCAGGGCATGAAAAGGAGCCGTCTACGTGCTGTCATCAGGAGAGACCCCTGAGCTGGTGCATAGATCAGGAAGCAAACGGACTCCGTTCCTCCACCCCGCCGAGGGCCGAGTCCGCAACTTACAAAGAAACCGAAGTTCAGAAAGAGATCATGTCCTGGGCTCTGCCGCACACAGTGCTGAAGCTAGACTAGAACGCTACCCAAGCCAGTTACCTAATGGCCTGGCTTGAGCCCAGAGCCTCGCCCAAGCTGAGAGAGGTGAAGGCGGTGAGCAGCCGGCCAAGGGCTGGGAGCCCTTTCACAGGTGCATTCAGCCCTGGCTAATGGAAATCACATCCACTTTTGCTTGCAGGAATCTTTCATCATTTACATATCAGGACACCAATTCACACTTTGCTCGCGGCTCCCTGGTGGTCTAGTGGTTAGGATTCGGCGCTCTCACCGCCGCGGCCCGGGTTCGATTCCCGGTCAGGGAACTACTTTTGATTTTTCTCTCAGTTGATTTAAATGCTGGTGGGGCGCAGTTCCAGTGTTCCAGGCATCTCCCAGCCTGAGAGAGGCGAAGTGGGATGTCTTTTCCTGACTTCTAGACTGACTCCAAGCGGACATAGTCACCCCATCCTGATTTGTGGTGCGTTTTCAATTGTTACCTCTCCTCAAAGTCATTAAGGAGCTTCTGTTTCTAGGATCTCAGTGGAGGCCAACACTGGGTTTTAAAGTCTAGGTGTAGCTAAATTAGTGGTTTCAGCGCCAGATATAAGGTATAAGGGGAAAAAAATCAAGTTGATAAAAAAGTAAATTTTAAATACGTTAAAGCACTTTAAGGAATTTTAATAATTGACATCTAATGGCATAGAAAATTTTTATGTCGTATCATATTTCTAAAGATAACTACTTGTATGCATCAAATTGGCTTAATAATTTCACTCTAAAAGCTACTTTTTATTGTCCCTCAGATTTTCTAATAATGAAGAAAATATTGATAGCATAGCATACCTGTTTGTACAAGATTGGATTTATTTTCTTTTCAAAACCTTAATTTTGAACTTCCTAAATTTCCTATACTGGTTTTACTGGTCAAATAAGCAAACTTTAATTCCACGGTCTCAGAGACAGGGACTGTAGTGTCTTCACTCTATGAATTTTGACGTATAATCATTCCAATCACTGCGCTGCCTTGTTCTTGGACGACAGGTACTCGCATTCTTTTCTTTCGTGCCTGCTCTCGGTTTGCCGCTCCCCTCCTCTCGATACTGATACGTGATGATAAAAAAAAAAAAAAA
>NW_006442103.1:18163687-18196341 GCF_000325575.1 Pteropus alecto
AACGCGAGCGACGGGCTGCGTGGACTCCAGGTCTTGGGTGTTCGGAGGCTTTGGAGCCCGCACGGCCGTCGGGCAACCGGCGCGTGGCTCCGCCTAGCGGTGATCGATCGCTTGCTCTGTGCTAGCGTGAGTCCGGGGCTCCTGTGGGTCTCTGTGGCGCAATCGGTTAGCGCGTTCGGCTGTTAACCGAAAGGTTGGTGGTTCGAGCCCACCCAGGGACGCGTGCTGAACTTTTAGAAAGTGGGTCCTGCTCTGTACATCCCCTCTCACCTCTACGGGAGAGAGGCTTCTTCCCCTACTACATTCTAGATACTGTGTCTTGTGCACAACAGGAGGACCTTAGAGCCTAAGATCTTCACACCCTCTCAAGAGAGCTCGGGTGGAAAACAGCTTCGCGGTAAATCCGGAAATCCTCGTTTGTTTGTACTAGGATTTATTGAACCTTTTCCATACACTTTTCAAATTAAGTTGGTTCTGTCATTATAGGGTTACAAATAATGCTGTAGCCATCATTCTTGCGTGTATATCTTTGGCCATTCGTACAAGGATTTCTATAGGGTAGAGTCCCGGACGAGCAATTGCTCCATCGCGGCGTTTACATGGTTTCTATATGACTCCGTTGTCTTTCCTTTGTCGGCTTATTAGCTAGCTAGTTTCAGCGACTGTTTTAGGCCTTATGGCACACATCTGTGGAATGGTGCATGGTGAACGTGGGAAAGCTTGGATCAAAAAGCAATGATTTATTAGCAAACTATTGGAATTACACACACACACACACCCCACCCCCCAACCCCCACAGCCAGTTTGAAGGAATCCCCACAGGCATGAGTTGTGATAATCAGCTCATGAAAAAGAAGTGTGATTTTTGTGCAGGTTGTCAGTAAATTATGGTCTGCTGACCAAATTCAGCCCACAGCCTGTTTTTGTAAATAAAGTTTTATTGGAACACATCCTTTTACTCATTTATGTATTATCTATGGCTGCTTTTGTGTGACAATGGCAGAATTGAGAAGTTGCAACAGAGGTAATATTGTCTACAAAGCCAAAAATATTTACTATGTGGTGCTTTACAGAAAAAGTTGGCTGACCTCAGTCTAGCAGACTGAAAAAGTGAATTAAGGAATATTGGAGTCAGTAAATTATACCCAAAGAGAAGTCATTTGCAGGCTGAAATATTTAGGTTCAATGATCACGATGTCTGTAACTTATCTTAAAATAGTTAACAAAACATAATTAAGTAGATACAAACCATTCTGATTTCTATGTCCATAGATTAGTGTTGACTGTTTTTGAAATTCTCATATGAAATTACTTTTTTGTTGTCTGTTTTTTTTTTTTCATGCAACATAATGTGTTTTAGATGCATCCACATTATTGAGTGTATTATTTTAGTGTTATTGATGAGTGTTATTCCCGTGTGTGACCATACGGCCATTGAGGGGGAGAGTTAGTTCTTGTGGCTACTGTGAATATGTTTGCTATGAATATATTTGTACAAAGCTTTTCGTAGACAATGAAATTGCTGTGTCATGGGGTATGTGTAAATTTAATTTTATTAGAAACTGCCAAACAGTTTTCCAGAATGGCTGTACTATTTTACCTTTTAAACAGCAGTAAGATATACAATGTTACTCCATGTTCTCATCAGCACTTGGTATTCTCTGTCTTACTCATTCTTGTGGGTGCATAAAGGTATCTAATCATGGTTTTAATTTGTGTTTCCCAAATAAGTAATGACGTTGAGCATCTTTTATGTCTTTTGCCCATTTAGAAATTCTCTTTTGTGAAGAAAGCTTGTTCCAGTATTTTGCTCATTTTTAATGAGCTTGGCTTTTGTTATTAATTTCTAAAAGTTCTCTATATATTCAATATTTGATTAATTTTCAGATAACAATATTATAAATATCTTCTCTCATTCTGTGGCTTGCCTTTTTACTTTATGATTTTTAAATTTTGATGAAATCTAATTTATTTTTTCTTTTATTGTTAAGGCATCTTACTCTAAGACATCTTTCCTACCCCAAGGTTGTGAATATATTTTCCTAAATTTTCTTCTAGAAGCTTTAATGTTTTAATTTTCAGCTTTTAAATATATGATTCACTTCCTGACCTCAGCACAATACTTAACCACCATAGAATCCATGCCTTGCTTGCACACCAGAAACCCAGCCTCCCAGAAAATTTTATAATCTTTGATATAAAAATACTCACAATAGTTTCCTGCTCTGCTCCTTGACAATTACAGATCCGTGTGCTTCCATCCCTCACTCCTTTCTTTTGCTCCCTCTTTTCTTCTCTCTCTTCTTCTTATAGGAGACAGGGTCTTTGTCAGATGTTTTGTGAATATTTTCTCTGTGACTTTCCTTTTCAATTACTGGATATTTTTTGATGAGGAGACATTTTATATATTGTCTATTTTACCATTTTTCTTTTTTACTTATTTTTTTCTGTGTCACATTTAGGAACTCTTCGCCTACCACCAAGTCATAAGGATATTCTCATGTATTTTCTTCTAAGTTTTAGTTTGTAGGTTTGGTTATGATCCAACTCAAATTAGCTTTTGTGTATATTGTGAGGTAAGAATTATGGATTTTTTCACTATGTAGATATCCCATCGTTCCAGCACATTTGTTGAAATGATACTCTTTTCCCATCTGAATTGTTTTAGTGCCTTCTTTTTTGAAAAAAAATTTGACCATATAAGGTGGATCTATTTTAGATGTCTCGATTCAGTTCCATTTATCTATACGTGTATCCTTTCGCCCCTCAACACTGTCTTATTTATAAACAGCTTAATAGTAAGTCTTAGAGTCTTCCAGGTTTGGCTTTTTCACACAGCTCAATAAATTTTGAAATATGTACATACCGAAGTAGGCAGTCAAGATATGCTATCACTTAATCCCTCTCATTTCATTGCACATGCCCTCACATATTATGGCTGACTCTTTAGCTAAATATCTTCTATTGCAGCCTCTGGAGAAAATCAATCTCCAATTACTTTCAGAATTGATTGAGAGATAAAATGTCTGAAACACTCAATAATGACTCTAGATTTTGCTTGGGGGAAAAAAATCATTTTCCAGGCCTTTGGCATAGGGAAATTTTCTTTCTATTATTTATGACCGTGAATACAGTGTCTGATTTGCAATTTTCTGTTCTTTGCAGAGAGCTAGTGTCCCATGGGAGGCCCCTAACTTACTGGACTGAGGGTGGGGGTGCAAATTGGAGGCCGAAGAAGAATTGACTTTTATTGTATAGAAAAGATGACGGGCAGATGGTGACACAAGGTGTAGAGAAGAGTAGGCTGGAACTAGAAAGTTGATTTCAGAATCATACAGTGATTGTCAGATTTTGTAGAAAGGGGAGTTAGATGTTACCTGTCCAAGGAAGCAAAACTTTCGTGGAAACAACCGATATTTAAAGGCCATTTTATCAGGCTTTGTCATTATTTATCACCTTTTTTCCTGTTTTTGTAAAAATGGTACAAAGCAGCCTTCGTGTACTTGTTATATACCTTTGGGATGTGTATTTCAAAGAAAAACTATTAAACTTAAAATACTCATCTTAAGTTCCATCAACAGTGCACTTTTAATAAAATGAGCCCAACTCAAGGGACAAACCTACCTGGCTGAAGTGCCCTTCCTGGGCGTGTGTCATTCTTAACAATAGGTGCTTTTCCTTAGTGTAGTGGTTTTCGTATATATCCCACACCTGAAAGTCCTCAGAACCTGTCAGAAACCGTTTTCTTTGCTAAAGATTTTAAAGTACTCTTACTCCAAGTGCATTAAAAATAAATTTACCAATTGAATCCTTGGAATCCATCAAAAGGGAGCGACGTCGCAGTGCTACAGTTTCAAGTGTTGCCCAACCGGGAGGGAGAAGAAGGGTCGCTTGCTCGCGGGTAGTCAGGCCAAGTCTGTCTGCTTTGATTCCAGCTGGAGACACTCGACGCACCTTCACCAGCGACGCGACGACTGGGTCAGCGGACGCTGACTTCATCTTCACGGTGCTTTTCGATGAGGAAGTCTCAGGATTTCTTTCCTTTCCCTTTGCTCTATTTCCAGCGACTAAGGTAGGAGAAGTGGGGGTGCAGCGGGCTGCGCTTGGGGGTGTGGAGGGAAGAGCGCGTCCAGGTCAGGGCCCCCGAGCCGTCTCGGTTCCTGCACCCCTCGGAGTTCTTTCTGAGGTTGGGAAGTCCGGGGTCTCACCTGGGTGCCACCCCTCCCGCCTCCACCCGCCTCCACCCGCCCACCGGGAGACTCGCTCCGGAACCTGTGGACCCGGGGGCCTCGGGGTGCGTCCGCTGTACGGGAGAGCGCTTGGCATTTCGTGTGGGGCTCCTCTTCTGGAGAAAGTGGGGAGGGAAGGGCTTTCAGGAACAACGCCTTAAAGAGGGGCACGTGGCACTGTGAAAGAAAAAAAAAAAGGAACGGCTTTTCAGGTCAGTGCGAGGGGTAGCTTTAGCCAGAAAGGTCGAAAAGGGGAAACTCTTCGCACTTCCCTGGTGGTCTAGTGGTTAGGATTCGGCGCTCTCACCGCCGCGGCCCGGGTTCGATTCCCGGTCAGGGAACTTCTTTTCTTAACCGCTGTAGTGTCTGCTGATTGGGTTCTGCATTTTCTAAGTGCTAAACTTCAACTTTTTTTCAAGACTGGTGAAGAAATGGGATCAACGATTTATTGAAGATACATTCCGGGAATTGAAACTGCGAGATGAAAAGCAGGGTGAATTAAAAACTCCCATACACACTCCACACCTATTACATAGCCAAACTTTATGATTTCATCCCCCGGCCCCCCATTTAAAACCAACACAAAAATTATCGATCTTTTAGATATAATTTTAAACTTTATTTACCATCAAGCCATCTTGTCATAGTCAATTTTCCCCATAGACTTTAAGTCCAAAAGAGACAAACTGGAAGAACTGCCTAGTATTACAGCAAACTTGAATTCAAGACTCTCTGTTCTCTTCTCTTTTGATTGTTCATGCTTTCTTTCCAGATAAAATTAGTCGCAATAAAAATGTAAGCCCAGCCTTTTTGCTTGCAGTGTTCTTACTGGTCCTAAATTTTGTGCATATGTAGCCGTTGCTTGTGTGGACCTTGAAAAGGAACATATTTGCCAAGAAGGACTCCTGGTGGTTAACTGGGCACAAATTCATAACTAGGCTCTAGTAGCCATTGATCACAGAGGCCTCTCACCCACAGTGCATATCAGGAAAAAGCCACAGAGATGCCAAGCCTCTTGCACTGCGTTCTTGCCGACTGAGCCAAACCTTGTAAGGGAGTTCTTGGAATCATATTTTCACCTATTGGCTGAGACCTGTTCTGTCCCATTGGAGCTGTGCAGCTGTATCTTATCTACATCTGTACTGATCAGTCAGAGCAACTCCATAATAACCAATCAGAATATTTGATTCTAAGAAAACAGGTGGTGCTATTCAGACCAATCAAATTGTGTAAATTTGGATTTCTTATTTGCATAAAAATGGGATCTCCAATCAGGGATCAGGGTGGACAGTTTCTCTATGTAAGTAGGCCTCCCTCATGCCTGGAGGGAGCAGTGGTTTCTTTTGGTTTCTTCTAGAACTGTGGTTCTCCAGTTTGCAAACTGTTTACCTGAATAAAGTTTCTCCTTTTTTGGCACCTTAGAGTGGGGATTCCTGTTAATATTAGGTTAGTGGTGGCAAACTTGACACTTGGATGGTTTCATGGGTATACCCGACCTTTAGGAATTCCAGTGGATGGTGCACAGAGGGTCCCTAAATCCCTCTTTGAAAGTGTTTGCAGATATGAATAAGCACCAGATATAAAGGTAACAGCTTCTGAAGACCTAAGGCTGCTTGAAACCAGAGCAGATTTTTAAAAGCCACAGAGTTGTTGTTTTCATAATTTAATTTTCATTTCGATGGTCACTTCTTTATTTCGATGAGAACTTTAGTGGAAAGAATTTCTTTATTGGATCCTTAATCTTTCTATATTTTTAGTTCTCTTAAGAAAATTTAATGATAAAAAGTTAATGTAATAAATTATAATGAGATAAAATTTGGTAATAAAATTTCACTTCTTACATTATTTACATTGACGTAGTTGGCTTATGCTGTCATGTGTTTCCCACTTTATGACATTACCTGATGAATTATGTTCGACTATGTAGTGATACATAGCATTTTACATATATTTTTCATATATAAATAATATGCATGTACAATGCAACTATTTATAATTCAAAAAGGGAAATATAATGGGAAGGTGTTGGTAACTTCTTTGATAGTGTAGCCTTGAATTCATGCCATATTCTCATATACTTTAGAAGACTGTGCTATAATGTTAAAATGTCATTTTGTGGCCACTTGTGTCGCCCATTTCCTGGCCCAGCATGATGCACAAGAGGAGTGATAATAGGAGAAAATGGCCTTTCAAGGACTTGCCTAATACAACTCTTATTATTACTTGGAATGACATCAGAAAATAAGAGAAAATATTCATATAGAAAAGGGAAATTCTCTACTTTTCCTCTTCCCCAGACCTTAACACCCAATGGAGGAGCTAATACCTCTCATTCTTCACATGATAGGACAGTTACTGAGCTTCCTTTTCCAATAGTTGAGGACCCAGTATATTAAAACACACAAAGAAGAGTGGCTATTACTTGCCCCCCCCCTTTTTTTATCTGAGCATCAAAACTGTCAACTTGGCTGATGTTAAGGGGAGCTCCCAGTTCTACAGCCCCACTCCACCTGCCTTCTTTCTGACCCTCTTCTCTCATAAGACTTGCACCATCAGATTTGTTTGGGGAAGCTTGGTAAAGGTTACTTTGTGTTTAGACAAGAAGGCTTCTGAATTTTGTTGGGGTTTATGGGTCGCTCCTGCTAGCAGAGGCCTGATAACACTTCAGTTAGAGCTGTTGAGATTAAAATTTTTGACTTGCCAATCAATGGGATATTATTTATACAGTGAAACTTTGGACGTCAGAGAGTATAGGCACTCATGCTAAATTTTGACCCATTAACTGGTGGCAAATGTCAGGGGAGTTTGTCCCATTAGCACTTTTTACATGTGACAGTACCCCAAACAGAAGAATCTTCTCTAACACTTTAAGCATGTAACTCATTGATTTCAATTATACGTTTTCATAACTATACACTGAATTGGTTCAGAGGCCTCACTTATAACTTGAACTGGTTTTTTCCCCTCTTTACTGCAAGTTTTATGCATATTCACATTCTCTTTTGCAGGAACACAGACCAAAGAGTTTAACACTTACTTGCATTTGATGGTTTACAGTAGCAGCTGGGAGACCATTTCTCTGTTTGCTGGAGAGACTGGGGAGTTCAAGGAGGTGTGACCAGACTGTGAGGTGAGGTGGAGCATCCTGACCTTCTTAGAACCAAGGTCAGGATGCAGGAAAGAGAGGGATCAGAGGACATGGAGGGAGCAGCCCTGCAACAGTAAGCACAGCTCTGCAACTGCTTTTGGTTTTAAGAGGCCATCTACTCAGTCTCAACAAACTTAACAACTAAAACACTATTTAGGTGGCTGTTTTCGATCTTTCCTTGTCCCTACTCAGCTTCTGAATGTCCATTCACACTTGGAATAGTAGAAGGACCCTTACTTCCCCCTCTCACTCACCACTTGGGAAGCCTTCTCATATCCCCTAACCTGGCCCACACAGTCCCTTCTATCTCTCCAAGAAGGCATTGTGACCTCACTGGCTCCAAATTTGTTAAGCAGTCTAGCAGACCCCACTAGCATAGTAGCAGCTGCTAGGAGTGCTTGTCATACTTTTGTGGAGTTGACTGATAAGGAGACAACAATCTCAAATGAATTGAGGTAGTTAATTACTTAGACACACAACATAGGCACGTGTAGCATGTTGACCATTCTCCATATCCATAATCCCACAGCGTGACATCACACTGGAGGACAAGAGGACACACAAGTAGTGGCTCGCTCTGATATAAAGGAGCCAATTTCACAGTGCAGCTAAGCAGTTTTATAGCTTGTAGTTGCACCGTAGAGGGCGGGGGCAAGGTGGAAATTTTCATGCCTCACCAGAACCAGGGAGGCAGGTGAGAAACTGCCTACTGGTAGCCTGCCCCACGATAGGGAACCTCTCAAGCTAGATCAGTGATAAATAGCCTTACGACAGCCCCTCACAAGACTGCCTGCCTTTCCAGGTTGCAGGAGGGCATTCAGCCAAGATTTGGGTTGCACTACGGTTGAATCCTGCCTATGTGACCTGTGTGGGGAAGTATAAGGTCACTAGAGTGCCACAGCAGAGCCATTTCCCTATGCCTCGAACCTTGAAAAGGAGTTTGGCTAGATATAATATCTTTGATTTGCACTATTTTTTAAATCTAAGTTTTTTGAAAATGCAGCTCCACTGTTGCCTTGCTTTGTATATTGCTACTCATCCAATTCTCTTGATTTTATAACTTATTTTGCAGTTTTGTCTGTGTCATCTTACATCCTAATAGTTTTACTATGATAATGTCTTGAAGTTGGTCAATTCTGGGTCAGTTTTCCTTGATATCTGTTGAGCTCTTTTCATGTGACTCATTATATAAGTAATCTATCATGTTCCTTTTTATAAATCAAGGTTACTAGACTGTTCTCTCTAAAGCCTCATTCCTGTTTAGAGAAAAATCTTTTAAGAAGAAGAAATTACATATCGCAGTACAATTTGTATTCAACAGAGATTCTCAAACAAGTTAAAGTAGTAAAATGACCCTGATGATTTCAACACTGTATTGCCAGATGAGGACTTAAAAAAAATTACCATCAATTTATAAACAAAGTGTAGAAAGACATAATGTCAGAATAAGGAAACCTCTGGATATGAATACATTTATTAAAAAAAAAAGAAATGTCACTGGTTTGAAAGTAGGTTTTAAAAGCCCTTAAATTTTAAGCTATTCATAGATTAAAATATTTTTGAAAGAAAATTAATCACCCGTTGTCTCTAACACATCAACACCCGTTACTCTTAAGGCAAAATCTTTCATAAGAGCTTCCTAATGTGTCAAGAGGTATAAAAGAAAATTGTATAAACAGTTTCTAGATTCTGCAGTTCATTCCCCCTTTTAAAAAATATAATTTTCAGGCCAACCCCTGTTGACACACATGGCCAGGTACTTGGGATCCTTCTGGAACACGGATGGGCCCATGGGACACGCAGAGGCCATGGCAGCTGACCACGTTAACATGATAATTTGATCTTTAGCTTTCTAGCTGTTTTCCTGGAACATTATAAGGGTGAAATATCAACTATGTTGCTAAGCAACGCTGTATAATAAAAAATGACTGCTGATTGAGGATACACTTGGACTGGGAAAAATAATAAGTATCTGGTGAGAAGCCATACTTTGAGTTTTTCTGAACGCAGAGACTCTTGTAACTTGACTTAAATCTTACATAGACATTCGAAACTATGCTATAAAGTTTTTTCAAGAGATATTGGCTCCTGTAGGACATGGAGTTTCGAAGCCAGAGTGGCTCCAATGTCTCTTACTTCCTCACATCTCACACTTCAGCTGTCCTGGGGTAGAGAGCGAGGGGTGTAGAACGGGGGGAATATCTCCTGAATGACTGTGTAGATTGCTGTGCAGTAAGGATGACCTACAGGGAAGAATAATGCCTGAGGCTGCCCTGCTATAGCAAACTGTGGTTCTGTATCTTTCTGAGTAGCCTGGTGCCATATGTGGCCTATGAGAGCCTTGTGATCTTAAGAGTTTACTTGAAGCTAAGAAAACCCCCTAGTGGGCAAAATTCTTCCAAATTTTCCTTTGATTCATAAACAATATAGATATCATTGTTTTATAGCCTTTCATAACTCCAATATCTCTACTATTTCAAAGGCAGGTTTTTGTTGCCTGATGTGTCTGCTGGTTCTCATGCATGAAGTCTAGTTTTTTTGTGTATGTTCATTATCTTTGAGTATGTACTATAAACTGTATTTGAAAAAATAACTTTCAAATAATTCGAGACCTACATAAGGGCTTTCCTGTTAGGCACCTGGGGGTACTCCTAGCTTGGAACCACCTTAAACCTTAAAAGGTGTGACAGATTTCAAGGCTTTCAAGGGAGTAATAGAGAAATTCTACACCAGTTTTTATCCTAAAGATGCTTTTGGTGGCTGTGACCCTATAGTGGGATAATCATGGGATTCTTGCCAACTGTGAGGATATCTTAGACTGAGAACCCAAGAAACGAATTTCTTGTACTCCTGGCCTCACAAAGCCCGAACAACAAGTCCATGAATTATCTAATGTTGAATCTGAGAGTGGTCATTACAATTGTTTCCTACTTGAATAGTTATCTCATGTCCTGCTTCAAAAATGATATCCAGAAATTATGGCTTGGGACCATATTCTCAATTTTTAGGTGAAAAATAGTCTCCCAAAACTTCAGCACAATAAATTACTCCCTCAGATGACAGTGAAGTGTATGGATTTGGAATCAGAAAAGGATGAGTGTTCTTTTCAGAGATAGAGAAATTGATAGAGCAGTTGAAATTATGCCATCCAGTCCTCATGACTTACGCATGAGGGAAATCCTTGCCTTACCCAACTAGCAGATACTGAAAGCCTCCAGCAATAGAGCTACCAAAATGAAAAATAAATTTTGGTCTAGCTCAGTTCCCTTCTGATTCATATGCTCTTGAAATTTTGAAAACATTTTATTCATTTTTTTTTTTTTTACTGTTTCAGTATGTATATTTCTTTTGATCTATCTTTAAGTTTATTGTTTAGGTTTAAAATTTGTCAAATACTGGCAGTTTAATTTGGTTCAATGTAATATATTAACTGAATGGGCAAATTTGAAATTTGCTTATAGGCTGCTAAACAACATTAAAAAAAAAAAAGGCTTTGCTCATTTACTCCTATTGACAGTGTATAAAAATATCCATTTTCTTTCATTCTTTCCAACATGATATCAATAATTTTTATGAACATGAGGAGGAGGTGAGGGAACTCCTGATTGATAGCTGGTCAGCCCAAAGGTGACAACTTGGACTTGAGACTGGCTTCTGAAATGGGGGCAGTCTTGTGGGAATGAGCCCTTAACCTGTGGGCTCTGTTCTAACTCTGGCTTGTTAGTATCAGAGTTGCTTAATGCGAGGAGGATCACCTCAAACTCCCCCCCACCCCGATATAGTTGGTGTCAAAAGTGCTATGAGTAGAGGAAATAAGTTTTTTTTCTTTTAATGTGCATGAAAAAGAAACTGCCTTTAAACTCACTTAGCTTGGTAAAATGAGTGTCCCACAGATCTCTTGTAGGAAATAGCCCTTCCCTATCTGAGTTTTCTGAACCGAACCAAACACCTTCCGTTTGAGCTAGGATAACAATTTTTCTAACCGAAACTGGGAGGATAATGATGTGATCTCAAGAAATCCTTGAACTCCTAGACCTCTAATCTCATCTGTTTCATTTAGCCTCATAGACCATACTTTTTGAAACTGTAGAGACAGGACCGAAGGCTGGGCCATGTAAGGGACAGCATTGTGTCTAATGCCAAAAGAACAAAGACTTGGATTTAAGAGGCATGAGTAGCAGAATGGGAAAGAATATGGTTGTGACTTTGGAGCCACCTCAGTCCTCCCTGGGTTAGCATTTGTCATCTTCTTACTTAGGTCGCTACTCAGGAATTCTGTTCAAGCCTTTGTGACTCAGAAGTGGGCACAAACATAGCTACCTTCCTTCCTTCCTTCCAAGACAGTTTTCAACTGACAACCTTGACATAAACCACGCATTACACCCATGTTATGTCATCTTTATGGAGTCAGGTGAGGAGAAGGAAGACCAGATGATCCAGTCTGGAATACCAACTGTCTTGAACAGGGTCTTTATTGAGTTCTACCCTAATATCTTAAAGTATAGTTGTAAATAAAAATGTCTCTCTTTGTCCCTCTTGACTACAAGAAGCTTGTGCTCACCCTCTGACAAGTCAGAGTATGACAGTACCCCACGTGCTGAGCCACCATGAATATGTACGTGATTTATTTCTTGACTCTCATTGCACTTCTGTTGCAAAGAACTACTCTTCCCCATAGGGAACCTGGCTTTGACTGAGTTTCAGCCTCCTCCCCTTCCACATGATAAAGCTCCTAATTGCCTGAGAAAAGATTCCTGAGTTACAGTGTAGAGAGAAGCATACTCAGAGTCAACTAGCAATAATTCTGTGTCTGTTAAATCTTATATCACTACTGCACAAAACTAGACTTGGAGCTAGTTTGCGTGTCTCTACACCATTTCACTTTTTGACTGTGATCAACTTACTTGACCTCTTTTAGCTTTGTGTCTCATGCACAAAATTGAGATAATAGTAAGATATTCTCAGCTAAGTAAAACGTCAGAGTGTGCCAGCCTTGTTTAGATGGACAAATCTACTTAAGTTTCTGTTACTCGGCCTTTCTAGTAAGTTTTATTATTTTTTTTTCACTTCCTAGAAGCTATTGGGGGAAGAGAAGTTAAGTTGTGGAAACGAGGAACAAGTTACACTGTGAGTAAAAGTCAACCTTACCCATATGCACTGGATACAATCCTAGGAAACAAAGTCACTGTACAGACATTTTCAGCGATTAAGACTCCTTATGTGCTTCTTCTGATTCCCAAAGGACAAGATATTCATTCAAATAACTTTCTCCCATGACAAAGTATTGCCGAGTCCATCAACCCCACCTACCCACCCCTAGTGGTTCTGTGAGTGTTTGAAAGTTCGGAAAAACTGATCTGACTCCCACAAACCTCCATCACAGAGCGAAGGTGAGTTATTGTCCCGACTATGCTGGAGGAACTGTAGGCAGAAGCATTAGCTCAGTCACTAGAGTAGAAACTAGATGAAATAGTATCGCAATGTAAAATGCTCTTCAAACTGTCCACTTTATTTATAGCAACATTTCCTTACCACTGCTCCAATATGCCTCCTCTCATAGGTTATTACAAGGAAAATATCACTACCATTATTCATCATTAATCTCTCGGAATATTGAAGGGCAGAGTAAAGTGCTTAGAGAAAGTCTGAGTTATGTTGCCATAAAGGGGGTCACTTTTTTCTGCATATCTGTCCGATGTTGAAAGGATTGATAGTATGCAGATAGTCAGCATCTTCATAGATAGATTTGCCATACGCTGAGATAGTTGTGAGAAAAAGTGATAAAATAGAGTGTCTATAGAAAACATTCTATACGTTAGAATTCCACAACCACGAAGTTTGATAATATTCTGTTGCCGCTGCTTGGAGCATGAAATCGGTGACAGGATTCTCCTGAAAAGAGTTCATCCTGGTGATTATTTTTATAAAAAATGCAAGATACATTTTTAGGAAAATCACTAAGACTAGAAATAGGGTATAAAAACTCCAAACCATGAGAAGAGACGAATTAAAAAAGAAAAATAGCAAATAATAGAAAAACTCAACTAAAAAAACAAGAAAATATAAAATATTTATCAATAACCAATAATCGAAACATCCTGAATCCAAACTTATGGGATGTAGCTAAAATAGTAATTAGAATAAAAAGGAAACTCACGTAATAGGCCAGAATTCTAGGTTGACAGATTGTTTTTCTTCAGTGCCTAAAAGATATTGCTACATTGTCATCTCGCTGGCATCGTTTCCAATAAGATATCGGATGTCATCCTTACTTTCATTTCTCTTTCCATAACATATCTTTTTAAAAATTTTTTTCCTGGATGCTTTCAAGATTTATTTCTCCTTATTAATTTTGAGTGATTTGCTCATGATGCCCTTATATTGTATTCTTCATAGCCATGTGTGCACACGTGCTTGGGTTTGTTAAGTTTCTTGGATCTATGAATTTATAGTTTTCATTAAGTTTGGAAAATTTTGGGCCATTATTACTTCAAACATGTTTTCTGTCCACAACTCACCCTCCTTACTTTTCAGAAGCTCCCTGCAGATCTCAGGAATTCTCTCTGTGCAGCTTTCTCCTTTCCTCAGCCATTTTGGTCTCTCCAGACTCTCAGTTCCATCTTCTAAACTTAGGGACTCCAAGGCCCTCTGCCTGAGTCCCTCTCCCTGCCCCACAGCCTGGAGCCCCTCTCCGGGCAGTAAGCCAGGGCAATCAGAGGCTCATTTCTTTTCTTCCCCGTCCTTCAGGGTGACTGCTTTGTTGCCTGCTATCCAGTTTTGAAAACCATTATTTAAAATATATTTTTTAGTTTTGTTGTCATTTCAGGTGATAAAATAAATCCAGTCTCTGCTATTCCATCTTGGCTGGAGATCTGGTACGTTATTAATAATATTTTAGTTCTTAATTTGAGTGATGGGTTCATAAGTATTCATTTGCTCATTGTGCATCATAACCATACACACATATGTATTACACCTTCTTTCATTTGTATAAGATATTTCATAATTTTTAAAAGTTCTGAAAAGATAGATTTTTTTTTCTTCCCCTGGGATGGAACGAGGGCAAAAGAAGTCGGAAGTGTTTGTGGCCAAAACCTTTACCTTCCTCTGCCTTTCTGACTCCTCTACTCCTTCTTGACCAACTCTCTCCTGCTCACGTCACCATGACTCTGAGGGTGTTTACCTGACAAAGCAGGATGGTCAAGGGAGCAGGTGCTAGCTTGGGAGACAGGCAAAATCAGTTTTCATACCCTATGATCCAACAAACCACTGCGGGCTCTTCCACTTAGGTACTAGATGAGGGCCTTTCAGAATAGTGCTGACTCACTCTATCAGGTAAAAGTTAGGGGAAGGGTTCGTGTGAAGAGGTAATAGCTATTATCTATTGTATTAGGAACACGAGCTACGTAACTGTTTTACCCCTTCTCTTCTCCGTCCCTCCTCCTGCTCGCTGCCCTGGCCTTTTTAATCTTGCCAGAGCCCTTTGCTGCCACGGTGCAGGAACAAAATCAAAATGCAGTTATTTGCTCTCTTAGGAATTATGGAAAATGCATGCAAAAGTAGATAGACTGAGCTTTCTAATGATTTGATCTAAAAAGCTTAGGAGGAAATCTCAAGGGCACATGGGACAATTAGACATCAGGCTTGACAAATATCTTCATGATGACAAGAAAAGTTGGGTTATGAGAAAAAGAAATGGACAGGAAGGACATCCCAAACGGAATCAACCTATAAAAGACATATGATAACATGACCAGAAATTAACTAAAAACTAGGTGATAAAACTCGAAAGTCATACACGAAGATTCCATTTGTAAAAGTTGATGGAATCACTTTGAGGATGCGGGAACCAAAGAAAGATTTGCTCGATCAAGTAGTAAGAATAAAAATCCAACATAAATTGAATTTCTAATGGAAACTTGAAATTGACCAATGGGGAACTTTTTATAATGAATGGTGGTTGAAGAAAAACATCAGATAAAGTTTATCTGAATCTCCTGAAAAATACTTGTAGCGATAGTAAGAACATAAAGGTAGTATATTTCGGCCGGTCAAGAGATGTTCTATAGCATACAGAACATATTAAGCAAAATTGTGCTGTAGACAATTATATACAATTATTTACCTAAAATTTAGATGATACTTTACAATAGTTTAAAAAATATATGATTGTTAAAGAAAGGATGAGTAGGGAATAAAGGATTACTGACTTTTTTTTTACTTATAGCGAGTGCAAAAATAAAATACATTTTTTGGTCAATTCTTTATGATATTTAAATTATCTTACCTTTTAAAAATATATCAAATAATTGTTCACAAATTATTTTCTATTGTAAGAAGAGAACAATTTTAGTTAAAAAAAAAACACACAAATAAGACTTTGCATCTACCTTTGAGAAAAGTGTATTCGTGAAGTGATTTTAAATCTATGAATTTTACAAATATGATAGAAAATATCAATATATGAAAATATAAATGTCACATATAGAAGTAAATTCTCCTAATGGTCCCTAAGAGCACGATGATTTTCACCGGCCATTAATTATTGGAGAATCCTCCGACTTAGTTACAATGTTTGTTCTATTATCTCCTAATTCTTTTTACATGGATTTCAAACCTATCTCAGTGGCTATTTCTTCAACATTTGGAAACTACAGGTTCTTATCGGAAAAGAAGTATTCCTCCTTCCAGGTGATGGATCTCTTCCGTTCCTCTTTCACAATGATACTCATTCATTCCCCCGTGTTTTTCTGGTCAAGGGAACATATTTACTCATTTTTCAAACAAGCTAACTAGCTATGTTACTACAAAGCAGAAATTGTAAGGGATGGGGTGGGCACTGTTATATTCTATTTGCATGAGCGTAAAGGAAATCACACTGTCTGGTTTTGAATCCTGCTTCTACTTTTTATAACTTAGGACAAGTTACCAAATTTCTCTTTGACTAGTTTCCTCATTTGTAAAATGGAGGTCACAGTGGTGTCTACTCATAGTTTATAGTGAGGATTAAATGAGAAAAATACATAGCAAGCACATTTGCCTGGCACATTATAAATGCTCTACCATATATGCAATGATGATGATGACAACAGACATCTGACAGCATCCCTCCAAGAAAAAATGACAATTTCCTTTGAGTAGTGCTGATTCTAGGACTGTGTCCTATAGAAATAATAAGTCGAGTGTTTAAAGATAGGCACAAGACTATTTATTGCCATTCTGGTCATAACGGTAAAGCATAACAGTAAAGAAATGACCCGCATGTCCCTGGAGAAAGATTGATGAAATAAATTGTGGCACATCTGTGCAGTGGAAAATTTTGAAGACAAAATTGTGTAGTAGTTGTGCATATAGGCTTTGAGTGTATATTTCAAGGAGCTGAGTCTTCTTTCGTCTCTCTCAGAACATTCTGAGTTCTTCCTAGATGTTTCTTCCCTGTTTCATATTTGTATCAGTCAGCTATTGCTTTATAATAATTTCAAAATCTCAGTGGCATATAACAGTAAGCATTTCTTTCTCACTTAAAGTTTTCAGGGCAGCTAGGGCAGCTCTACCTCAGGCTACAATGGCTAGGACATCTCTGCCTCACATCGAAGCAGGCATGTTCTTATCGTGACAATCACAGAAGCATAAGAGGGTGAGAGATATGTGACACTTCCTAACATCTAGGTTCAGACTTCCACCCGTATTTCATTGGCCAATGAAAGTCACACTGATGAGCCAAAGCCCAGGGTCAGAGAAGTACCCTCAGCCTCTCACGAGGCTGTGCAGATAGTATAGATTTAAGGTAGGGTGAGAAACTGGGGCTAGCAATTCAATCCACAACATTATTTGTCATCATTTAAAATTATCTGTTGGTGAGATTGCTACCCACGTCCCTTTGGTTATCACTGAACTCATCCTCCTTTCTGTTGAGTTTTCTTTCCCTCTTAACTAAATATTTAAACAATCTCTCTATATCTTAACAACTCTGCCTCAGGAACCAACTCACTTTAGTGGCATAGAGCTTCCCACCTATACTCTGAAACTCCATTCTTATGGATATTTCTGATCATATAATATGAGTTATTTTTCTTCTCTATAGCATTTACATTCAGTATTTAATTTCCTTGGATTTAGCCAAGATAAACACCCCAAATTCATAATGTCTTCAGGGAAATGGCTTTTTTTTTTTTTTTTAAATGCAAATGGTAAATTGATGTATTCCCAGAGAAATAGAGGCTAATTTGTATTAGGGGAGCTTGTCTCATAGAGGCAGATATAGAGCAATATGGATTCAAATAATCAAGTCTTGGAGGAATTAGCCAGGCTTTGAACCAATTCTAAAAATGAGAATTTGCCATATGCTAGCCCCAAGAAAGGTAATTGGTATAAGGAGAATACATTCAGAACAGAATGTCAATAAAACATCAGCCCTTCCCTTGGATTCTTAGAGTATTGTAAATCCAAATCCCAGAGTTTCAAACTGGGAGAGATGGGCTAAGAAGTATGAGAATGAAGAAAGCATGCTTCAAGAATTAGGGATGTATTTCCTAGAAAAGGAACATGATGAAAATGATGAGAAAAGGCAATTTCCTTCCTCTTTTCTAAGCTCGGCTCCAGAGTCCTCAGTGGAAACTCACCATCTTGCATGTTACAGATTTCGCTGCTCCCATCAATCAGCTTGGAGACAACATGTGGCTCTTGACAGCTCTGCTCCTTTGGAGTAAGTTGGGCTTGGAGGGGGTAACCAGGCACTGGCTATGGGAACTCAGGACTTTTTGTCTTCCTTAGGCTAGAACTCCTGAGTATGGAGACAACTGTATCTGTGCTTCTGTAGTTTATTGGTATTTATTATAGCAAAAGGATGGGAAGGGTGACTCCGATGTAATATCAAGCCTGGAAGCTTCATGTCAAAATAAAACCCCATCGATAACCATCTATAGTCTACCTGGTACTACTGGTACCTGATTTTGGGAAAGCAGGTAGAGAAAAACTAAAGAGACCTAAGCTGGCCCCTTAGAGTCTTATATTAATTCTGTCTTTCTAATTCTCCCGTCTCTGTCATCTTCCACTGAAGAACTGTCTCTATTGTTTGGTCTCTTTCAGTTCCTGTTGGTGGGCAAATGGGTGAGTAATGTCTAAACTCAGCTTCTCTTCCTCTGGCACATTCTTGCTTCTCAAAGTTAGGTTTCATTGTCCAGAAAAAGAGAGTATGGGGAGAGAATAGAAAGGAGAAAGATTTACAAATTATGTAAAGTCTTAAAATCTTGGTTTTTAAGGTTTTGCTCTAAGATTTTCTAAATGAGCCCTGACCTCTGGACTAAATGCCTAAATGTATATATAACAGCAGGAAAGGACCACATGGAAAGAGCTCTACTGGGTTTTCCAAACCTCTCAAACTACTCCCCTTTAGAAGAAGGCTGAGGTTTTGTTTTGTTTTGTTTTGTTTTGTTTTCTTCTCAGAGGGAATCAAGCAGGTATTGGAGGACTTGAAGTAGAAGCTGAACCTTGATTTCCAATGCAGATGCTAATTAAGGCCTGAGATTGATACTAGAGATAGTATAGCTCGGAGGATACGAAAATCAGCTCCAATCTCTTTGCCCCAGTTTAAAACCCTGCTTCATTGCTTCCCAACAGTGAATACTAAACCGGTCATTTAATTCTCAGGGACCCCAAATCGCCAGCACCAAGATTTAATAACAGGAACAGAGCTCTCTGCAGTAGGGTCTGGGCATTCTTAATGGCTGGCTTTTGTAGGTTCTCACTTGCTTATTTTCAGTCTAATCTGAATAGACTTGTTTTTTCCTTACTCTACCGATTGCTCAGAGTCTTTCCTTTTTCTCCACTGTTTTTGCTCCCTCCCTTCCCCCGGCCCAAAGCAAACCCCTCAAAGGCAGTGATCACCTTGCAGCCTCCGTGGGTCAACATATTCCAAATGGAAAGTGTAACGTTATGGTGTGAGGGACCCCGCCTGCGTGAAGATGACCCTACCCAGTGGTTCCTCAATGGCACAGCCATTCAGACCTTGACCCCCAGCTACACCATCGCTGCTGCCAGTGTCAGTGACGTTGGTGAATACACGTGCCTGACAGGTCTCTCAGTGCTAAGTGACCCGGTACAGCTGGAAATCCACGAAAGTAAGTATGGCATGGAGCAGGGCTGAAAATTACAGGTCTTCCTTTGTGTTTTCTCCTTTCTGGATGTCAGGTAGGGGTGTGTGTGTGTGTGTGTGTGTGCGTGTGTGTGTGTGTGTATGTGTGTGTGTGTCTTGATTTATCTGAGTGTGAGTCTCAGCTCTATGTGCCTACCAGGTGAAATTATGTCAAGATACTCAGAACATCACATTGAAGTCCTTAAACTGTGCCCCCCAAAGCACCCCAAACTGGGGTAGCTGTGAGTAGGGTGTCTAGAGTAAAACTCAGACCCAAAGATTTTATCATTATTCAAAATATCTAGTTTTGTTGAAGAAAGTTATGCCTGCCCACAGTAACTAATATTAATTTGGAGAAATGTACAGTGATGAGCAATAAAGTCTCCCTCCCACCCCAAACCCCTAGTCCTACAGTCACCTTCTACAACAACGGAACTGTCAATAATATAAACTTTTTTTAAGTGGTTGGTAGAATACTCTATATACTATCCTACATTTTACTTTTATCGCTTAAAATACCTTGGAGGTGTGTTTATATCAATAGAGATCTACTTTGTACATTCAAATGTCTGCCGTATGAGTGCGATTTAACCTTTTTCTCTATTAGTAAAGTTATAGTGTATTTCTGCTTTTTGCTTTTACAAGCAATGTTGCAATAGCATCTTTATACATAGATCTGAGGCACTTGTCATACCATATCTGTAAGGTAATATTCTGGACATGGAATCACTGTGAGACGTGAAGCATTTTAAACCTCAATAAATAGAAACAGAAAAAATCCTCCGTCCACTTAAATGTGTAAGAGGTTTCTACTTGTCAAGAGATGAGGACTCTTTAGGGCAAAATGTTTCATTATTCAGGACAAATCATTCAAATGAGTTAGTTAGTCAAAAGCAAAATGTTTCATTATTCAGGACAAATCATTCAAATGAGTTACTTAGTTAGTCAAAAGCAATAAGCTAAAACTTTCGTGTAACTGCTGATGCAAAAGTTAATCTGTGCTAGAGGCAAAATTATTTACGTGGACTAGGTTGCTTTTGGAGGAACTGCGTTTTAGCTAAGGAAATGTTGAGAATGTCAGAGGAAATGCAAGGTGTTGCTCATGTGTCTCTTAAGGCTCTGGGAATTGGTTCTTATGCTAGAGAGTGAAGGGAGCTGACAAAAAGAGTTTTAACAAGAGGCTGTGTAGTCTGAGCAGAAGCAGAAGTGCTTCATGGTTCAAGTGGCAAAAAACGAACTAGGGCCGGGAAGAGGCCATTTTCTTTGGCGATTTACCGAGAATAATAGCTTTCACATTATTATCTACATTACATATTACATTATGTCAACGAAAAGTGTGCTGCCACCAATCCAATCCTAACAGGGTTCCCCCAAGCTGAGGTACGATAAAAGGAGAAACTTTATTCAGACAACAGTTACCTATAGAGTAAGATGCAGCCAACAAAGGACCACGACACGGTGATCCTTCTCCCCTGAGACAAAGGGGAGGCCCACTTTTATAGAGAAAGTTCCTATCCTGGTCCCTGATTGGTCCATTTCTAAGCAAGTGAGAATTCCGAATTTGCGGTCTGATTGGTCCAAATAGCACTGTCCTGATTGGTCATTATGGAGTGGCTCTGATTGGTCAGTAAAGATGTAAATAAGCATATAGCTGTGCAGTTCCAATTGGAACCTAGGCAGGCCTCACCTCATTAGTTGAAGGATAGTTTTAGGAACTCCTCTGTAAGGGTGGGCTTGGCTGGCAGGAATGGAGTGCAGGAGGATGGCAAGTTTATTCCCTGGGTCCCCTCTCCCCAAACTGCAGAGCGCATGAGAGGCCCCTGTCAGCAATGTCTGCTAGACTTTGTTTATGAATTTGAGCCCAATTAACCACAAGGAGTACTTCTGGGCAGGTATATTTCTTCTTGGGGGTCAACAATTATATGTCTTTTCACATAATATTTTAATATGAATTTTATTGAAGTATAACATACGTACAACAAACCTTAAGTGTACACCTCAGTAAGTTTTCACAAGGTAAACAGCACTCAGATAGAGACATAGAACATTTCCAGACTCTCAGACACTCTCTGTGGTCCGTTTCTAGTCACTACTTCTATTCCAGCACTGACTTCTAATACCATAGGTTTTCACCTGTTTTTTGTTTATTTTTTTTAACTTCATATAAATGAATATAGTGTGTAGTATACCATACTGTAATGTAGTATGGTACAGTATGTACTCTTCTGTGTCTGGTTTCTTTTATTCACATTGACTGTAAGATTCATAGATGTTATAAAGTTACAGTTTGTACTCGTTACTGTGTAATATTCCATATTTTTATCTATTCTATTGATGGACTCGGGTTGTTTCTAGTTTGGGCTTCTTACAAATAGTATCGCTGTGGACGTTTTTGTACAAGTCCTTCGATGCACATATGTACACAGATCTGTTGGAATAGCCTAGGAGTGGAATTGCTGGGTCTCAAAGTATGCATATATTTAGCTTTAGTTTTCCAGAGTGGTTAGACCAGCTCACACTCCCACTGGTGGAATGTGAGTTGTGGTCGCTACACATCCACTCTAGGTGTTTTCTGTATTTTTCATTGTAGCCATTCTGGTTAATATGTATCACACTACCATTTTGATTTGCATTTCCATGATGACTAATAATATTGAGCATTTTTCACATGTTTATTACCTATTTGGATATCCTCTTTCGTAAAGTAGCTGTCTAGGTCTTTTGCCAAGGTTTTTTTTTTCTTGTTGTCTGCCTTTTCCTTATCAACTTGTAGGAATTCTTCATATATTCTGGATATGGGTCCTTTTTCCAGTGTTGCAAATATCTTCGACCCTGTGGCCTGCCTTTTTGTTACCTCATTATGTTGTTTTCTTTTTCAGTGAGCAAAAGTCTTTAATTTTACTGACGTACGATACATCAAGTTTTTTGGGTTGATATTCCCTCTCTATGCTCTATTTTAAAATGTTTGTCACAGTTAGTCAGCAGTGGAGGATTCAATTGCAGGTACACGAGCTCTCAGTCACTTTAATTAAATCTGCATGTATTGAGACCAAGAAACTACAGCTGGTCCATGGACCCAAGTCCTAATTTTATGGTTCAGAGTGAGTGTCCCCATCCTACTCAAAGGTGATAAAGATGGGGAGAATGGTTTTTGAGTAGGAATTAACAATGTTAAAAGCTGCATCTCCCAATTTTTGATATGTAATATTCCCATTATCATCTAAGGCTAAATATTTTAAATTTCCATTATAATGGTTATTCTTTCTTTCTTCCCTCCTTCCTTCCTTCTTTTACTCATGAATTATTTGGAAGTTTTTTGAGAGGGTGGTATTTGTTACTGATTTCTACTTTTATGGCACTTTGGTCAGAATTTGTGTTAAATATGATATCAGTTCCTTGATATTTGTTGAAAATTGCATTGTGGCCTGCTGCATGCTCAGTTTTTATAACCCGCATATGTGTTTGGAAAGTATGTGAATTTTCTCTAAAGTACAGTATTCTATGTAAATCCATGAAGTTCGGTCTATTACTTGTGTCGTCCACATATTTTATGTCAGCACTAGTATTTTCGACAGCTTCTGATGGAGGTTTGCTAAAACATCCCACTGTGTTTGTGGATGTATGAAGCGCCTGCGTGTTCAGGCCGTGCAGCCTTTGAGCACCTCTTGGCTGAGAACAGGAATGAGGCAGGAAAGAGTATTCACTGTGTCTGGAGCACTATGGCAGCATCCAAGCCCGTAGCAATCACGCTACATACGGCACTGGCATACCTGCCTTCCATTCTTAGATAACTTCTAGAAGGGAAAGCATACTGTCTTTTGTCTGCTTTTGTTCCTTAAAAACCTCATCCTCATTTAGCCAGACCAACTGCCCAGGGAGGGAAAAGGTAAAGAAGGTGATTTGGGTTATGTGTAGAGGAATCTGTCACCAGGGGCCTCGTTTGACTTGGAGCTTTTTTCTACCAGCTGTATCACTGGTCTGCGTATATGTGAGCATTCCTGTCAATTTAGAAACAAACAGACATCTGGATATGTTTGACATCCTGCATGTTTGTCTTAGTATGTGTGACTTCATTACTATGTAATCAATTATTGCAATATCAGTTTTCGATTGCTATGTAACCAATTAACGCAATCTTAGCTTAAAAACAACATAGAAATATATATACGCCTTACTGTGAAAATGTACAGCTGAAACTGATGGGATTTCGTTAACCAATGTCACCATAAAAATAATTAATTAATTAATTAAAAACCAAACAAACAACAAAAAAACAACATACGTTGATTACCTTTCCACGGGTCAGGGTCTCTACCCAGCCTAGCTGGGTACTCTGCTGAGGCTGCAGTCAGGATGTTGACTAGGCTGTGGTCTTCCCTGCAACTCTTCTAAGCTCACGTGGTCATTGGCAGAATTCAGTTCCTTGTGGCTGCTTTTTTGCTGGCTGTCAGCGAAAGACCAGTCTCAGCTCCTGGAGGCCCCCTGCCATATGGCCTTCTCATAGGCCCTGTCACTACACGTCAGCTCACTTCCTCAAAGCAGCTAAGACAGAGACTTATAAAATGTAACATCATTACACAATCAGAGGGATTATACAAGAGAGTCACTCATTAGGGTAACCTTAGAGTACAGCCTACCACATAGAGTAAAGTGCTTCTGTTCCAACCAACTTCTAAGATTTGGAAGGGGACGATAGGAAGGGGCTGCGTGCGAGGCTGCTGGTAACAAAGCTAAAGATATTTGAAGAATGGGAGACAGGCCTCAGATTCAGTAGAGCTTCAGGTTGGAATGTTGCGAAGAGAAATAGATAAAGCCCCAGGGTTCGGGTTTGGGCTCCTTGTACCTCTGCCGCTGTATAAATACATGTCGGGTCCACGTTTTCCAGATTGGCTACTACTCCAGGTCTCTAGCAGAGTCGTCACCGAAGGAAACCCTCTGGCTTTGAGGTGTCACGGATGGCAGAACAAGCTGCTGTACAATGTGCTTTTCTATCAAAATGGCAAGATCTTTCACTTTTCTCCTAAGAATTCCGAATACACCATTCTGAAAACCAACCTGAGTCACAACGGCATCTATCACTGCTCAGGCACGGGAAAGCATAAATTCACGTCGGCGGGAGTGTCTATCACTGTCAAAGGTATTGCGTCTGAATAGTCATATAAAGCTATAGTTTTAAGGACCAGGAGAACTGTCATAAATCATCGCTTCAGCTTGCAATTGAAGAAACTGAGCTCCAGGAAGGTAAACTGCCTTACCGAGGGGATGACCGGGGTGGGGACCAGAACTGAGGTCTTCTGGGTCCTGGTCCATTGCTCTTCCTGGCATACCGCGGTGCCCCATCAGCGACCCCAGGGCATAGTGAGGACCCATTTCACCAATTTTATTTTAGTTGCGAGGAAGAGAGACTCACCCAAGGTAGCTAAGGAGTTATTAGAAAACCCGTGGAATCTTGTAAAAGCTCCATGGAAACAGAGGCCAGGAAGACGTGAAGACTTGGTTCCACTCTCCATCGCTCAGGGAAAATGTGGCCTCTTCGGTTCTGTGTCTTTCTGAACAGCTGACTAAGCAGCTTCCTTTCTTCCAGGCGCATGTGGCCCTTTTTGTGACTTTTTCATGGCCTTTCAGCTCAGTACTCATAACCACTAGCAGCTTTTTCCTGTCTAAAAAATAATTAATTCCTACAGGAAAGAAATTATTATCCCAGAATATTGAGGCAGGAACACAAGTAAGGAGTCACTGAACTGGCTAGTGTGTGGATGTGTCCACTCCAGGTCAACCACAGGGCATGGTCATATACTAAATAACATGGCTGTTCAAGGAGGCATGGGCCATGTATTCTCCCCAGGAGGGTGTGAGCAAGCTGGCAACTGTGAGTGCATCTACAAGTGGCTCTGATTGGTCAGTAAAGATGCTGGAAGTGGGAAAAATTATGTTTTATGATTACATCTTCTTGGGGCAGTTTCCCAGAGGAGGAGGGGGGATATCTTCTGCAAAAAGAATCTTGGCTCTGAGGTAGGCAACTGTCAACTTTTTCTTTAGAGCTGTTTCCAGCCCCAGTGCTGAGAGCATCTTCGTTCTCCATCCTGGAGGGGAGTCCGGTCAACCTGAGCTGTGAAACAAAGCCGCCCCCGCAACGCCCTGCTGTGCGTCTCTACTTCTCCTTCCACGTGGGCGGCAGGGTCCTGAGGGATAGAACCTCCTCCTCTGAGTATCAGATAGTGACTGCTACAAGAGAAGATTCTGGGTTCCACTGGTGTGAGGCCTCCACGGAAGATGGAAATGTCATCAAGCGCAGCCCTGAGTTGAAGCTTCAGGTGCTTGGTGAGTGAGAATGATGGGGACAGCCAGGCCCAAGAGAAGATGCTCCCTTTCCTGCGGGGCTGAGGTCTGTTCTGGGGATTCGTGGCCTGGCCGGGAAGAACCTACGAACAGCCTTTTCGCTTTCGATTTAAAACTTCACTAATTCTCCTCTTAAACATCATTAAGTTTCCTTTTTTTCTCTTTTTCTTTCATTTCTTTTCCTTTCCTTCCTCTATTTATTCTTTCCTTTTGTCCTTTTTTGGTCTCTCTCTCTCCCTCTTCCCTTCATGCCCTCCCTCTCCCCTTCTCGCTCACCAGCAATCTAAGCAACAATATGTTGAGTTCCCCCATCTATTGTCATAGGAATTGGGATATAAAGACACTAGACTTGAAGTTTTTACTTCAAGGAGCTTACATGGTGCCATGCGGACTTTGTGGATTGCACATAAATACCTACCCAAGTGTCTACTTGGCTAAGGTGGAGGGATTGTGAACTCTAGAACAAAGACTCTTTGGGGAAAAAAAAAAAAGTTTATCTTCAATCCAAATTCATTTCAAGCACTAAATGGTACAGAAATAGCGGTCGTCACTGAAACTACAGCGCATGTCCACTGAGAGGGCCGTGGCAGTTCAGCCCTTATGAGGAGCCTGCCGCTTGTCTGCATACCATACGGCCCAGCTGGAGCCGCCTCCAGCGCCTTCCTGCTCTGAAATTATGGCGTCTCCACTGGGGGCAGGCGTATTAGGGCTTAGCCAACCTTGTCTTCTAAACAGAACTCCGTCACAGCCCTCTGGTTTCTAAATAGCATTTCTTCTCTTTGTCGTTTTCTTTCTCAGGTCTCCAGTCACCAACTCATCTCTGGTTTCACGTCCTTTTCTATCTGGTGGTGGTTACCATGTTTTTGATGAACACCGTCTTCTATGTGATAATACGTAAGGAGCTTCAAAGAAAGAAAAAGTGGAATTCAGAAATCTCTTTGGACTCCGCTCATACGAGGAAGGTCAGCTCCTACCTTCAAAGAGATAGACATTTAGAAGAAGAGCTGAAATGTCAGGAACAAGAACAGCTGCAAGAAAGGGCACAGCAGAAGGCCCAGGACGGAGAGCAGCAGCAGCGGCAGCTCAGCAGTTGCGTGTAGATCCAGGCAGTCGCCACCCTTCTCCTCTGTGGACGTGTTGGAGAAACAACATCCAAGAGCTGAGACATGCTAGAACTGTGAGTTTCATGGCATTTGACTAGCACTTAAAGAAAGTGAATAAAGGAGTTGACTTCAATGAAGGTAAACTTGGAAATTCAGTAATCGGATGAGTTGATGTGATGCCTACTCTAAAATAATCTTTAAAAACTTAGAAGTTGGGTCTAACCTGATTATTGTATTAGGTCGTTTGAGCAATAATATATTTCTGAGGACAAGGTGAAAAGGTAAGTGCGTGCATATGTTCAAGAGCTTAAGACAAAGAAAGACAGACAGACAGGATGAGAGACAGAGCAGAGAGAGGCTACGAGGGAGACGAGGGAGACGTAACTTACCAAGGACTTCCGAGAATCCGTGAGGACGGGAGCGCACACCCGTGGGGTTCTCAGGGTGGCCGTGTCCCAGCTCTTCTCCTTTCGCACACTGGCCGACTAACCCCCACCAGGGGACTAACCCTCAATGAGACGTGGGTGCGTTATTTTCACCCTTTCATCTGAGGCGTTCTCACATCCTCTCTGTGTGCGGAGACACCCAGGGTGCCGTTTGTCTGTCCCAGTCCCCTGCCCTACAGAAAGGCAGAATGTCACTGCTGCGTTCCTTAATTGGTTAAACCCGGATCTCCAAGCCGGGCACTGCAAGGAGAAGCTTCAAGTGGGGAGGGGAGATGATGTCATAAAGCCCAGCTCTTCATTCCAGATTTACTTCACCGTCTTGATTTTCTGGATGGCTACTAACTAACTTCAAGATATGCTACTCTCTCACTTGAGCTCCAGTTTGGGGACAAAATATTTCCCCACTACACCCCAATGCAGTTGAGATAAAAACCAAAATGTGTGAATACGACTTTATTAGAGCTTAGAAAAAACCAAAAAAGGTGTCAACAAACTTAGCAACCTAATTCTAGATTATTTGATTTTTATACATGTTGCTTATCTGACAAACGAGGACACATCCTTGCCTAGCCTGTTCTGGCTTCACACAGTAGGGCTTCGTCTTTAACGTCATCACCTAGAAGCATCCTCAAGAACTTGGGACCTGAAGTAGCACCTTGCCCAGTCCTTCCCTCCTCTGTGGGCAATGAGAATGCCCTTCTCCCCTCACCTTCAGAAAAAAAGCACAATGATGATCATTTCAATAGAAGCACAGCGGCTCTGATATTTGTGTTAAAAGAAATGGTCATATATAACAGCGGGAGTTCCATCGACTGCACATGACGCTTGCTGTCTGTGGAAGCAGCGAGATGAGTCTCGCAGCAGAGTCTGGTGGGAAGGAGGAGGACCAAAGACGCTCTGTGGAGAGACCGTCCAAAGAGGACTCTGGCCTGAGGAATCGGGACGTGACGCGGGAAGTGACATTCACACTTGGAGGAGAATGCTCTGCCCCCCCTGACGGGGGAGAAACTCAGAGAAAGGGCTCCCTAGGGCAGAAGGTCAGGGGTGGACATGGAGCGAGACAGAGCACTGATGACTTGGGGCGAAGCCGGAATGGAGCCAGTCGTTGCTAAAGCATCACGAAGTGCTTCCTCCTTCCCCACTCTCTTTTTTGTTTCTTTTCCAGATTTTTCCATGCTTGTATCTTATATACAACTTAATGCTTTAAAAATCGATTTGATTAAATCAATTTCTTACTTGAACAATTTGTATTTCAGTCCACCCTTATTTCTGTGTTATATCTGTGCTGAGAACAGGTTCTTGAGGGTCCCCCAAACTGATGCCTACCTGCCTGTTCCCCAAGCCTTGGTCCTGGCTCTGCTCAAGGCCTGGTACCACCTTGTACTTTCTCCAGGTGGGTGCCTAGGCCTTCCATTTTCCTACAGGGACAGGATGGTCTCTCCCTGACACTTGTCCCTATATATCAAAGGGCTCACTCCTCTTAATTTTTATTCCATCCAGTACTGGAAAACCACAAGCTATTTGTGGTTATCGAGCACTTGGAATATGGCTAGTGTGACTGAGGAAGGGAATTTTAAATTTCGTTTAATTAATTTGAATTTAAATAGCCACATGTGGCTAGCGACTACATTCAATCAATCAGCCTGATCCCCATAGAAGCTAGATGGATTCTGGAAATGACTGCAAGCTCAACCAAGTAGTAGCTACAATCCAGACGTGGCGGCTTAACTAGAGCAAATTAATATGACATCAGGTACATGCTATGTGACCAATAAATTGATGGCTGCATTCTTTTCTATCTGAATCACAAACGATTTTATAGTCACATGGAATGTACAATGTACAATATACAGATTTGTCTGAGAGCTAAGCTAACTTGTTTTCACCTTCGTCATCCTACAGAACTTCATATGAATCCATTCCATTGGTGGTATTATGTAAATCAGGCCAGATGGGCGAGAAGCGGCTGGCACACTGGAGGACTTGGTTGTCCGGAGGGTGGGAGGTAAATTCTGCAAAGATTCGGGGGACTACTACATCCATAAATTATAAGTCCAGTATGCAGGAACATGCCAGGACCTCTCCTCAAAATAAAAACCATGTTATTACATCCTGTACTTCCTACCTCAAAGAAATCACAGTAGTTGGTGGGCCTTTTCTGGTTTTAGAAGCAGAATATTTCATGTATAAGGATCCTTCTTTGGCCCGTATACCAGATAACATTGAAAGGCTGTCAGCTTTGATAGGACCTGGAGCGGGAAAGGTATATAGATGTAGATGTGAAAAAATTAATTTCATCTCTGTGTCCCGGATTTCATTTCATTTTTAAGTTTCATGCTGTGACCTTTGACCAGTCTCGCTGTCCTTAACAAGCATATCAAAGCTTTCTAGATGATCATTATCTGTGTCCCTTAAAATGTAGTCATTAGTGTTTTTGTTAGTAATGGCCAGAAGGGCAATGGCATGACAAACAAGATAAATATCAAACTGGTGATAGTATCGATTATAACAATCGTCTATCACAAGACCACCAGGAAGTATGGCCCCTGTGCTACTGCATGTTTTTTGTTCCTTTGTCTTGTCAATCATCAATACCTGAGCTACACTATTTAAAAAGCACAGCAACAGGGATTTGTAGCGGAGAAGAATCTGCACAGAATCTCTGGGTCGTCTGTTTCGCTCGGACCCAATCTTCCTGTAAGTAAATTACGCTATGATAAATTCTGTTATATTCTATGGAGTTGCCTGCTTTGTTTGTCGGTCTTAAGATACTTTCTCATCACAGTGGCCATTACACCTTTGTCCCCATCCCTGCCCCCGTCTGACAAAAGGGGCTTTCAGTAGGTCAGATGGCATGCAAGAAGTCCCTACCACTTGGGCCATATAATCCAGCAAACCCTGTGGCATTGGAAGTATCAGTGGTGGGAAAAGATACTGTGTAGAATTTGTGGGAAGCCCCATCTGGAAAATGACAACGCGACCCCCTATGATTCTGGAGCATGGTGATGCCATCTGCAACGGAGAATTATATGCCTTTTGATAAGCAATTCTTGGTGTGCTACTGGGCCCTGGTAGAGACAGACCACTTTTTAAAAAATCACTAAGTGACAATGAGGACAGAATTGCCCATCATGAGCTAGGTATAGTCATGTTTACCAAGTCATAAAGTCAGCGTGGCCCAGCAACAATTTATGATAAATTGCATTTTTGAGATCAAGCAGACCAAGATGGCACAAACGAGCTGAATGAGCAGGTACCCCCAGACACCCCCGGCACCTATCAGCACCTTTGGCTGCATGGGGATCCCTGTGATCAGCTGAAGGAGAGAAAAGAGTTTGCAATGATGGATGGATTCAATATGAGGCAGCCAACTGGAAACTGACAGCAACTCAAGGGAGGCCTTTAAAGATAGTAGTGAGTAAAGTCATCTCAATTTGCAAGGTTTCAGGGGCTGAACCTACTTTGTGCATAAAGAGAAACCAACAAGGTTAGAATATATAGACTCTGGCAAAAGCCCTGACTGGCTGATCTAGGAACTGGGAGGAAGAAAGATGGGAAGGTTAAGGACAAGGAAGTCTGTGGTAGAAGCGGGGGAGGGGGGGGGGACATGTGGGTGGATATGTGGGAGTGGGCATGAAGTGCGAAGATCTTTGTACCACATGTTAAGCAGAGAACAACACCCAAGTAGGAGGCTCTATGCATAATGGAAATGTAAGTGGACTAGCTACAGTGGCAGAGATGGAGACTATACATGAGCCCAATATCATGGACTCCCACACACCGAGGCTGATGTAGCTCCTGACTCCACTAAATGTTCAGCCTGCCAACGACAGAGACCATTGCTGAGCCTCTGATAATATACACCTTGAGGATACCAACCAGCCACTTGGTATCACCAACTTCACATTGGAGAAAGTGCAGAAGTGGGAATCAAACTCTCAATCATCAGCTTCCATATGGATTCATACATTACACTGTGCTAAGAACATGCCTGCTGTAAATGTTTGAAATGGTTCTCCTTTAAAAACCATACTTACCTCCCACAGTACAAAAGAAAGGCATATTTCTTGCTCTTCCTAAATTATGATACATTGCCCTGGGGATTTAAAAAATATCTCAGTGTACCAAAGAGACAAAGCCACTCTAAACCACGCTCTAAACCAGAGGTAAGTTTTGTGTCTATTTTGTACTCATGGGTGTTAGGGGCAAAGCTATGTGTTAGAAATGTATATTTTTGGCCCATGTTGAGATGTTCTGAATCCTAGTATATCGTAGGTACAGTAGCATTTATGACAGTTTTCATTTAAAGACTTTGCCTCTTCTTTATCATCAAAAAGTGCTTGGCTCCTGAGAGTCCTTTAAGAGCAAGGCATGAGAGTGTAAGTAAGAAATATTGATAACCGTGCTTCATTTCATTTAGGCAACAAACTTAAGCACAGCACAGCTCTGTACCTGTTCTAGTCACCTGTGAATCTGGCTGTATCAGCAAGCCAGGGTTCACCGTCAAGTAAAAGGAATACATTGAAGGTAACTTGGTGTTTTATATTTTCTCGAATAATTTAAAAGAAATCGTTTTATTTTTACCTGCCTCCCCCGCCCCCCCCTCGCACAAAAAGTACTGAATGCTGTAAATCTATAGAGTGCTTATATTTTTACTTGGTTGCAAATCTGCTTGCTATCAGTTATACATCATTTCTCTGTTCCTAACTGGGATGTTAGTAGATTCTATTGTAATCCAGCTACTTAACAAGGTCATTAATACATTTTTTTTTTTTTTAGCTCCACACTTAACTAGTAGCTGGAACCAGTGGCTCCGAGATGGATAGGCCACCGCGGTAGCTCTCCGACCCGCCCAGGCCCTGTGCTCCCAGCGTGTCCCGCGGCGGGCCGCTGGCGCCACGCCGTGGCCACCCGCGCACATTGCGACCTGAGCTCGCCACGGAGGCCGCCGCCGCGCGTGCGTGGGGCCCCGGCTGCGCGAAGCGAACAGGGGCACGCTTTCCGCAACCTCCCCTAAAACCCGAGAGAAGTTTTTTTGCTTCCCCGGAGCCGACAGAGTGCGTTGGTGGCATCAGCAGTGCGGGTGGAGGAGGGCGAGGGGTCGTGCGTGTCCGAGTCCCCCCGGTACCAAGGCGAGCACCCAACTCGTGAGCGGTCCCCTCCATCTCGCCGTTATCGTTTACTCGAGGCCGGCAGGTGTGAGGAGCCGGCTCCCGAGTCGGCCGAGTCACAGCCCCAGGAAGCATGGCGCGAAGC
>NW_006442103.1:18196566-18212767 GCF_000325575.1 Pteropus alecto
GGAGGGAGTCGTCCAGTCAAGCACAGACCCACCTCCCCGCTGGTTCCACCACCATCGGAGCCAGGAAGGGACCCCCGGCGGCAGAAGCAGCTTGCGGGTGGGCAGGGGCTGCTCCGAAATGCACTGGGGAGCCGCGGGGCTTCGCCCTCGGGAGTCCAAGGCCTGTTTTATCTCGGATGACAAAAGTTTCCAGGACTGAGAACGAGGCCCTGGAGGGGACCGATGCGGCGGGTGGGTGGATTTGGGGAGGGAGGTGAGGTGTTCCTTCTCTGCCCTCAGACTCAGCACGGTCAATACCCGGGGTCTGTTGGACCTACCGAGGCTTCCTCTGAGAGTGTGTGGGGCCCGCTCTGTAATCCTCAGGGCTTCCAGACAAGCACTACACCTCAGCGTGGACAGGGAGAACAGGCAACTGCTTGTGAGGACAGTGGATCAGTGGGGGCGGGAGGGGGCGGCTGTTTTCTCATCTTCCAGGCCCTCAAGGGAAAACCCTAAAACATTCTAGGACCCCGGGAGTTTCTGCGAGAGTCCAGGCTTATTCAGAAAACTCAGGGGGTTCCTAACCTGAGAAGGAATCCCCGAAGTGGATCGACTGGTTTGAGGTATAACAAGAAAAGTCAGGTCCATTCTGGGTCTTTCCTGGCTCCCACACTCAGGTGGGAGAAACTCCAGTGCCTTCTGAACTTAGGCATTTTCCTGCGGAGAAGCCAAAGATGGCCAGACCTGCTTTGCATTCCAGGCAACTAGCTGGAAGAGGTTTGACAGTCCTCAGTGCGACCAGGCCTAGTTGCAGACAGACCCCAGAGGCAGACAACAGTGAAAGCAAAGAAAAACAGGAATCCAGGTGAGAGAGAATGGTAGCTCGGACTACCGTGGTAGTAGTGGAGGTGTTGAGAGTGGTCACATTCGGAATGCATTTCGTAGGAAGTGCCAAAAAAAACTTGCTGATTGATCAGATGTAGGGAATGTGGGAAAAAGAGGAATCAGGAACAACTAGGTTTGGAGCCAGAGCAATAAACAGATTCCACTGACTGAGCTGAGAAAGAGCAAATTAGTGGAGCAGGGAAGAGAGGACTAGCAAGAATCAAAAGTTTTGTATTAGACATGTAAGGTTCTATTTGACATTTAAGCATAACTGTTGAAAAAGCAGTGGATATATGAATGGAGCTCAGGGAACAATCCTGAATTAGAGATAAAAATCTGAGGATGATCCATGTGTTGTATTTAGAGTCACAGGACTCGAAGAGACAGTGTAAATGGAAAGTACAGATAGAGAACAGAAAAAGGTCTAAGGCTGAATCCTGGGACATGCCAAATCTTAAAGGTTGTGTAGAAGAGGTGGCAGCAAAGGATATTGACAAGGAATTGCTGACTAGGTAGGAGAAACAAAGTGTCTCAAGAGTCATCAACTATGTCAAATTCTGAGAATATTGGATTTGGAGTGCGATTGCATTAAGTCTGTAGATCTTTGGGGTGGGGGAATACTGACATCATTACAATATTGACTTTTCTAATCCATGACTATGTCATTATTAATATCTCATAACAGTGCCCTCTAGAAGCTTTGTTCTTTTTGGTGATTTCTAGGTCTTTCATTTTTGTGTTATTGTAAATGGTATTGTTAGAATCTTAAGAAGTGATTATTATCAATATCGTATCTATAATAGTATAAAAACTGAAAGACCCTAAGAGAGCTGCATATTAAGCTTGGCAGTGGAAAGCAGCATGTCAAAAAATGCTAGGAAGTTGAAAATCTGGGCTCCTGTAAGTACTTGCTTGTTAATGCGCAGTGGCAGTAAGATGAGAACCAATACAATCGTTTGCTGTCCTTCCTTTATCCCTCATTTCTTGGTTTGTTTCTAAATATGGGGTAAAAACCCCCAAAGGGTAAGAAGCTCATCTTCCTGCCTTCCCTTTCATCTCTATATCATACTAAACACATATTATTAACTCCTTAACCCTTAGACTTAGGGTAGAAAAGAAATTGTGGAGAGGGAGTATGTGTTAAATAAAGGGTGAGATTCTCAAACATGTTATGTGAGTTAATGGAGATAGAAAATCTCTAAGAAACACTAGAAACAATTGGTTCACACATTCTGGAGAAATAAATTTCCCCAGTGTAGTGCTCTCTTGAGAAGGTAATTTAATTTCGAGGAAGCAATGACATGATCCCCAGTGAACAGCAATCATCTGGAGTCTGGCTGTGACTTTGAGGCTCACTTCTTCTGGAAGGGCAGAAAAAAAGCCTTGAAGAGAGGAGATAAGCATTTATAACATCTGAATCTATCATCTATGTCACTTAACATTTTTTCTCATTTTTTATTTTTGTATCCTTTTACATGGCATTGTGGATGGGATTTCTGGGCTTCACCTTTCAGTTCCTATATTTTCTCCCAGCTATACCTATTCTATTCTGGATTTAGTCCTGAATTCTTGTGTCAACAACCAAATTTTAAATTCCCAAGATCTCTAGTTAATTTTTCTTGCACTCTTCACTCTTACTTTATCTACCATCTTTTTTGTCAATTTCCTGTCATTTCTAAGAATTTGGGGTGGAAGACGATGTTGTAAGAAGCGACACCCGACAATGGAAATTACACACTCAGACAACTTTGTTAGAGGAAGGAGAATTTAATGCCGGCGGAGAGCTTGGGGCATTCAACAGACCCAAAGCACGATCTCTCCTTGGTTAGATTTCTTATAGATTATATACCCTTGCAGTGTCCATGCAAGGGGCACGTGCCTTGGTTAGATTTCTTATAGATTATACCCTTGCAGTGTCCATGCAAGGGGCACATGATTCCTTTGTCTGAGGTTTCACATGTGCTGCATGACTCAGGATGGGAGGGGGAGCTTCAGGTGGGGGGCTGCAAGTGGGGAGGAATTTCTAGACCACTGGTCTTACCAGTCATTTGTTTTGTAGAACCAGTGACCTTGGCGTTATCAGCACCATTATAGGATTCTTGAACAGAGACATGGGACCTGCTCAGCGGATTCCTATCCAAAGGCTGAGCTCTAATTGTAACATAACAAGCCGTTTTATAGTCTTGTTATTTCTACACAGCTACACAGAAAGAACATTAGTTGGATAGCAAGCTATGAATCAACATGTGAGCTGGAGAATCCTTGAGGTGGGGGAGGTAACTATGGGAAAACATGTTAGCCGAAGAATGCGGGGAGAGAGTAGTTTTAACCAGCTGAGTCGGTTATTTCTGCAGGCCCGTTCCTTTGCATTTTTTCAGACGCCTCCTCTCTTCTCTCAATGGGAAGAACACAACATGTGTTTAGTATACTATCGTGAATTGGTCAATATTTTCTGTGGTACATTAGAGATGAAAAAACTTGCATAACACTCAACAGGTCTTCTCTACTATCAATATCAACTAAAATTTGAAGTGTTTATTAAGTGTCAAACATTAATCTAAGCATTTTTTAATCTGTATTTACTCATTTACCCTTCACAAAAGCATTATGAAGTAAGCATTACTATTATCTCCAATTTAAAGATGAGGAAACTGAAATAGAAGATTCAAAAACTTGCCTTAGTCATACTACTGACAAAGTGGAGCTAAGGCTACAAACCAGGTGATCTGTCTTCAAGACTGCTTGGTTTTAAGGTCACTTTTGGGAAATGCACCCATTTTAAAAGTGAGATGTTTGTCTCAAAGTCATTGCAGAAGATTGAATTGTCATCTTTTAGGTTTCTATACGTATTACGATCCATTCGCCAATCCCTGAAAAGATGACTTAACCAATCTGGATGACATTTGACTTGATGCAGGCCAATCCCACTTCTACTTTTGCAATGCTTCTGATATTTAAAGTTTTCTGGATCTGATATTTAAAATTTCTTAATACTACACTTTTTTTTTTGGTCTGCTGGAACTCACCTCCCTCCACATCCTTGTTTACAACAGTGGAAAAGCAGCACCTCAAAAAAGCTGAAAAAGCTCCACTCTGATCTTATCCTTTTGACCACAAAGATGCATGGGCTGAAGGGAAGCCGTCCAGTACAGTACTTTATCTGCCCTTCTCAGGAATTTTAAATCTCTAACAGAAGTCTTAACTGGGTTGATAACTATTAAGGGCAATTAAAAGAGCATTCCTGGTTAAAGAAGCAAAGAATTAGGAAAAACTGCAGAAAAAAAGCTTATTGAAATACTTAAACCTACCATCCTCAGATCAATTTGCTTGTGTTTTACGATCTGGGCAATCAGTCAACACACTTTCATTGAAAAGCCATTTTATAATAGGCACTGGGATAGCCTTTGTGAAAGATCCCAAGAAGTTTAAAAAGGGGGTGAGGGGACTGCCCTCTAGTAGAGGACAAACACAAGAAAATGTAAAAACAATGAAAAAATTAAGGAACAAGCCTGCACAGTTCACAAAGCCACACAGTTAATTTTGAATTCATTGTGCAAGGAACAAAGCCTTGAGTTAAAAGGAGAAAGACTCCCCCCTGTGACCTAGATTTGGATGGGACGGTTTTACAGAGTGAGATCTGAGCAAGAGTTTAAAGAACTCAGAGGTTGTTAGGGTTTGAATAGCCCAGAGAACAACTGAGAGTACTTCCACTTAAGAGAACGATAGGACAAAAGCACAAAGGAAGAGAAATTCAAGATGTATTATGGGACAGTAGAACATTTCAGCTCACCTGGAAGACGGGGAAAATGAGTCACTGAAGAAGGTAAATTTCGGCCAGATGGTAGAAGCCTTTTAGTTTCAAGAGTTGGGGTTTAATCCTCATGGATAGTTAACAATAGCTTTTGCTTAGGTGAGCCAATTGACAATGTAACAACTTCAAAAAACTGAGAAACATAATTCCTAGTCCTCAGGGAGAAGAGAGCCCCTGGACTTCAGGATCCTAGGCATAGAGACCAGCCACATTCTCTGATAGCTTGACTGGGTATCAGACAGACCACCCTGGCTGCCTCACTTACTGAGTAAATTTTCTTACCATAAAATGTGCTGTGTAATAATTTTTTTTCACTAGAAAATTTAGATTCTCAGTTGCGTCATCTTCCCCTGGCCTCTTGTCTAATAGTTGCCAGGAAAAGATGACTCACTAAGAATCCTAATTTGTTAGTGAAATAAATCATTACAGCCCATTCTATGCAACTTTTAAGTGGATGTAAATTTGAACTCTTATATTATACATTATATATAAAATTTATTTTAAGCACATAGTTGTCATGTAAATTCTCCCAAATTTATCAAGAATGGTTTATTTTTGAAGCTTGACTCTCAAATTGGAAACTAAGATTTTTCCTTTTGTCTCAAGGGGAATATTTCCTTTGGAAAAAACATCCACCAGCCTTTGTCAGGGTTAGGCTCGAGTTATGCAAGAGGTCCTTAAAAATTCATCCTACATGTTAACTGGCCTTTTATCATGCTCCTAAAACCTATTTAAAAAAAAAAGAAAAGTAAACCACCTGAGACCACTAAAAACCACTTCCCCAGTCACCACCTCATCAGAAAACTTCAAGCGATGCAACTGGAAATGTGTTTCACAAGCACCAACGTGGTTCTTATAACCAGTAAAGTTAGTTGCGGAACCAAGACAAGGTCCTTGCCCTGGAGATCATTTTCCTGTGGAGTAAACAGTTAAAGTCTATGTATTGCTCAGCTTTCACCAAGAGCAACAACATTGGCTGAGCAGGACTGAGGGAAGTTTTGACAGAAGTGAGGATCAAACCCTGAAGCCTTTGGGCTCTGAGTCTCTCTGCACAAGGGGCGACGTTATAGACCAGGTGATTTAGTTATGGAGGCTGTCTGTGTATTATAGGGTATTTAGCAGCATCCCTAGCCTCTACCCACTAGATGACAGTAGCACCTCTCCCCAAGTGATGACAAGAATGTCTGGATATTGCCGAATATCCCATGGAGTGGAGACAAAACATGTTTGTTTCCGGAAAGGAAAAGCAGGGGAAGATGGCTGGGTCTGGACTTCTAGGTAGGCCTACAAACTGAAGCATATGACTTTATTGAATAGTTTGAGTTATGAGTTCATTAAAAACATGTAGATTAAAACATTAGTGGAGTGGGGAACTGAGATATTTCTATCCACACGCTAGGAAGTGTACTGCAGCTTGCTTACTGAAGGGGTCCGAAGACACTTAGGGGCAGGGTAGTGGACAGATAGCCCTTCTCACACACTAGTTACATAAGGGGTGTCAAACCTTTATCCTCGGTTGTGTACCTGGCCTCCATTAAGGACCCCTTAGAATTAGGTAGTAGAGAACTAAGCACTTCTACCAGCTAGAGCGGTACCACCAGGTGGCACCAATGAGCTACAGGTTTCGAATTAACAGCCGGAGGAACCTTTCTCAATTCCAACCTAGTCATAGGTCCAAATGTATTTGTGACAATGGGATCATCCCACCTAAACAAAAACTTACCAACCTCCCAGGTGCTTACAGCCGCCTTCTTCGATAACTGAAGTGGCTCTGAAAAGAGCCTTTGGGGTAAAATAGCTGTTTTGTCGCGTTCCTTGCGTGCCCTTACTTGGAGCTGGTGTACTTGGTGACGGCCTTGGTGCCCTCGGACACGGCGTGCTTGGCCAGCTCGCCCGGCAGCAGCAGGCGCACGGCCGTCTGGATCTCCCGGGACGTGATGGTCGAACGCTTGTTGTAATGCGCCAGTCGGGAGGCCTCGCCGGCGATGCGCTCGAAGATGTCGTTGACGAAAGAATTCATGATGCCCATAGCCTTGGACGAGATACCGGTGTCAGGATGAACCTGCTTCAGGACTTTGTACACGTAAACGGAATAACTCTCCTTCCGGCTGCGTTTACGCTTCTTCCCATCCTTCTTCTGCACTTTCGTAACAGCTTTCTTGGAGCCCTTCTTGGGAGCCGGAGCAGATTTTGCTGGATCTGGCATTTTCACACAAAGAAACGGCAAAACGCTGCAAAAAACGACCGCAACTATAAGCAACGCAGTTGATTCCACGCTATTTATAGAGACTGTATGTAAATGAGGACTGGCACAGTACTAAATTTTTATTGGTTAACATCTAGCAGTGTCGTCATAGAGGTGGAGCCCATGTAAATAAGATTCTGCTTGGGCTCCCTTAGTGGTCATTAGAACAGAAATCTTGTTAGCCAATCAAAATGTTCCATTTCACACTAACCAGTAAATTATGTGAAGTGATAGTTTCAACGGTTTAGGGATCTTCTGTTGTTTTCACTTCGAATTGTAGATTTGTGTACAGAAGAGACTGAAGCGCCAGCCAAAGATAAGTTAACTTCTATTTTTGCATCGTTTTGCTGTGTACTTTGTGAAAGTTTTGTTTCGAAACATTCCTCAGCTCACATTTTTAGACTCCAGGTACTTATTTCCCTGAAGTTCCAATTTGTTTGCGCTGCCTGTATTATGCTAAAGTAAAAATTGGATTTGTATAATTTTTAAGCACAAGCCCGGAAAAGGCTTAATATTTAAAAAGGAACTCGCCTTCATCCCCGCCCCGTCCTTGGAATCTTACTCATCTCATGACTCAGCACAATGCCTGTTTATCCCCATTCATTTTATCAGTTAGAATCCCGGCGAACTACTTGGAGATCGAGAATTTTATCCAACATCCGGTTTAGTTGCAGTAACTAAAATCGAGTCGAAAACGGGTTATTATCGACCTTCAAAAAGTGTCAATTTCGTTATTCAGATTTGTGCTTACGTTTTCCACTATCACCTCGGAACGTTACAAACGACTGATAAGGGCGGATTTCATCCTCATGCAGATTTTTCGGCACAGAAACAAGGTTGGCGCCCTGTACTTTTAAATCAAAATTTAAACCAGGACGTGAAAGCAGAGTTGACCCAAAACTACGTACGTAATTTGGCCTCCGCTTTCCCCTCTAGCCTCGATCATTGGGATTCCATAACCGCCTCGGCACCAGGTGCTAACTCTCCTCCACCCCCTTACTAACACCAGTGTAATAGAATTAACGTTAACCGAAAAACAAAGTAGTACAGCTGCTCTTCATGAAAACGTGGGTGGCTCTGAAAAGAGCCTTTAAGGTCGTCTGCTTAAGATGGCATGCTTTAGGCCCGCTCCCCGCGGATGCGGCGCGCCAGCTGGATGTCTTTGGGCATGATGGTGACGCGCTTGGCGTGGATGGCGCACAGGTTAGTGTCCTCGAACAGCCCCACCAGGTAGGCCTCGCTGGCCTCCTGCAGCGCCATGACGGCCGAGCTCTGGAAGCGCAGATCGGTCTTGAAGTCCTGCGCGATCTCGCGCACCAGGCGCTGGAAGGGCAGCTTGCGGATCAGCAGCTCCGTGGACTTCTGGTAGCGGCGGATCTCGCGCAGCGCCACGGTGCCCGGCCGGTAGCGGTGCGGCTTCTTGACGCCGCCCGTGGCAGGCGCGCTCTTGCGGGCCGCCTTGGTGGCCAGCTGCTTGCGCGGGGCCTTGCCACCGGTCGACTTGCGTGCAGTCTGCTTAGTACGAGCCATGATGTTGATCTTTCATTTCGAGAACCCTAGGCAGCCTTATTTATAGACATAGCTTTGTCTTGATTGGGCCAGAAAAACTAGGACTTTCTAGAATTGTTATCTTATTGGCTAGAATTCAATCCTATTTATTGGGGACAGGATTCTTATGCTAATCTTCTTCCTTATTACCCCCCCTTCCCATGTTTTTCTGTAATCTTATAGATCACAGGCGGTTTTTTAATGACCTTTCCTTTAAATTATTGGTGTAACTTTTGAAGGCAATTTACAAAGTATTTTTGTATGCTTGAGATTTATATTTTAACAGGTTACATAGAATTACAAACATGAGTTAGGTTTCAGCCTATCATTTCCAGTTACAAGTTACTTAACTCCTTTCACATAGCTCAGATTTATTTAGCGTCTGACTCCGCGCTAAGTGCCTTATGACTGAGGTTCAGCAAAACACTTATAGTTGAAGAAACCAAAAGTTGAAGTTACGTGTATCTGACTTCGAGATTCGACTAAGTGGTGTGCTGACCTCTCCCTACGTGGAGAGTTAGAGCCTTCTTCCTTTCTGTAGGCTTTTCTCCCTGAAATAGGGTACCCTCCTTCTCAACTTATTGATGGCCAATTAGAGCCTAGACGAAAGGCTTCTAAGGCAAGGAAGGTAAGACCGGAAATACTAATTTCTCCTTTACAAATAGTGAATAGATTAAAAGCAAATAAATTATTCATCGATTACTGAGTGCTAGCGTATGTCCTTCAATAGGTGTTTTCTAATGCTTAAACGTTTCATATCTTTATAAGGAAATTGGACCTCTGCCTTTTAGTTATTTCACATGCTTTGAAGTATTGCTTGGAAAGTTGCATGTCATAAAACATTTATGTAAGGTTATCAATGCTTAAAGTTGTAATAGTTCATATAAAACTTTTAAATGTATGCTTATTTGATTGAAAGCATTGCATGCAAACTTTATAAAAACTCAAACCTGAGAACAAAAGCAGGCCCCAAAAGCTTAAAACTTACTTTGAGGGTGTCAATTTGAATTATCTTCTTGTTGAAGTTAAAATAAAATAAGCAATTTTGAGGGGATTTCTGGAACACTAAACACAATGTAGAAGTTTCTTATCTTCATATCTTCGAGAGTTCCCTTGGGCAGCAGAAATCTCTCTAGGGAAAAGATCTAAAACGGCATGTAAAACTGTGCCTGATGTGAACAGCTGTTCCCCCTTCCTATAGTGGTTTTGTAATAATGCCTTACATTTAAAGAGCACTACTCAGTATTTAAAAATTCTTCTGTATACACTATCTCATTTAATCCCAGCTGTGAAGTAGATGTTATTTTCCTCATTTTACAGATAAAGAAACTGAGTTGCAAAGAAATTATGGCTTGTCCTAGATAAGTAACAAGGCTTACATAATATGCTAAAGCAAAAGGATGAAATTATAATGGATTTCCAGTTTCATCAGATTTGGGGTACATTTTAAAACAAAATCAAATCAGTCAGTGTTTCTCAAACTTATCCACCGAAGTATTCCAATCAGAAGAAGAAACTACCTATGGGATCTAGATGACAGCCCAAAGCAGCCCACCCAAGTGTTACATTTTTTGCAATGTTTTTGGGTTTTTACCTTTTTTTTTTTTAATGTATGTACCCATAGCCATGATGTATGGAAGTGTTCATTTAAATAAGAAAAAAGATTCTCAAGCTACATATTCATATAGAATCCAACAATCACAAAATCTATGTTACCTTTGTAACATAGAGAATCAGAACATTTCAAGAGTCTTCCTCTGGCTTAATAAAAAAATTGTATAAGAATTTCTACTTCTCAGAAAAGAGATGTCAATTTAAATATTAATTATAAGTCAGATACGATAATCAATCAGAATAGTAAACGTTTAAGTTATAGGTAGCACTTCTCAGACTATAACAGTTTGTAATGTATGGTTGCCTTCAAAGTCACTTTTAATAACAGAATTCAGATTCCTATTACTTCGGTTTCACCCAGTCTCCACATTGGATGATAGAGGGGTGATATTTCAGTTTCTCAATACATCATTGTATCAGAAGTAAGTTTATAATGCAGAAGAACCCCTGCTTTGCTGCAGCTGTGGGGAAGAGGGGATATTTTTCTCCTAATATTTCTGAAATTTCTTTCACCACTAATAATGAGAATCTGCAGTTTCAAAAAATGAACACTGCAATTTCATTATTTGGTTCTGTGAGGGGGGAAAAAAAAAGGCACTAGAAGCTTAAAATTAACCATAGGAAATGAGCCAGCAGAGGAAAATATTAAGAAGTGAATTATTAGGGTTGTAATGTTTTATATGTGCATGTGTTTGTTTTTAATACAAAAATAATGGACCAAATTAAAATTATATGTCCCAGGAAGATAGTTTGTGTTTAATCTTTAACTTCAAGTATCCCCAGGATTTCAGGTACCACCAATATAAGACTTGATCTTTGGTTTGTGGGTTGGTCAGGCCATATGCCTAAATCCCTTTCATCTTGAGTGGCTTGTAGCCCTGGACCAGACTGAGAAACCATAGGATTTAGAAATCCTTTCCTTACCCCATTCTGAGATTAAACTCATTCCCTCAAAATCTTGCTCATTGGATAAAAAGTCCAGGTTTTCTGCCCATCCTTAACACTGCTGCCTGTACTGTATAGTGAAGGGTAGTATAGGAGAGAAAGATTTTCTCGACCCTGTTAGGGTCCCTGGCTGGATCCGAAAATTAAACTGACAAGGACTAACAGGAGAAAAATACACAAATTTATTTAATGTAAGTTTTACATGACACAGCAACCTTCATAATGAAATGAAGATCCAAAGAAACAGACCTGAGCATTTTTATGCTAGGTTTAATGAAGAGTGGGCAGTTACGTAGAAATGGGACAGGTTAAGGAGCCTGAGGTGAGTATAGTAACCTGGGGGAAACAGCAAGGCCTGTGTGTTAGGATTCTTCTGTGTGTCCCTTTTCCTGTGAAGATAATTCTCCTTTCCTCTGGGCATAGGAAGGACATCTCTTATAAGATGGTTTAATGACTTGTTTCAGGGGAGATGGTCCCAGGGAAAGTCAAAGTGGCCTACCTGCTTCTGTCACTGAGAAAATAAGCTTAAAATGTTTTATATGCTAAGGTGACATATTTTGGGGTAGCGTGCCCTGACCCCCATCAATGTCAGGTAAACCGCACCTAAAACATGCCATTTTGGCATAAGGATTAGTTTGAGCTAAAGGCACTTGGAAAATTGCAGGTGCAAGAGGACTGTCCGACCTCCCCTTTTCTTCCTAAAAGCAGGAGATGAAACCTCCACGTAAAAGATGCCCACCTTTATAAGGAGGAAAATAACATTGCCATCACCAAGGTCAAAGCTGAGAGTAATCCATACAAACAAACATTGTTAAACTAACTCTATCTTCCTGGTCACTTTTCTACCATTAATGCCCTTCCTAACCTGAGCCCTTCTGTCTTGTTACATTTTCCTGATTTACTGCTCGTGTCTAATGCAGTGTATACACCCAACTTGATAACTGCTCCTTACACTAAATAAATGCATATTCTTTCTCCTGTGAATCTGTCTTATGTCAATTTAATACTCAGGCCCAGCCAAAAATCTTAAGAAGATAGAGGAAAAATTTTGCCTCCCTATAGCAGTTAAGAATTTGATGGGGTGCAGAATGCCACCCCCAAATATGCCACTTTAGTATATTGATTTTGAGCTGAAGGCATTTGAGAAATGGCAAGTGCAAGAAGGGCTCTCTGACCTGCTCCTTTTTCCTGAAAAGCAGCTCATAAAATTCCCATTCGAAAAGTTCCCTCTCAGTACCAGGAAGCGAACATTCTTTTCAGAAACAGGGAGTCGATGCCAAAATTGATCTGCAGAAACCAACCTATTAAAATAACTCCTACCTTCCATGCGTTTCCTCAAATATATCCTAGTCATTGTCCCATAATTTACTGTCCCTAGCCCAAGCCCCAGAATGTATTGGTGTTTTAAAAGGTATATATAAACTTTTGGACCCAACAGGCTTTTCAGGTCTTCATTTTTCTTCTGAAGACTCCTGTGTTCACATAAAAATATTAAAATTTGTATGCTTTGTTCCTTTCAATTAGTCTTTCGTCAGTTGAATCCTTAGGCCCACATAATTGAGTTCCTTTTTGGTGGCTCTTTCTAGGCATATGAGGGGAGTTCAAAGAAAGCCCATCCCTGCACTTGCTGTTTTTCAAGTGCATATGGCTCAAAATAATCAATATACCAAAGCAGCATAGTTTGAATTGAGATGTCCGAAACTGCCACAGTCATATTTTGGGGCAGCATATTCTACCCTTCAACATCTATTGTGAATTCCAGGGTGTTGTTTGACATGTGATGCATGGTGCCACCATTCCATGGACAGGGAAGGGGTGCAGGTGGAGAAGAGAATGAATCTTCTCAGCTCCCATAAAAGTTACATTTTAGAGATTTCGTTTAAATATTTTGATTTTTGGAGATTTTAGATTTTCGGTTTAAAATGGCTAAAGGACCACCAGGAGAATAGATCTACATGTCTGGAGCCTAGAAGTCTGGATAAATATATAGATTTGGGATTCATTAGCATATAGAAGATAGAGCCAAAGGAGAGATGAAAAAAGGCATGTAAGTTTAAACTGATAAATATTTCTCAAAAAAAAAAATTTTTTTTTGATGCAGAAACTACGTTCTTGTGGATTCGCCTACAGAAGGCCTTGGTAATGAACATGCTTTTTCCGGTAATGACTCTAAATATGGGGATGTCTTCTTGCAAAACCCACCCAATTCATTAAATTTTGGAGCTCCATGTGGAGCCATCAGTTGGGACACAATGTGTGAAATGAATCCTGGCTGAGAACGAGGGTCGATTACAGGGGGTCTAGAAACAATTACAGGAGACCCCTTGGTCTATCTTGCTCTCAGCAGAGCTTCGAATGACAGTGCGTTGGACTGACTGACGTCCCTGAGGTTCAGCGGTACCGTGAGACCTGTTTACCTAGAATCTGATCTCTCCTGGGTGAGGTGAAAATGCCAGGCCGCACGACACCAAAATAGAAACTAACTAGGGCATTATGGCGACCTCCTCCTCCCTCTCGATCCCAAGTGCCCCTGCTCTGGAGATCTGCCCGTCCCGCAGGCAGTCGAGCGACCCGATGTGCTCCGCCGCCCCTTCCGGAACTGCTCTGGAGATCTGCCCGTCCCGCAGGCAGTCTAGTGACCAGATGTGCTTCGCTGCCCTTTCAGTAACCACGTTTGGGGAGCGGGGGGTCCTGCCGGGATCAGACCCGGCGCCGGGGCGCTCGTGCCATTCGCGTCTCTGGACTCCCTCTGCTCTTGCTCAGGGCTTCCCCCGGCGGAAAGGCCTTTCCTCTCTGCCTACGTGTAAGGCCGCCGGCGAGCTCACGGATGGGGAGACCGAGAGGGAAACAGCCGCTGGTTCGGCGGGCCTGGCCTGTGTCGCAGGGCGACCGCTAGGGGGCGTCGGCGAGGGGGAGGGAGGAGGGGGGCCACGGGCGAGGAGGGCGAGGCCGCTTGCGTGTGCGAAGTAGCGGTGTTCAATCCGGTCCGGCGCGCTCGTATATCAGGGCCCAGTGGCCGCAGGTGACACCACGTGAGTGTTTAGGCGCAGCAGTCATGTCTGGGAGAGGCAAAGGTGGCAAAGGCTTGGGTAAAGGCGGCGCCAAGCGCCACCGCAAAGTCCTGCGAGACAACATCCAGGGCATCACCAAGCCGGCCATCCGGCGCCTGGCACGGCGGGGAGGGGTCAAGCGCATCTCCGGCCTGATTTACGAGGAGACCCGGGGGGTGCTGAAGGTGTTCCTGGAGAACGTGATCCGGGACGCGGTCACCTACACGGAGCACGCCAAGCGCAAGACGGTCACCGCCATGGACGTGGTGTACGCCCTCAAGCGTCAGGGACGCACCCTCTACGGTTTCGGAGGCTAAGCCGCCGCTGCAGGCTTAATGTGTGGCAATCCCAAAGGCCCTTTTTAGGGCCAACCAAAGGGTCCTCGGAGGAGCTGGACGCTTTTGTGTGAAATATCGGTATCTTTAACTATGGATTTGTTAGCAGTGTTATAAAAGTCGTAGGTGATGATGTGTAGGTATTAAAAAGTTAAAACAGGTCAGTCTAGGGTAGGAACGCGTGGTTCGAGGCCATACCCTACCTGGAACCTGAGTCACCGTCCTGGGCCACGGGCTGGAGACGTGCTAATAAATCCAAAAAGCGCAAACTTTTTAACGAATAAGAAAATCACGTCTCATCATACCATGTTTGCCAGCCAGACTAGTAACTTGCATAAAAACATAAAAGCTTTTTTTCTACTCAGTGCATCTCGCTTTTGGTAACCCATCTCGCAAGAGAGCTGGATTTTGGCGCTTTCAAAAAATCCTATCGTTTTACCTCATCCTTTGAGTCTGCGTCCTCATTTTTCCGGTTGGTGAGTCTTCGAATTCCAGATATCTACAACTAACGAGCACGTCAGGGAAAAAACTGCCACAACAGTGCTTAACGTGCTAACAGCCCTGGAAACGCAAATCAAGGCAAAAAAAACATGTTATCTTCACTCTACAGTCTTGTTACCTTTTTGAAGACTTGTATTCAAGACATTTTATTTAAGATTATGTAGTGTGGTCAGCTCTTAAAGGAGTACATATTAAATTGCAAAATTGCAATGTATCTGTCTTTGCAATGTTGTTGCTGAAAGACACTGTCTCATAAGTCCACGACTAAACTTTCTTGAATGTAGCACAAAGAAGATAAGGTACTTTCAGCCAGTCATTGTAAGGGGCCTTTTTATTAAACACCAAACGCAAGAAACCAAGAATTTTTTTCACACACTGGCCAGATAATGTTGCCAAATTTTAACTACACTAATGAGCTCACCTCTGATCCAATATTTTTCTTTGATTTTTTAAAGAGTTGATTGGATTTGAGTTTGCAAGTGCTCTAGAACCTTTTCAAGTGAGCAAGAGTGTCACAAAACCAACGTGAAGAAGGACCTTAAGAGGGCCTGTTGTAGCTAAGAATGAGAGGCTTTCAGGAACATACCCTCCATCAATGCAGAAAACACGATTTAATTTTCGATAAGGCAAAAGCAAATTATTCTATGTCAACATGGTAAAGAATACCTACAGTAAGCCATTCTGTGTACTACTGTTTCTAAATTTTCCTGATTTGGATTGAAATGTGGTAGATATAAATCTCTAATCTTTAAGCCTAATTATAGTTTTGTGGTTATTACATTTACAAGTAAAGAATTTTTTCAGCATTCTCAACTCATAATTTTACAGTTAAATTTGGTTATATATGTAGTTGAGAGAAAAAAATTCTGTCAGCTGGGAAGAGAACCCTTTTTGTCCCAAAGACAGGAGGTGGCAGTGGTAGATCTCTTTATGCTTCTGAGTTTAGTGTAACCTCTTTGATTTTCATTACCTCGAGAGCATTGGTCCCTGAAAGACCCTTTTCCCTTCCTTTCTGATCCCTCACCCCCACTCCCATCCTCTGTTCCACACCGAGATGAGGTTTACACTTCACCATCTTATTTGCTTTTCAAGACACCATGTAAGACAGACCCTGTAAGATAGACAAGGCTAATATCCTTTTTACAAACGAGGTCGAGAGAAGCAAAGTGATCTGTCCACTGGTCACGCAGCTAATGTTGTCCACCCTCAGATGTGAGGGCGACTGCATTTTAGTTTTATTTTGCACAATTACAGAAGTTGAATCTTTCTGTGCAAGCTTTGATTTTGC
>NW_006442103.1:18214066-18214658 GCF_000325575.1 Pteropus alecto
AAAAAACCTCGATTTTCAGGGCCGTCCGTAATCTGCTTCCTCCTTTTATTTATTTTCTGCTCTAGTTAGAGCGGTCTATATACCTTCCCCTGAACCTGTCTGTCCTTTCCCGGGTCTGGACTAGACCGTGCCTTACTTCTAGCGTGGCCAGAGCTTTCTTTCAAACCAAGGCCGTTGCTCACAGCTCAAATGGCACCTCTTAAGTCATTTCTCTGCCATACCCAGTTCTACTTTTTTAAAAAAGAACTTTACTGAAGTACAATTGGCATGCGATAAATTGCATGTTTCAAGTACTATTCGATAAGTGTTGACATACGTATACGTGAACATCACCACACTCAAAATAATAAACATATCCATCGCCCCCCACCCCAGAATTTTCTAGTGTCCCTTCATATTTCCTCAACCTGTCCCTAAGAGAGGAGGCATCTGAAACATGCAAAGGAAAGGGCTTGCAGAAATGAGCTACTCAGCAGGCTGTAGATGAACCACACCCTATAGATCTTTAAATGGCCTTCTGGAAACTCTTGCTACACATAATGGTCTGTAAAGAGATAGGACCAGTGGTCCTGCAATTCCTTCCCCCTTGCAG
>NW_006442103.1:18215456-18216911 GCF_000325575.1 Pteropus alecto
CTCTCATCCCCTCCCTGTCCTGTTGCCAGAGTAACCGAAAGCACAGATCTGACCTCGTCTCCCGCCTGCTCACAAACCTCCAGTGGCCTGCCTCACTGCCTCTGTTTGGCCTTCAAACGGAAAAAATGAAAGTAATAAATATGAGACTTTGTCGGCAACTCCGATACCATATGGCTTCACGACGTGGTCCCGGGAACCCCTCTCCATTAGAGCTCGCAATATGGCTAATCAGTAAGTCTGGCACAGGAAGTGAGCCTGAGGGGCAGCTCTGCTCAGGTTTCAGAAACTGACCCTTAATGGAGGGGCCTGGAATATCTCTTTCTGAGCGAGGATTCGGAGGCCAGGGGTTTTAGGTCCCTCGTCAGGCACTTCCCGGTCACCTAGGCACTGTGAGGATGCTGACCTACAGAGACGAAGAAGACAAAATGCCCACCCTGAAGGATCTCAGAATCTAGAGGGGAAACAGGATAAATTCATCCCGGAGGAACTGCTAAAACAGAGAGCACTCGGAAGAACCCGAGGAAAATGCCATCTGTTGGCCTGAGAAGGAGCAGCAGCGGTGGTGGGTGGTGGGTGCTGGGTGGTGGGTGGTGGTGGTGGGGGGACCCACGAGGAAAGCTGCACAGGCCCAACCGTACGGACTAGACGCTAGGCCTACAATGGAGGGGACACATCCGGACATGAGAAAGGGTTTCGCCAAGTCATGGGAGTGGTCGGGCAATGCTGACGTCGGGCAGGCCGGGAACGGCCTCGTGCAGCTAGGGGGATAGCTAGTGAGCAGCTAACAAAAAGCCAGGGGAGGTTTACAGTTTAGGAATTATCGGGCAATTTACCTTCCTAATTGTCTTAACTCTTCTGCACAGCCGAGAATAGCACTACAATTTCTTTATTGTTTATTCTGGAGCAGACGATATGCTCATCACTTGATGGAAACTGTTGAAACATCTCCAAACACCACCGCCACCAGTAGGGCCCGTCATCCCCATCTTACAGACGAGGAACTGAGGCCCGGGGAGATAGAGCATCTTCCCAAAGCTGAGGAGGTGGTAAGAGGCAGAGGCAGGGCTCCCGCACGACGGTGGCCTTGCAATTAGCCTCCGCTTCTCTATGCTGGACAGGACCTGTGGCGTGGGTTTCATCCAGAGGTCCGGGGTGGAGGGCATGGAAAGATTGCAAAGCCTGTCCAGGGGGGACAAGCTCCACTCTGACCCGGGGGGACGTTTCTCTCCACTCGTTGGTAGTGGAGACGAGGGGAGTGGGTAAGCAGGTGGAGTCCGCCGAAGCAAGCCCTCAGCCCTGTCGCTTCGCCTCTCAGCTTCCAGTATGGGCTCTTGGTATTTGCTGGACTTTGGAGTCACAGCACTTCGGTCAGAGTCTCTGGCCTTGGCAATCACTAGCTGCGGGAACGCGGACAAAATACTCCAAGCTTCCTAGTCTGTAAAACAAGGATGATAA
>NW_006442103.1:18218267-18219969 GCF_000325575.1 Pteropus alecto
GAGAGCTTTGGTTCCTAGGAGTCTGAGAGGATGTCTTGTCCAGATACAGTTCGGTTTGCTGTTGGGCCTGCCGTCCGCATCTGCGGTCATTTTACTGGGCTGTGGGAAGTAAAAGCCGGCCAAACGAGGCAAGGACAGGTCACCCTCACCGTAGGTCGCACTATATTGACTGGGTCAGAGTGGGAAGGCCGCCCCAGATTCGCAGTGCTGAGGTGCCAGTTCTGCCACCTCATGTTTAGAACCTTTTCAGTCAGTCTGGCCTTCGCTTCCACCTGTGCGATGAGGGAGTGGGACACGTGGCTTACAGGCCCTGTTCCGCATGGGATGGCGGCCGTGGACACTGCACTGCTACCTTGAAATCAGGTGCGAGAGCACTTGGCAAGGAAAAGAAATAGGGGTTATTCGACCAGAGATAACTCGGTGCAATTTGAAAACCAATTCGGCAAGTTATCTGGCCGGTGTGTGAAAAAGCATCCTCCGTTTCCTGTGTTTTGTCGTTTTCTCTATCGCAGTGGCTCTGGGTTTCGGGTGGCGACCCATGAGCAGGTGGTAAAATCAGTTTAGGAAAAGGGAGCCGGTCTGTTTAATTAATGAGGCTAGAGAAGGATGGAAGACGTCCTAAGTGGGGTGGGGTGGCATATCCTTTTGTACTACTTGTTTCCGTTCTGAGATGTGTATGAAGGTGCAGTAGGTAGTAACACAGTGTTATCTTACTGTAGTTCGGAGTCAGCGGAAATTGGCTACGCTGCGGCTGGGTAGATAGCGATACTGTGTCTCCACATGTAACTATTTTGTGTACTGTTTCCTATCTTAGATAGCAATACTGTGTCTCCACATGTAACTATTTTGTGTACTGTTTCCTTCTGTAAAGATGAATGTAACTTACAAAGAAAAGCGAAACACAGGCCTAGGCTCAAGTGACACCTGCGTGACCAACGTTGCCAGGTGTCTCCTCCTCACCAGGTTCAGTTTCTTCAAGTATTCAACAGGAGTAAAAAAAAAAAGAAAAAAAAAATTAAAAGATAAATAAATAAATGCATGTCCTTCCTCCCTTGCAGGGTTCTCGTGAAATGGAACGAGAGGAAGGGAATGGAAGGCGAGCCACCAGCCATCCAGGAACCTGGGTGTTCTCGCCCAGGCCTCACGATCCAGAAGACGGTCGAGTGTTTAAAATTATTGACCAATGTGAGCGTGTGCGTGTGTGTGGTTCCTTTTTCTCCATGACGATTGTAATCCGTGCATATGTCAGTTGATGGTAGTCTTGCTAGTATTCACGTCCTTCTGGTTGATGCTATTAACAGCTGTGCGTCCGCTCGTGGGGCTCTGATCTAAGAGCCCTTCGTGTGGACGAAATTCTCTCTTTTCATCCTCACAGAGATCCTGAAGTGAGTGTGGTTGTGACATGAGACACGGAGCTCCGGGTCTTCTCTCCTGGTCCCTCTCCCTGGCCCTGCCCCGCACCACGCGCCCTCACCCACTCCCCTTTATAGCGGAGAGGACTTTAGATTACGCGTCTGTTTCCCATTTCCTTCCTCTCCTCTGCCTTCCTCCCTCTTCTTCCCGTCTTTCTTTATGCACTTCACTCTCTGCCCCCAATCACACCCCAATCCTCTGTCGTCTCCCCTGCCCCACCAAAATCCCGTCAGCAGGGCTGAATTCTGGTCTTTGGGGATATGAAAACAGAAATCTCTCCCAGTTCATC
>NW_006442103.1:18220260-18223556 GCF_000325575.1 Pteropus alecto
GTGCTCGCTCTCGATCTGTAACTTCGAGAACCCCAAGAGCCTGGTGTGGCATGGAAGGCAGAGAGTCGACGGGCTGGTGAATCAGGCCCCTCGTCCCCCATCTCCTGACCAGCTACGGCGTGCCAGGCCCTGCTTGGTGCTGGTGCCACAGGGGTGAACAGGGACACATCCTCGCCCCGAGGAATGCTGCCAGCCAGCCTAATGGCGAGGGTAGGGAGTAGGAAGGGGTGTCTGGATATGACAAGGGAGAGGCAGGGAGATGCGGGGGGAAAGGAGGACAGGAGGGGAAGGCTATGGGTGTGTGTGTGCTGAATCTTGAGGAAGGAGCAGGCGTTCCCGGGCTCGGAGAAGGGGGTAGACATTCTAGACGGAGGAGGTGGACAGTGCGAAGTGTCGTGTCCTTGGGCCTGCAGATGTTCTGTGGGTCTAGGACCCACCGGTTCAGCCGGCAGAACCCCTGAAACCCGTGGAGGCTCCCAGAAATACCAGGAACTAGGTGTATATGTTAAAATGATTTTTATTGGGAGGGATCTTTTACATGTAATAGCTATTAATAGCATAGCTAAAAATTAACCGAACGTTTACTGTGGACCAGATAACCGTGCTAGGTGCTTTTTAAATATTTTACAAATGGGAAAAGCGAGGCCTATGGAGATTTACTTGCTGAAGTCACATACCTGGTATATGGGCAAGACCAGGGTTCAAATTCGAATTTGTCTAACTACAGAGTCCTTACTAGATATTAACCTCCAGTGCCCCGAACCGCCACGCAGAAGAAAGTGGAGTTCATTCTGAAGAGAGTAAGAAAGAGGCGGAAAAATTTTAAGCACGAGCGACAGGCTCAAAAATATTTATTAAAAAAAAAAAAAGATGCTGTCACACAGACTAGAAGCTTAGTGGCAGGACAGAGAGCGTGGCCCGAATAAATTTAATCCACTAGCTCAGGGCCGGTGAGGGCATCGGTTAAGGCACGGACGATGGATGGACGGACAGACGGACGGACGGACGGATGGGGGGAGGTGATAGAATTGAAAGTCAGAAAGTAGATTTGATAACATTTGGAGATTTGGACAAAGGACAAGGGGAAGGAACTTCTGCCCTGAACAGATGCGGGGTGGTGGGCCACCAGGCAGTTGGAAGTATTGGTGTCGAGCTCAGGCCAGGGGTCTCGCAGGTGATAGCGATCGGGGAGCACTCGTCAGAGGCGGAGATATGGAAAGCGGGGAATCCATAACCTCCCTCGAGTGGCAGGGAGGAAATAGGCAGCCGAGGCCCGCGTGCGCGAAACCAGGATATCAACGGGCCGGGCAGAGAAAGAAGAGAACGTGAGAAGGCCGAGATGGAGACCTGGAGAAGGATAAGGAGGCCCAGGAGCAGGTGTGGACCCAAAGGCCAGTCCTCTCTTCCAAGGAAGCAAAGGTAGTGTCAACAGGGCCACGATCCCACATAGTTCCTCCCCGCAGAGGGGCGCGCGCGCACACAAAACCCGTCCCCACCTCCCCCACGGCAGAATTCAGTCTGAACGAAGCCTGTTTTTCTCTTTCTTAAAAATCCCAGGTTCAGGGGAGACTTTCCCTGCAACCGCGCTAGCCGTGCACAAGCTGGTTATTTACCTTGTCCTCCGTTACCCTTTAACTCTCGACTAGAGGATTTTAGTACGGATACGATTCAATGTTAACACCTGCGTCTTCAGTCGCTCTCTTGTATCGATGCCAGGTCTCCCGAACGAAAGCTCTGAAGGACCGCCGTGCGGGTAGGCCTTCCCAGCGGCAGAACACCAAATTTTATTCTATCGCTGACTAGATAGCGGCAATGCCGCTCGGCTTCTGAGATTCAGACAGGGAGACTTCCTGGCGGCAAGGGGAGGCCCGGACTGCTAAATGGCAGCGGCGTGATCTTGGGGTGGGGTCTGCTCAGTTGCTCCCGGACGAGTCATTCACTTGAGAGCTTCAGACCGTATCTCAGAAAGCCCTGTCTGTCTGTCCCTGCAAGGTTTGCCTTGAGCACAAATGAGGTGGGGGTGGGGGGGTTTAACTCATCTGTACTTAATAATTCAAGGGGGTACAGACCCGGGCCCTTAGATGCGACCTGCGCCGGGGGCCTCGGGCGGCACGTAAGGGTCCGGGCGGAGACCCGGAGGCACGCTCTGGGAATTGCCGTGACCCTGAAAGAGAAACCACGGGGCAGCCTGTAACAGAACGGGCCACAGTCCCCACACTGCCCTCCCCTCTCCTGACACTCCTCAGGACAGGCCACCGGGAGCTCTAAAAGACGCAGAGAAACCGGCACGTCTGGGCAGAGAATCCAGACACGGGTCGAGGCTTTCAGACTCTTAGTGAGTTTGACTCTGTGGACCCGGGCGGGAAACGGTCGGTCGCAGGCCCAGCTCGCGAGTGGTCTCGGTCTCTATACACACCCGCTATCCCCCGGGGCTTTTGACTAGGAACACAGGGTGGGAGGTGTCATCCTATTGGCGAGTGAGGCCCGAAATGACCGACCGTCGAGACGCAGGAACCCCGAAATTTACCCGCCGGGACCGAGGGACCGACTTCCCACCCCCGCCCGACAGCCCTGCGGGGTGGGGGCGGTCGACACGCGCAGGGCGCCGGGACGCGTTCCGGGCCGAGGGCCGCGCGCCCCTAGTGACCGCTCTCGGCATCGGCCCATTGCCGAGCCCGAATTCCCTTCGTCCCCTGGCCGGGAGGTTTTACAGTCCCGGGCCTTGGTCAAAAAGGAGAAGATGGCCCAGAGCCTCCCTCTCCCCGCAACGCTGGCCGAGCTCCCGGACAGGGCAGAGTTGCGCCACGGGAAATCGCACCGCACCTTGACACCGGGTCCTCACCCTATACAGCCCAATGCCCTTCTCCGGCTCCGGCGCCCTCTTCTCGGGGCGTGGGGCCACGGAAACGAAGTGACACAGCTTCTTCCCAGTGCGTTTGTGGGTGGCTCTGAAAAGAGCCTTTGGATGCGATGGAACCTCAAACCGAGCGCGCGCTTTAAGCCCGCTCCCCGCGGATGCGGCGGGCCAGCTGGATGTCCTTGGGCATGATGGTGACGCGCTTGGCGTGGATGGCGCACAGGTTGGTGTCCTCGAACAGCCCCACCAAGTAGGCCTCGCTGGCCTCCTGCAGCGCCATGACGGCCGAGCTCTGGAAGCGCAGGTCGGTCTTGAAGTCCTGCGCGATCTCGCGCACCAGGCGCTGGAAGGGCAGCTTGCGGATCAGCAGCTCCGTGGACTTCTGGTAGCGGCGGATCTCGCGCAGCGCCACCGTGCCGGGCCGGGGGCGGGGGGGGGT
>NW_006442103.1:18223747-18234103 GCF_000325575.1 Pteropus alecto
GACTTACGGGCAGTCTGCTTAGTACGGGCCATGGCGAACCGGAACTCGAGCCGAACAACACAGCGGCGGGGCACAGGATCGAAGTCCCGGCCCGCCGCAGCCGTCTTTATAGGCACAGTCTTTTCCCGATTGGGCGGGACGAGAAAAATCGAAAGTCCCGCGCTGGCCGTCCATTGGCCGTGACGTCACCCGCCCTGGCATCCCCGATTGGCTGGGGCAGAACCTTCCCTGTCCCCGGCCAGCCGCCTCACTTCCTACTTTCCCGTTTGCCAAGTTTTTCCTACCTGGTCTTTCCCGTCTGTCTTTCGGGCCGAGTCATTTGTCTTATTCGCAACTGCGTCCGAATGTCCCTCCGCAGCCCCTCACTCCCGTAGGACAAGCCACCCGCGACGCCCTCTTCCTTTGCACGCCCGATAGCCCAACCTTCCGTTTGTCTCTCGCCCCCCGATCGCCTTGTAACCTTTTCAGAGCTCCTCAGTTGGTCTGGACGACCGTTTTCCCCGCCTTTCGGGTCGGAAAGTTGTTCCCGCCCCAGGCGCAAGATTCCGCCTCCGAAAGCCTAAGTGGGGACCCGCACCTCGGCCGCGAAGGCGTCTCCTCACTTTTTGAAAGAGAATCTGCTCCGTTGGGCCTAGCCCCAAGTCCGCCCCACTCCCAGAAACCGCCCTTCTCCCCTACCGACTGGGGCGTCCGCAGGGTGGTGTGTGACAAACCCACCCTCCTTGCTAGACCTCAGGTGTTGGTCGGAGGCGTCAGGGGTAAGCGGGGCGAGTTGCCCGCTCGGCACCGGCCGAGGTACGGCACCCGGGGCCGACCGGCAGCAGCAGCAGCAGCAGCAGCAGCCGCCACACGGAGTCGCCGGCGGCGCCCGAGGCTTGCTCCCGCCACCCGCGTCACGTCCTGAGGCTTACGGCCCGGCCCGCCCAACGCCGAGGCAGGAGAGCGCTCGAGATCCAGGGGCGGAGGAACGGTTGGGAGGCGAGGGCCGCCGGCGCTCTCCCCGCGCCGCCGCCTCGGTTGTGAGGAGTGGGTTCGGCCCCTACTACCCAAAGGTGGGATGGAGACCGGCTACCACAACAGCTCTTTTATTTGAAAGAGTGGGTGGCTCTGAAAAGAGCCTTTGATTTCACAGGTGCCCCTTCGAGACGGGGGCCGGGAGAGCTTCCAAACGTCCGCCTCACTTGCCCTTGGCCTTGTGGTGACTCTCCGTCTTCTTAGGGAGCAACACGGCCTGGATGTTGGGCAAGACACCGCCCTGGGCGATGGTGACTTTGCCCAGCAGCTTGTTCAGCTCCTCGTCGTTGCGGATGGCCAGCTGCAGGTGACGAGGGATGATGCGCGTCTTCTTGTTGTCTCGGGCGGCGTTGCCCGCCAGCTCCAGGATCTCCGCCGTCAGGTACTCGAGCACGGCCGCCATGTAGACGGGCGCGCCGGCCCCCACCCGCTCGGCGTAGTTGCCTTTGCGCAGCAGGCGGTGCACTCGGCCCACGGGGAACTGAAGCCCAGCGCGGGAAGACCGCGACTTGGCCTTAGCGCGGGCCTTGCCTCCCTGCTTGCCACGGCCAGACATGACAGCGATAGGCACTGCGAGAAGCTCCCGACCGACAACCGAGGAAGTCGCCCTAAACGGCTCCGCTTCACCCTTTTATAGCCACAACGGCGATTGTCCAAGGAGCACTTGGATTGGCCAAAGCGGAGCTCTGCCCCGATGGCCAATAGGAGAGCGCGGGCAGAATCCACTCATTTGCATAATCTCGCCCCCCCCTCCGCAGGAGCGCCACCGAAAACTTGCCAATCGCGACGCGGCGCACTCGGAGCCCTGATTTGCATACGGCCTCTATAAGTACCCAGTCGCTTCCGGTAGCCTCGGTCCTGCACTTGCGTTTGCGTCCCTCGCCTTCTCTGTCGCTTGGTGTTTACCGCTATGCCTGAGCCGGCAAAGTCCGCTCCCGCGCCCAAAAAGGGCTCCAAGAAAGCGGTCACCAAAGCCCAGAAGAAGGATGGCAAGAAGCGCAAGCGCAGCCGCAAAGAGAGCTATTCCATCTACGTGTACAAGGTGCTCAAGCAGGTGCACCCCGACACCGGCATCTCGTCCAAGGCCATGGGCATCATGAACTCGTTCGTCAACGACATCTTCGAGCGCATCGCCGGCGAGGCCTCCCGTCTGGCGCATTACAACAAGCGCTCGACCATCACGTCCCGGGAGATCCAGACGGCCGTGCGCCTGCTGCTGCCGGGCGAGCTGGCCAAGCACGCCGTGTCCGAGGGCACCAAGGCCGTCACCAAGTACACCAGCTCCAAGTGAGTCTCTCTGCGGCCGCCCTTTAACCCAAAGGCTCTTTTCAGAGCCACCCATCTTCTCAGTGAAAGAGGCTGTCATCTTCAGTCAACAGCTCCTGTCGCGGTGCTTCCCCGCACCGCCTACTCGTTTCCCAGGAAAGATATTACCTGTTTTTGTAGATGATGGGGTAAAAGGCCAAGGTTTAGGGGTACGTGTCCTCCATTCAGATGCTTTTCCTTATCCTATTTATAGGTGGTATAGTTAGTTAGGAAAGTTGATATAATTTAGTAGCTAGGAATTGCTAAATGCTCGTGTCTTTGCTGTCAAATTTCATGACGCCTTACACATACATGGTTATATTAACCCCCAAAGAGTTGTCAGTAACCGTAATTAAGTCATATTCTCAAAATGGCAGTAAAAAGTTTTCAATTTCTGAAGCACAAGTTAAATGCTCCAAAGAACAGAAAAACCCCAGTATGTCTTGGAAACAAAAAGGAGATTTCGTTGAGATTTTAGTATTGAGAGTTGGGTTGTTTTAGACTGGGATTTGAATAATTCTTCAAACTTAATCCCTTGTTTCATGCATTGGTTGTGTATAGTAAAAGCAAGGAAAACGGGCTATTGCCCTGTTGTTGGTAGATCAGTATTTTTTTTTTAAACTGGTCTTCAGTTTGATCATGTCTTAAACATCTTTTGTTACTTTTCAAGTTAGGAAGTAGTCCTTTCTTTGAAAACTTAGTTCAGATGACATCAGGACCTGAGATGAAAGTTAAATTCAACTAAGCTGATCTGCATTTCTGATCTGTAACATTTCTCTCAAGCTGGCCTACAATAAGCTGAAGATAAGCATCAACTGTAATTTCTAGACCAGTGGTTCTTAAAAGTCTGGTCTCCAGACCAGCCACATTAATATTACCTGAGAATTCATTTAAAATGAAAATTTCAGACATCTGTAGTCTGTGTTAACAGGCCCTCTGGGTGACTCTGCTGCATGTAGTGATAACTGCTGGGTAGTGGAGTACAGTGATAACAATGGTAAAAATAAGAAGCTTGGGGATTTAAATTATGTTGTGGAAGTAGAATTGACAGGTCTTGCCAAAATACAGGGTTTGGGTAAGTGTGAAACCCCTAGGTTTTTGGCTTGAGCAACCAGGTTAGATATAGTGGTGCTGTTAATTAGGACTGAATCCTGGGAGTTATGGGTTGGGGTTTTGAAAGGGCATCCAGATTTCTGACTTAAATATGGGAAGCTTTTGACATTAAAGTGGGCCTATGAAGTTGGCAGTTTGACAAATGCACCTGGAGCTCAAATGAAGATACCACAAACCTGCCTTCAAGCACAACCTCTAAATACAGAGACCTAGATTCTCTAGACCTTATTCATCCTTAAATGTTTCCTTACAGTATTCTTCAAGACTTGAATCTTTTCTATAACTTAGTTGGTAGTCCCATAACATATATTATTTTTCTCCTGTTTCTCCAATTGTATCCTGCCTTTCTAAGGAATGCACCTAATCCCTCAATGTAGGTCGTCCTCAAGTTTGACTGCCCCAGTGAAATCACCTGCAGAACTTTAAAAAATACTGATGTCAGGGTGCCACCCCCAGAAACTCTGATTGAAGTGGTTTGGGGTACAGCCTGCACTTGGAGGATTTACAGAAGCTCCCCAAGTGACTAATGGGCAGCAAAGTTTGAGAACGACATGTGCTTCCCAGAAAACAGATCTTACCCCACACATTGATTACTTCCGGAAACATTTCAGAAATTGAACTGAGCAGGGAAATGTATATTGTTGTCCTCTTTTTGGAAAGAAGTTTCTTTGCTTTCAAGAGGCAGCAACAGGGTGGAGTGTTCTGTAAGTGTGAAGGCAAGAATGTTTATAGACCCACAGAGGAGAGCACAACTGATGGGGTTCAGCCACCCTCAGAGCCCTGCTGGACCTTCCAATTAAGCCAATTTGTCTGACGTGTTTTGTTTTGTTTGTTTTTTTTAACTAATATTCCAAATTTTAGGGGAAGTATTAGTTTCTTATGGCTGCCATAACAAAGTATCACAAACTGAGTGGCTTGAAAGAGCAGAAATTTATTGTCAATTCTGGAGGCTACAAGTCTGAGGTCAGGGTGTTGGCAGGGCCCCCCCGTCTGTCCAAGGCTGTAGGTCCAGATCCTTCCCTTGCCTTCGCCCCAGGTATTTTTTTTAGCTGTGACAGCATATCTTCATCTACTCCTGAACTCCTGTGTGTTTCTACATCTTATTAAAAAAAACTCATATTGGATTAGGGCCCACCCTGATGACTTTAACTTGATGACATCTACAAAGGCCCTGTTTCCAAATAAGGCCACGTTAAAAGGCACTGGGGAGTTGAGATTTCAATATATCTCCTTGGGGGACACAATTCAACCCATAACAGGTAGTCAACAGCCGCGGATGCCTGAACATAGCTCCCAAATATGTCCATGTGAACATTACTTTAAATGACAATGGAGACTTTACTGATGTGATTTTTGAGACAGGGAGATGATCCTGGACTATTTGGGTGGACTCAGATGCAATAACTAGGGTCACTGTAAGATGTAAAAAGGTCAACAGGAAAAGGCGATGAATGCAGAGACTTTTGAAAAATGCATGGAAATGAATTCTCCTCTCGAACCTCCGGAGAGAGTGCAATTTCGATTTCTATCTGGTGAAACTGATTTTGTAGTTCTGATCTCCAGAACTGTAAAGTGAATAAAATGTGTGTTTTAAGCCACTAAATTTATAGTGATTTGTTACGGCAACCACATAAAACTAATATAACAGGTATATCAGATTTTTACAATTGGAGAAATTTGAATATGGATTGCATGTTAATACTATTGAATCAATATTAAATTTATTATGTGTAACAATAGGATTGCAGTCACACAGGAGAATGCCCTTACTTTTCAGACATGTGCTATTAGGGAGAAGTGTCAAGATATTTGAAACTTCTTTTCAAATGGTTCAAAAGTGTGCACAGAAAGAGAAAAGATAAAGCAAATGCGGCAAATAATAACAAAACCATTAGTGAATCTAGACAAAGATATGGTTGGTCATTGTACTATTTTTTTTTTCAGCTTTTCTATAGGTTTGTATTTTCCAAGACGAATTAAATTTTTTTTTGTTCCTAAAGTTAAGATTTTCCACTTCTTTATTTAAAAAGTTTAAGTGTGAGAGTAATCATCATTTATTAACTAGAACTCTGAACGATATCCCTTGTTTCATTATACTTTGCCATAGTCATTTAGTGATTGCACTAGTCCAGGGACACCAAATGACACTGCCTTAGATATTTGTTTATTCTGTGTTCTATAGTCTGAGCTTGAAACTGAAGTTGGATAGGGGACTTTAATGAAATACTGAGACTGAAACAATCGTTTCTAGGGAAAAAACATCTACTACAAAAGAGCAAAAATCAGACTTTATAAATCATAACCCCTTTCCCTTCCCTAAACTCGATTCTCTCATGACTCCTATTTGAGATTTCCACTTGAATAGCAACCAGGAATCTCAAAATTTTGTCCAAGACAGACTGCTGGTTTTCTTCCTCCAAACCTAACTCATATCAGTAAATTATACCTCTTTCCAAGTGCTCAGTCCAAAAAGTTGCAATTAGTCCTTGATTCCTCTTTGTTATAATCTACATTGAACTCATTGATAATCTACATTCAACTCACTGACTTTACAATATATTTTAACTACTTCTTACCATCTCCACTGCTACCTCTCTCTCTCTTGAACTTTTACAGTAGTCTCTTTGATATTCCCTCTGCCTCTACTCTTGTTCTAACTACAGTCTATTTTTCGACACAGCATTTTGGGTACACTTTAAAGAATTTAAGTCAAGGAATGTCATTACTTTTGGCAATAGCCTACGAGGTCCTTCAGTGGCTTACGGGATCTGACCAACTACTGATCTGATACCATCTCCCTGCAAATCTTTCCTGATCAGACCTGTCATCCACACTCCACTCCATGTTCAGCTTTACGTCGTTGCATATATCACCCCCAATATTATACTGTCATACATTTCTTATTTTCAACATCCGTCTACTAGAATGTAGATTTCTGTGGATAGGGACTTTGTTCTGTTCAATGCTATATCTCCACCATGTTTTATTTATCTCAGGGTGGTTTTTTTAATCTCTCCTTTATTATGGGAAATGATGTGTATATACTCATAACTGGAGCCTGAACAAGGTGTCAGTTTTGCTTTCAAACCTGAAAGTGTAAATGTTGTTGCTAAAGGGAACTATGTAACATAGTTACGAGTCACTCTATCTTTCAAGATTAGCTTTTCTGCTTTACTATTAATAGTCTGAGAGTTCTCAGAACCAAATATTGACCACTCTCTCCACCACGTTAGGTTATTCGCTTGAATGTCTTAACCCTAAACTCTTTAAATTTAGGCAATCTGCCTCATCTCTCAGCAGATCCAAGCAAGGCATGTGTGATAAAGTAGCAAAATGTTTCCTGGGGCCGAAGCAAGGCAAAGAGGGGAGGGATTAAGTACAGTAACTGCAAAATAAGGTATTTGTATTTGATTGTGTGGAGCAGAAAGGAAGCAAGGAAAATCACTGTTGAAGATATTTGAGATTTTACATAGGTGCGTAAGGGGGGAAAAATTAGCCAAAACCCAAAGGAATGAACTAGAACAACTATCGCAGTGTGCTTAACATTTTTTATAGGGAGTTTCAATTTTATGCATTTTGTGCTTTATCTCCTGTTCTTGTTTGACTTCTTTAAAATGGTTTTGAATCCCAATAAAATGGTTTTGAATCCCAATAAAGGTAGAAATGTAAAGTTCTATGTTATATTTGGTGCAAAGGGAAAATGTAGCTAGTTTTCTGTGCAGCATTACAAACAATTCAGGGAAAGAACCACCAGGAACAAGAGAAAATGAGTTAGTGACTGAAGTGTGAACACGTTCCCATCAAATATGGCACCTGCATAACCAGGATGTCAGTGGTTCTCAAACATGAATCACCTAATGTGTTCCATAGGTTTTTCATCGTTCTCCCCCAGGAGAGCACCCCAGTGGACAAACGTGGAGTTTTAGGATTAGATAGGATTAGATACATCGAGGGTCTATTTTAGGAAATAATTTTTAAGTATCAAGTCACAAAAATGAAGATCATTAATTTTTACTACCTCTTTTTGGAGAATGCATTCTTCCAGGTAAGCAACAAATATTTGTAAGGCAAAGTAGTTCTAATACTATAAACTGCTGTTTCGAGTCTGAAGGACATTTATTGGTTAGCAGGCCCCGATTCTTTAAATCCTGGAACATCTATAAATTCTCTTTGCTCATGAAGATTAAGAGAAAAACTACAACTATGGAGAACACTGTAGATAACCAAAATATGTACTATTGAATAACTTATCTTGATCCAAGTGTATAATTTCTCGAATTAGAACTGGAGTATGCATGCAGTGTGCCTGAAGAGTACAGTATACTATGTTTGGGGGCGTGGTCTCGAGCATGCTTTGCATATTTATACTAACATTACGTTTCCAAACACTAAAACGCATTTATACACCACGGACCTGACCTAAGATGCCATGGAATAACCACTGTCTCTTCATTGATCACCAAAATCGCTCGCCATTTCAGTGTTCCATGCACAGACAAAAAACAGGTTCTAGCTAGCTCTAAAACAGCTACAATATGCTAAGCATTCGGGTTTCTTTCCTGTCATCATTCAAAAACGTATCTTCTCTGGAAGACGAGTAGGCGGTGCGGGGAAGCACCGCGACAGGAGCTGTTGACTGAAGATGACAGCCTCTTTCACTGAGAAGATGGGTGGCTCTGAAAAGAGCCTTTGGGTTAAAGGGCGGCCGCAGAGAGACTCACTTGGAGCTGGTGTACTTGGTGACGGCCTTGGTGCCCTCGGACACGGCGTGCTTGGCCAGCTCGCCCGGCAGCAGCAGGCGCACGGCCGTCTGGATCTCCCGGGACGTGATGGTCGAGCGCTTGTTGTAATGCGCCAGACGGGAGGCCTCGCCGGCGATGCGCTCGAAGATGTCGTTGACGAACGAGTTCATGATGCCCATGGCCTTGGACGAGATGCCGTGCCGGTGTCGCACCTGCTTGAGCACCTTGTACACGTAGATGGAATAGCTCTCTTTGCGGCTGCGCTTGCGCTTCTTGCCATCCTTCTTCTGGGCTTTGGTTTGGTGTTTCTTGGAGCCCTTTTTGGGCGCGGGAGCGGACTTTGCCGGCTCAGGCATAGCGGTAAACACCAAGCGACAGAGAAGGCGAGGGACGCAAACGCAAGTGCAGGACCGAGGCTACCGGAAGCGACTGGGTACTTATAGAGGCCGTATGCAAATCAGGGCTCCGAGTGCGCCGCGTCGCGATTGGCAAGTTTTCGGTGGCGCTCCTGCGGAGGGGGGGCGAGATTATGCAAATGAGTGGATTCTGCCCGCGCTCTCCTATTGGCCATCGGGGCAGAGCTCCGCTTTGGCCAATCCAAGTGCTCCTTGGACAATCGCCGTTGTGGCTATAAAAGGGTGAAGCGGAGCCGTTTAGGGCGACTTCCTCGGTTGTCGGTCGGGAGCTTCTCGCAGTGCCTATCGCTGTCATGTCTGGCCGTGGCAAGCAGGGAGGCAAGGCCCGCGCTAAGGCCAAGTCGCGGTCTTCCCGCGCTGGGCTTCAGTTCCCCGTGGGCCGAGTGCACCGCCTGCTGCGCAAAGGCAACTACGCCGAGCGGGTGGGGGCCGGCGCTCCCGTCTACATGGCGGCCGTGCTCGAGTACCTGACGGCGGAGATCCTGGAGCTGGCGGGCAACGCCGCCCGAGACAACAAGAAGACGCGCATCATCCCTCGTCACCTGCAGCTGGCCCTCCGCAACGACGAGGAGCTGAACAAGCTGCTGGGCAAAGTCACCATCGCCCAGGGTGGTGTTTTGCCCAACATCCAGGCCGTTTTATTACCAAAGAAGACCGAAAGCCACAAAGCCAAAAGCAAGTAAATTGACAAGCCAAAGACCAAAGGCTCTTTTTAGAGCCACCCAAATTTTCAAGAAAAGAGCTAGCGCTATTTTGATCAGCCCTTTACACGCTTTGGTGGCTTTTAAAAGAGCCTCCTGGATGAGGGATGGTGTTAAGCCTCTCAATTACCTATTTTTGTTAAGATTATAACTGTTTTCTTAGGCAACAAAACTGCCTGGGTGTTGGGCAAGGCGCCGCCCTGGGTAATGGCGACGCCCCCCGAGTAACTTGAGCTGTATGCCCCCCGGCCTGGCGATCCAGGCCTGTGACTTAAGGACATGACCCCCCAAGTCCGGTGTATTATGTAAGACTCTAGTGCGCCTGCGCCCAGGTTCTGTAGGCATGAATCAGCTTGCTTTACCCTGCACCTGTGGCCGGTCGCCACTATTGTTCTTTCTCCGTATAAGCCCGTGCTGTCTCAAAGGCTTGCAGTCGCATTCTCAGTTCGGCTCGTGTTTTCCCATTGGGCGTCTCGCCGCCGAAACCTTCCCTCCTTGACCAGCTTGGCGGTGACAATGCCCGTCTTCTAGTCTCGGGCAACGTTACCTGCCAGCTCTAAGATTCCCGCGGTTAAGTACTCGAGCACCGCAGCCAGGTACACCCGCGCGCCTGGCCCACCTGCTCGGTGTAGCTGCCTTTGCGCAGCAGGCGGTGCACTCGCCCCATTGGGATCTACGGGCCAGTGCCAGATGAGCATGATTTGGCCTTGGTGCGAGATTTGCCTCTCTGCTTGCCGCGTCCTGACAGCACGGCTGAAAAAGCGATTACAACTTGTTTAACAAGAAGGATATGGAAAGAATAACCAATTTGGTGTGACTTATAAGAGCTAACCGGGAGGGGGTGAAAGAAAATAGTTTGATTGGCTAAAAGAGGAGCCCGATCAAAGAGCCAATAGGAAATCAGAAAGCAGAGTCCTCGTTTGCATCCGGTACTATCAGGAAATGACGGATTTCGTAGATACCAATCGCCGAGAGCCACTAATTAAAGTCTCTTATCTGCATGCCAGGATTTTTAAAGAGAGGAGGCTTTCCAACAGAGCGCTGTTTTGTTCTGTTTTACAGAGT
>NW_006442103.1:18243732-18252465 GCF_000325575.1 Pteropus alecto
CAGGCACTCAAGCAGATGCCGAACTCTCGGGAGAAATCTTCATGGCCGTGACGCGGTGTTCGCGGAACCAGGTTTAGTGTGTCCTGGGGTCCTTTCCTAAATGAAGGTGGCGGAAATCATTTCGTTTTAGAACGCCGATGAAACATGCCTAACCGAAACACCAGTACACAAGTCTGCGGCCGAAGAAGAGCAGATTCTCAGTAACTTAGAACTCATAACAATGGGTTAAAGACGCGCCCTAGATTCGAGTGCAAAGCCAGTCAGTCACGCGCCAGGAATCTCAAATCAAAAAGGCTTAAAAAGCTACGTGTACCACAGCTCGTGACTTTCCTCAACCAACTACAGTAACTTACTTTATGAAAAGGAACTGAATTAAATTGAACAGAGCTCTTTTACGATTAGGTGGGTGGCTCTGAAAAAAAGAGCCTGAGTCAAGCAGCCGGCGGCTCGTAGGAGCGCCGCGTCCCAGCAGGGACTCACTTAAGCAGCCGGCGGCTCGTAGGAGCGCCGCGTCCCAGCAGGGACTCACTTGGAGCTGGTGTACTTGGTGACGGCCTTGGTGCCCTCGGACACGGCGTGCTTGGCCAGCTCGCCCGGCAGCAGCAGGCGCACGGCCGTCTGGATCTCCCGGGACGTGATGGTTGAGCGCTTGTTGTAATGAGCCAAACGAGACGCCTCACCCGCGATGCGCTCGAAGATGTCATTAACAAAGGAGTTCATGATGCCCATGGCCTTGGACGAGATGCCCGTGTCGGGGTGCACCTGCTTGAGCACCTTGTACACGTAGATGGAATAGCTCTCTTTACGGCTGCGCTTGCGCTTCTTGCCATCCTTCTTCTGGGCTTTGGTGACCGCTTTCTTGGAGCCCTTTTTGGGCGCGGGAGCGGACTTTGCTGGCTCAGGCATTGTAGAACACACAACAAGGGTTAGCAAGAAAAAGAAGTAGATAATGGGCGGGCCTAACTCTTTTATAACCACTGTATGCAAATTAGGGCTCCAGAAGTCTTTCGTTTCCATTGGGCCATGCAGGACCTTGCGTTTCGAGTAATAGCTATGCGACAACACTGACTCATGACTTTATTGGTTGTTTCTGGAGCCAATTTAGAACCAATGAAAAACTCCTTTCTGACCCCACCCCCAGGAAAGCTTATAAAGGCTTTCCAATCGCTGATCTTTCGATCCCCTTTCCGTGCGAGGTTCTAAGCTTTTGGAGTGTCACCTTCATTTTTAATCATGTCTGGTCGCGGAAAACAGGGAGGCAAAGCTCGTGCCAAGGCCAAGTCGCGCTCGTCCCGGGCTGGCCTCCAGTTTCCCGTGGGCCGAGTGCACCGCCTGCTGCGCAAAGGTAACTACGCCGAGCGGGTGGGGGCCGGCGCGCCCGTCTACATGGCGGCCGTGCTCGAGTACCTGACGGCGGAGATCCTGGAGCTGGCGGGCAACGCCGCCCGAGACAACAAGAAGACGCGCATCATCCCTCGTCACCTGCAGCTGGCCATCCGCAACGACGAGGAGCTGAACAAGCTGCTGGGCAAAGTCACCATCGCCCAGGGCGGTGTTTTGCCCAACATCCAGGCCGTTTTATTACCAAAGAAGACCGAAAGCCACAAAGCCAAAAGCAAGTAAATTGACAAGCCAAAGACCAAAGGCTCTTTTTAGAGCCACCCAAATTTTCAAGAAAAGAGCTAGCGCTATTTTGGTCAGCCCTTTACACGCTTTGGTGGCTCTTAAAGAAGCCTCCTGGGTGAGGGATGGTGTCAAGCCTCTCAATTACCTGTTTTTGTTAAGATTATAACTCCGTTTTCTTAGGCAACAAAACTGCCTGGGTGTTGGGCAAGGCGCCGCCCTGGGTAATGGCGACGCCCCCCGAGTAACTTGAGCTGTATGCCCCCCGGCCTGGCGATCCAGGCCTGTGACTTAAGGACATGACCCCCCAAGTCCGGTGTATTATGTAAGACTCTAGTGCGCCTGCGCCCAGGTTCTGTAGGCATGAATCAGCTTGCTTTACCCTGCACCTGTGGCCGGTCGCCACTATTGTTCTTTCTCCGTATAAGCCCGTGCTGTCTCAAAGGCTTGCAGTCGCATTCTCAGTTCGGCTCGTGTTTTCCCATTGGGCGTCTCGCCGCCGAAACCTTCCCTCCTTGACCAGCTTGGCGGTGACAATGCCCGTCTTCTAGTCTCGGGCAACGTTACCTGCCAGCTCTAAGATTCCCGCGGTTAAGTACTCGAGCACCGCAGCCAGGTACACCCGCGCGCCTGGCCCACCTGCTCGGTGTAGCTGCCTTTGCGCAGCAGGCGGTGCACTCGCCCCATTGGGATCTACGGGCCAGTGCCAGATGAGCATGATTTGGCCTTGGTGCGAGATTTGCCTCTCTGCTTACCGCGTCCTGACAGCACGGCTGAAAAAGCGATTACAACTTGTTTAACAAGAAGGATATGGAAAGAATAACCAATTTGGTGTGACTTATAAGAGCTAACCGGGAGGGGGTGAAAGAAAATAGTTTGATTGGCTAAAAGAGGAGCCCGATCAAAGAGCCAATAGGAAATCAGAAAGCAGAGTCCTCGTTTGCATCCGGTACTACCAGGAAATGACGGATTTCGTAGATACCAATCGCCGAGAGCCACTAATTAAAGTCTCTTATCTGCATGCCAGGATTTTTAAAGAGAGGAGGCTTTCCAACAGAGCGCTGTTTTGTTCTGTTTTACAGAGTGGCACTTTTTTTCCCAATTAAGGGTGGTAATTGTTTTTCCAAATTAGAGCTGGAAGGGGAAATCCTAAGAAGGACCCGAAGGAACTGCGGGAGCCCTCAGCAGGTGCCGTTACTCTCAATGAAGAGTGCGGGATACTAAGGCCGATTATCCCCTTGCGCCCTAAATTACCCTCCAAGTCTCGCCCTTTCTGCCTCATTACAGCCAAACTCCCCTAGAGAATATATACCTCTAAGGCCGCCTCCTGTCTTCTCAATTTAGTCGCTGCCTGCAGTATGGCTTCGCCCCACCCTCACTAGCCTTGCCTCCGCGGAATCTGGTGTAACAGGGTTACAATAGAATTGTCTTCCTTCTCTTGACCTCCAGGAGGCGTCCGATGCCGCCCTGAAACGCTCCCTTGGCTTTCAAAATTTCCTCCGACTTTCCTTGTCTTGTTCCTATTTCTCTGCCCATCCCTAAATACGTGTGTCCATTGGGCTCTGCTTCCCTCCCCACCCTTTCCATTCTTCACTCTTCCCGAAGAGTCTTCACCCCTCCATGCTTTCAACTAACATTCAAATTTGTTTCAGATCAGATAAGACAGCATAGGGACTTGGGCCCGGCAGCCGAAGGAATGCCAGATGGCCAGGAGGAACGCCACCATCCCATCGCTCCCTACACAAAAAATGCAGAAGTAGCCGATTTCATCTCCTAATCTCTTCCTTGCAGATGTGGGAACCACTGTTCCGCATGCGCAGTTGATCAAGGTTCGCCCGCTATACGACCTTCCGGCAGTGGCGGTGCCGAGCAGTCCGCCATCTTGCCCCACTGCACGGGCGCGAACGCAGTTACGAGGCAACTGCAGCCACGCCCCTCCCTGAAATGGAAGATTCCGGAAGCCCGCGGTTTTTCAAAGGCAGCTTATAGAGGAAGCGAAACAACCCGCTCTCGAATCAATTCAGAGGACCTTCTCTTTTTCTGTGCCGATTCGTTTGGGGTTCGAGCAAAAGCATAATAAAATTTAGTTCTTCCGGGTTTTTCTCTCAGTCTCTCCTTTGAGGTACCCAAGTAGCCCAGCGCTGGTAGCATTTCGGGGCGACTAGGAAGGGGCCTTTTGTGTGCCTACATCAGCGAGACAGCGCGGGGAAGAGCCCCGTCGGCCTCATCCTCAGACGAGCGGCTGCCTGAACCTTTGATTCGGCCTCGGACTGGTGAGTCCGCCTCCGGCCGGCCGCTCCCTCCTCCCGCCCAGACATCTTATTTTCTGTCCCTTGAAGACTCCCGTGAAAGGATAAGTCAGTCACAGAACAGGGTAGATTCGCACTACTAACTAGGAACCCTGTGAAACCACTCCCTACCTCCACCCCTGCGGCTCACCTGTTGCAGGCTTGAGACCTCTACCCTATTGTCTGACCGGTCTTTGTCCGTCCTTCCTACTTTGGGCGCCATCTTGGCTACCTGTTGGGTCCCTCTCTCTAATTCTCTCCAGTGTTTCTCCCGTCTTCTCTCTAACCTGGGGCCTGAAAAGTCTACGGACTTTTCTGTCGACTCTCTTCTCGTACCTGTGTCCCTGTGAATTCTCGCTGAATCTTTGAGTCCCGGTTCCCTTCAACCTGGACTCAAAACATCTGGCTTAACCAGGAAGATCTTTGTCCCCTGAATGTCTTATCAAACGTATGACCCGCTGTCATTTTATACAGATCAAAGGCGGATTAGAGGTTAGCCGAACCTGAACTTGGTATAAGGTTGGAGATATTGAAGGTTTTTGTTTTTGTTTTGTATTCCTTACACAGGCCTCGGTCTCCTAGCTCCCCCGGCTCTCACTCTTCCGGATCGGTCCACCAGCACTATTTCCTTAAGGACGCTTGAAGCCGAGCACTCCATCCAGCTCTCAGCCCCGGATCCTTGGTCACTGACTCTATCATGGGAAACACTCCAGGCGTCCCAAAAGATTCTCCCCTGGGTTGCATCCTTGCTAATTGGAAAAAATTTAAGTCAGGCAATCTAAAGAAAAAGAAATTAGTTTTCTTTTGTAATGTTTCCTGGCCTCAGTATCCTCTTGGGGACCAATACAAATGGCCTGAGAATGGTTCTTTAAATCTTAATACCGTTCTCCAGCTGGACCTCTTTTGTAAACGCTTCAGCAAATGTCTGGAAATTCCCTATGTTGAGGCTTTTATGAAACTGTGCCAGGACCCAAAGCTCCGAAATTCTTGCCAGGCCTACTTGGCCTCACACTGGAAGAAACCTGACTCCGCCGCCCCAGCCGCTTCAAATTCCGACCCCTTTGACCCTATTCTTTTAACCCCTCCCAATCTGTCTCCCGCGGCCCTCCTCGACCCCTTGCCTCCCCGCCAACCTGTCCCGTGTGCTGAGCCTCTCCCATGTCTCCCTGCTCCTAACCCCTCTGCCCCCTCGACTCAAAACCCTTCTCCCGCAGCTCCATCCACCGCTAGAACCCAATCCGGACTTCTTCGGCCTCCTCCCGGAACTCCCCCTTCTTTTCCTCCTCCCCCTCCTCCTGCACATAGTCTCTCTCCTGCAAATAGCTGTTTGCATCGTGAAGAAGTTGCTGACGAAAACGGAGAAATCGCTCGAGTTCACAAACCTTTTTCCCTCACAGACTTGAACCAATGCAAGAAGAGATTTGGAAGCTTCTCAGAGGACCCAGATAGGTTTCGGGATGAATTTGCAAAGCTTAGTTTAACTTTTACCCTGACTTGGCAAGACGTCCTGGCCGTTCTAACCCACTGCTGCACCCTGGAAGAGAAGGCCCTTATTTGGGGGAAGGCCAGAGAGTATGCTGATAGCTTAGTGGCCACTACCCCCCAACATGAGGTGATCAGAGTCGCGAGGGAAGCGATCCCAGACCAAAACTTCCAATGGGACTACAGGGATCACCTTGGTCAGATGAGTGTGGAACATCTTATTACCTGTGTATCAGAGGGCATGAAGAGGTGCCAAGTTAAGATGTTAAATTATGAAAAAGTTTGGGAGATCACCCAGGAGAAGGAGGAAAACCCTGCCCTTTTCCTAAACCGGCTTTCAGAAGCCCTTAGAAAGTATACTAACATTAACCCTGAGTCAGAAGGTGGAAGAATTTTATTGACCCTTCACTTTAGGTTCCAGGCTGCTCCAGATATTCAGAGGAAACTTGAAAAATTAGAACTAAGATACCAGACTCCACAGTCAATCTTGGTGGAGGCCTTCAAGGTATTTAATAATCGAGATCAGGCAGAGGAAGCAAAGAAATATAGGAGATTTAAAAAGGAAACTCAGCCTTTGGCTTCCCTAATCAGACCGCCACTGCAAGAATACCCTACACCCAGGAGACCAGCCAAAGATAACCACCAAGGGTGGTCCAGGGTAGGACCAAACCAATGTGCTTATTGCAAAAGGGAAGGACACTGGAAACGAGACTGCCTAAAAAAGAGGAGGCGAGAAAACAGGGAATGCTTTGATCACTCCAGGAAGCTGGGGCCGGTGGACAACCCCTCAGACAAGGGGATGACCTCTGATTGGCAAGGCCCTAATGCCGCAGCTCCGACTCTTGGGAACTTGATCACCATCACACCTGCAGAGCCTCGGGTCACTCTTGACATGGCAGGTAGGAAAGCTGATTTTTTGCTAGATACTGGAGCTGCCTACTCTGTCCCGACTCCACTGGTTGGCCCCCTCTCCAATCATGACTGCACCATAACAAGGATAGACGGGAAGCCTGAGGTAAGACAACCTACTTTTCCTCTTACTTGTGATACTGGATCTAAAACTGTGAATCACTCTTTTCTTTATGTCCATGAGTGTTCATTTCCCCTTATTGGTGGAGACTTAATAACCAAATTAGGAGCCTCCATATTTCTTCAGGAAGATGTCCAAGTCTCAGTAGAGCCAGAACAGGGATTCCATATATTTTCCCTCCAGACTTCCCCCAAACTGGAGCCTTCCACACTTCCGGACGATATTAGAGACCAAGTCAAGGCTACTGTGTGGGATACCAGTACCCCTGGGCGTGCCATAAATGCAGAACCTGTGAAAATAGAATTGAAACCTGGAGCAGAATACCCATGTCAGCATCAATACCCCTTAAGAGCTGAGGCCTTGGTGGTCATTCAACCCCTTCTAGAGAAACTCATTAAACATGGATTAATTAGACCTTGCCACTCTCCCTGCAATACCCCGGTCCTCCTGGTAAAGAAGCCCAATGGAGAAAACCACTTTGTCCATGATCTCCGGGCAGTTAATAAGGTAGTAGTCCCTGTTCACCCAGCAGTCCCCAACCCCTATACAATCCTCACTCAGATTCCTGGGGAGACCCAGTACTATACTGTACTGAACTTGGAAGATGCTTTCTTCTGCATCCCCTTACACCCAGACTCCCAATATTTGTTTGCTTTTGAATGGAAAAATCCTGAGACTCACAAGGTCACCCAGTACACCTGGACAGTATTACCCCCAGGGTTCCGGGATAGCCCCCATCTCTTTAGAAATGCCTTTGCTAAGGACCTCAGGGAGCTTAAACTTAAAAATGGAATGATGTTACAGTATGTAAATAATTTACTCATTGCCAGTACCAACTATCAAGACTCCCAACATAATACTATAGTGACCCTAAATTTTTTAGCTGAGCGGGGATATAAGGTATCTCCCTCAAAGGCCCAGATTTACCTACAAAAGGTCCAATATCTAGGGTTTGTCCTCACTCCAGGAGCCCAGTGGCTGGCCCCAGATCGCAAAAAGGCAATCACCTCATTTCCAGTTCCTACCACCAAAAAAGAACTGCGCAGCTTCCTAGGGACGGTGGAGTTTTGCCGGATCTGGATCCCAAACTTTGGGCTAATAGCAAAGCCCTTATATGAGGCTTTAAAAGGAAGAGGGGAAATAACCCTATCCTGGGACGAAATTTGTCAGGAGGCATTTGAAACTCTCAAGACTAAATCAGACCAAGCCGCTGAACTAAGACTGCCAGACCTGAAGAAGCCATTCTTCCTTTACGTTCACGAAAAAAAGGGAATAGCCTTAGGAGTCTTAACTCAAAAGCTAGGGTCGCTCCAACAACCTGTAGCTTACTTCTCTAAACAATTGGATTTCGTGGCACAGCGTTGGCACAGTTGTCTAAGAGCGGTGGCTGCCACTGCTATTTTAGTAAAGGGTGCCTTAAAATTCACCTTAGGACAAAGGCTTGAAGTTTTCACTCCCCATCAGGTGCAGAAAGTACTAGAGGTCAAGGGACGCTGTCTAACAAGGACACGGCTCACAAAATACCAGGCTCTACTCCTAGATACCCCGAACCTCACTGTAAGGACTTGCCAGACTTTAAATCCTGAAACCCTTCTACCCGTTACGGAAGAGAGGGACTTAGAGCACACCTGTGTGGAGACTAGACCAGGTTTATGTTATAGCAGGCCAGATTCACAGGATTAGAAGATTCAGAGGAAGAATGTTTCACCGATGGGAGCAGCTTTATAGAATGGTCACCTGGAAAGTGGGACATGCCATTTTCAGCCTAGATAAAGTAATGGAGACTAGGGCACTTCTAATACCTTGGCCAGAAGGCAGAACTAAGCCCTAATCAGGGCACTACAGTTAGGTTAAGACTCAACATTTACACTGACTCCAAATATGGGTTTCTAGTACTGCATGCCCATGCAGCCATCTGGAAAGAGCAAAAGCATAGCTAATTTTACTCCTAGAAGCTGTCCAGCTTCCTTCCCAACTTGCATTTATATACTGTAGAGTCCACCAGAGGGATAATTTTTCAATTAGTGAGGACAATAGTGGACTAGGCAGCTAAACAGGCTGCATGGTCCTTAATGCCAGAGTCCTCGCCCTAGCAATTGGAATGCCAGACTTTTCCTCTTACCCTAAGTGTACTGCAGAGGGAGAGAAGAAGCCAAGAAAGGGGAATGTAGCCTAAACGAATCAGAGTGGCTAATAGACGGCAATACAGGTACCTTCCCAGTCGAGGACTGGCACAGCTTGTGAAACACAATGCTTGCTCCCACCGCCTTATACCATCCCTATCTAGACCAGGCCAAGTGGCTACACAAT
>NW_006442103.1:18252477-18252729 GCF_000325575.1 Pteropus alecto
TACGGGACTCCATTAAGAGGTACCTGCCAAATATCACTTGGCTCCCTCCCATCCTGGGACCCCTGATAGCTCTCCTTTATTACTTTTTGGCCCTTGCCTCTAACCTTGTAAAGATTGTATCTTCCAGACTGCAACAGTTCCATGTTAAGCTGATGGTCACACAAGGCTTCCAGCCCATCCCAGACAAGGAAGACCCTAGCCCTTCTCAGTAGATCAGGCAGCAGGAGAATTTTATTCCTCCAAGGTATAGGG
>NW_006442103.1:18252751-18254592 GCF_000325575.1 Pteropus alecto
AAGAAGAGACCTTCAACCCTAATCCCTTAAGAATAAGGAGGATAAAATCTCCCGGGGAGTGGGGGCGGAAATGAGACCACATAAAGACTTGGGCCCCAGTCCTTGCAGATGTGGAAACCACTGGTCCACATGTACATTTGACCAAGGTTTGACTGACTACGACTTTTCTGGGATGTGGATAATGAGCAGGCAACAAGCTGGAAAAGGAAGTCGCCCAAGCTCATAAACAGCCAAGCAGAGCCAGCCCCTGAGTCTGGAGTACTTTTCCTCTGTGTTACCACCCTTGCACTAAAGCAAGAGCTTAATAAAATTTGTCTAGAAAATTTTCTGGGTTTTTCTCTCAATTTTTATCTTGGGAAACCCAAGAACCCCATTGCCAGTGACAAAACCCTTGTACCAAACTGTTCACTGGGTATTTCAACCCATTTGTCCCAACTACTCTATCCAAATGTGAAGTTAGCTAAACAACCCCACCGTGCTCTTATGCTGTTTTCCTGAATTGCACCAACAATATTCCAGGTACCTAAGCCAGAGTCTTCTTCCTGCATCTCAATAGGCATATCCAGTCAGTTACTTCCTGGAAATCTCAAGTCTTTTCCTCTATACTCTTGTCTGCTTCATCATTCGCTCTTTGACCTGCAACAGTCCCTGTGGATTCCTTTGCATAAACCACCTGCCTTCTGTGTAAATCTTTTCTGAAAGTTCTGTTTCTTCCTCCTCAGCTACCTATCCCTGGGAATTCTATATGCCCCATACATTTTCACCCTTTTCTGAGGATATCCCATAAAGACAGGTGGTAGAATGCTATATAGAAAAGAACAAATTCTATTCCTTGAGCCTTTTTCTGATGTTCTGTTCACCTTTATTCAACCAACATTTATAGAGTACATGCTAGCTATCAAGCAATGGGTATGCAGGTAACATACTAGTACAAAGAATTCTGGAAATTAGTTAATACCAGCTATCTGTAGAGATGACCTCTGGTAAGAATGCTGGTATAGATTTGTGGAACATCCAAGTCCAAAAGTGATGAGAGTTTCCTTAGTAGTAAAATATAACAATTCTAACCCAATCGATTATCATTTCGGAAGATGCATGTGTTAATAGCTCTGGTCCACATAGAGTATAAACGGAAATTACAGCAGGATTGTCTTGTGTTTCTCCAGCACAGTATGTGTCTGCTAGACAAGTTTGTGCTATTATGGAAGGGTCCCTAGCTGTGAAAGCACCAGCCTTTTCTCAGCCTGGGTGAAATTTCTGAACACTAACTTAGTTCACATTCTGTGCTGAGTTAACTTTGCATTTATTCCATTTCAAGATAAAAATGACTGACAAACGGAGAGCCAGTTACGGGAAGATATATATATCACTAGAAGTTAGCAGATTTGCATTCTAGACTATTCCTAAATTTTCTGGTGTTTTTTGTTAGTGTGAGTCTCCAAGAAGCCAGTCAACTTTGGAAGTTCTGATGGTGTCGAGTTTTCAGACCTACAGGGTCTGAATCCAGATAGTGAGGACCCCTCCACAAGTCTGGTGTACCCCGAAAGGCGCTGCTTGAGGGACCAGCTGACTTCCCCCTCTCTGAGCTCTGATGAAATTTTTTTTTTTCTTTTTACTTTTATCACAGGGATCCTGTGCTGTTAGAAAAGGTGGAAGGAAAAGAAATTACACTGAATTATGTGACAAATCTTATGCTGGGGACTACCTAGGAAGTAGATATAATTTTTTTGTTTCACAGAGGAGTTAAAGGACTTGCCAAAGTCACACAGACCCTTATTAAGAACATGATTAGCACCCAGGTCTGCCTGAGTCAAAGACTTCACCACTTCACATGGTTTAAC
>NW_006442103.1:18255008-18284744 GCF_000325575.1 Pteropus alecto
GTACTGCTTAACCATCCATGAGATGAGCAAGGCTTTTCCACAGCTCCCTGCCCTTGCACATACAGTTCCCTCTGGCTAGAATTCTCATCCTCAACCTGCAGAATCCTCCTCATCCAGTTTCAGCCCCAGGATCACCTCTTCCTTCCTGAAGCCTTCCCTGCTCCCAAACACGACTTCAGTGTACCGACCTCTCTCTGGCACATCCTGATTGGTAGAACCACTCTACTGTGCTTTTGGCCTTGGTCTCACTTTTTGTGACCACCTCAAGGGAGAGACCATGTCTTCTTTATCTTGGAGTCAGGAGTCCTTAATTCCTTCTACCTGGTTCTTAAGAGGGTAGTGAAATGTTTTGGCATAAATAAATGAAACAATACACAGAAAATTAGTGTTGTCCTTTCTAAAATATTTCTCTTTAGTCAACAATCACTCTCCAAATGCCAACTATCAACAGTAGACTTGGTAGCCAGAGTGATGGAAGATATAATAGGAGCTTGTCAATTAAATAATATATTCTACCATAATAGAGTTGAATAAATTAGAATAAGTGTAAAGAACCTAGTGCAGAGCCTGGAACCTGAGTGGCCAAATGCTGGATTAGGAGGCAGAATAGCTTAATGGTTAAGATCGCGCATTCTACAGCCTGACTCTGGGTTTGTTTAACACGTCTGCACCGGGGGCAAATTACTAACCTTGAAGGGTCTCTGCTTCCTCAGTGGTAAAACGAGAGTAATAACTAGCTACTTTGTGGGATTGTTGTAAGAATTAAAAGTTCATAAATGTAAAACATTTAGAACAGCACCTGGCACCAAGGAAGCGGGGGCATCCTAAAAATTCTTTGAGTGATTTTGTCATTTCAAAAGTAAACATTGGGCTTATCCTAGCAGTTCCACTCCTGGATATAAACCAAACAAACGAATGTTCACGGCCAACAAAAAACATGTACAAGAATAGTATATTCATATAAATGCAATACTACACGACAATAAAAATGAACAAATTACTGCCACACTCATGGATGAATCTTAACATGGTGAGCAAAAGAAGACAAACATGAATTCATACTATGTGGTTCTACTTTTATAAAGTTCAAAAACGGACAACCCCACTTCCTATCACCATCATCTCTGTCCCCTGGGCTCTAGCCATACCTAACTGCACCCCAAGGACCCACTCCACAAATTTTTCTCTCCTAGCCTTTGTATGTGTAACTACCACAACTATGAATGAATGAGAAAGGGACTTTCGTGCTGTCTCTTCTAGATTGTTCCCCCAAAACCTCTCCGAGGTTTCTCCGGGCCCCCAAGTCTGGGTGACGTGCCTCCTTGGCATCCTGATCTGAGCCCTATCATAGCACTTAGCAATTAATTGTCCTCTCACTTGTCCATCTTCTCCAGTGTTCTGTAAACCCGTTGAGGACAGGCTCTGCTTTATTCTCCAGCCTGCAGGGCTGGCCTGGCGCACAGTAACTATGTATTCAATAAATGGAATGGACTTCCACTATTTCGTATGTAAAATGGAGTTGGGCTAGACGATCGACAAAACCTACTGGAAATAAAATGTATCAAATAGTCCCAAACCCATGTGCGCGGGGATTCCCGGTTTATTTTTGTTTGCGTGTGCGCGTGGGTTTTTTGTTTGTTGCATTCCACTGCTTACGAACCTCCCACGACCTCACTGGTCGGGAGAATAAGAGACTACAACTTCCGTGAGCCCTCGGGGCACCAAGTGGCAACTGCCCCGCCCACTGATGCGTCGCGAGGACTCCATTTCCCAGCGTGCCTCAAGACGCGAGGACTGCGTTTCGCCGAGAACGTCTGGCGTCGTGTTCCTGATCCGAACTGCGGTAGCCGAGGCCGAGTCGCAGGTAGAAAGGGCCCAGCCTAAAGTTCAAAGGGGACATTGGCCCAGCGAAAATCCGGAGTTGCACATACCTGCTTTTGCAACCTCCAGTCCATTCCTTGCTAGTCCCCTTATTAACGAACGCGCCTCGCGCGCGAGCCCTCTCTAACCCGCTGTCGCCGCTCCTCTGCCCGCGGCTGGAGGCCAAATTTCCCGACGTCACACAGGAAAGGGGCGGGGTCTCGCGGTCCGGCGTCTGGGCCCGCTCCCTGCGGCATCCTTTTGGGGACGTTGGCGGTGGGGGTGGGAGAGTAGTGAGGCTGGGCTCTCACCCGGCGGGAGGCCCTGCCCCTCACTGCTCTGGTTTTTGTCTCTACGGCAGCCGATGCTGAGTGGGCAACTGGGCAGGCGCCTGTTTCCCATGGCCGGCCGCGTCTGTCTGTCCCGGGGCAGCGCGGGATCGGGGGCATTCGGTCCTGTCGAGGCCGCCATTCGCACGAAGTTGGAGCAGGCCCTGAACCCCGAGGTACTGGAGCTGCGTAATGAGAGCAGCGGCCACGCGGTCCCACCAGGCAGCGAGACGCATTTCCGCGTGGCGGTGGTGAGCTCTCGCTTCGAGGGGCTGAGCCCCCTGCAGCGGCACCGGCTGGTCCACGCTGCGCTGTCGGAGGAGCTGGCTGGGCCGGTCCACGCTCTGGCCATACAGGCGCGGACCCCTGCCCAATGGAGGGAGAACCCTCAACTAGACGCGAGCCCCCCCTGCTTGGGTGGGAGCAAGAAAACCAGAACCCCCTGAATTCCAGGAGAGAGCGAGGAGCAGGATCCGAATGGGTTGTGTGAGATTTAACTACTGGGACCTCTTCCCTTCATTGCAGTCCGGTGGTGGTAATGGATGAGGACTGCTGGGCCCCATTCAGCCGCCACATACATATTCTCCAAAGTAGCAACTCATTTCAGATCAAAGCTGACCCAGAGAACGAGCAGAATCACTCGATACTGCTCTTGCCTTGACTATTCAGGAAAAGCTGCCCAGTCATTTCATGTTGAATTGTGACGAAGGAACCAACCACCAGATCTGATGATTTGGAAGTAATCCTGCACATTAAAAGAAGAATTATCATATGAGATGCATTGCTGTGTTATCAGTGGCCTTTTGAATCAGTGCTACAGGTGTTCTTGGGAGAAGGATAGGACGGACTTCTTTGGGGGAAGTGACCTAGTTGGATCTTCAAAGGAAAGCACAGGATTAAACCAGAAAGTTGAGGGAAGGTGTTGCAGACAAGGGGAAGACTCCCTTCCCCCGCAAAGGCACGGAAACTAAACTGCAGTGTGACTGATTGGACAAGACAGGAACTGTAGACACATTTGAGTTTCCTGGGGGAATGTTTGGCTTTCTAACAGCCTGTCCATTGCCAAAAGGATTTTCATTTGTAAGATAAATCTTTAGCGGGCGTGGGCGTGGGAGGGGGACTAAAGCAGTGAAAATATAACCTAGAAAATTAGTATAGAAGACAGAGAAAACGTTAGCCTTCTTGTTATGAGTTCCGAATGTTGTCATATTTCTGAAGAGAGCTTAAGTAATGTCTAAGCAAATCTCTGATGATCTCAATATGGAAATAGAATGTAAAAACTAAAGAAAAAGCTTGATTAACGTGTGCCTTGACCATTGGGGGCTAAAGAGTTTAGACAGTATCTGATTGGGCAGTAGGGGAGCCATTGAAGGGTTTTGGGGAAGGGCATGCCAAAGAGCATTGTGGGGCAGATCTGGCGGTGATGTGTAAGTGGGTTGGCACAGGAGATTGGAGACACAGAGATCAACCAAGAGTGAACATGGAGCCCTGACTTAAATCAGCTGTGTGAATGGAAGGGCAGGAGTTCATTAGAGAGCTGCCATAAAATCAGAAAATGGCTTGATTAGAACAGAAATGGACTAGATTGAGAGGGAAGTCTAGGTTAACCCCTAAGCAGCAGTTTTCAGATTTCCTCTCAGAGAAGAATTCCCAAAGGAGCTGTTTAAAATGTGGATTCTAGGTCCCCTCTCTTCCAAACACAGGATTCCGATTCTGTAGGAATGGAATCTGGAATCTGGAATCTGTATCTTTAAAAGAATTCCAAGAGGATTTGGAGAAAATTTGTTCTCAAGCAACATTACTCCCAAGTTTTTGTTTTTATTTTAGGGGTTTCTAAACATTTTAAACTTTATTTTTGTAAATTTTATTTTATTGTGGTAAGAACGCTGAAAATTGAGATACCGTCCAAATTTTTAAGGGTACCATGCATTACCCTTGACTCTATGTAACAGTGTCCGACAGCAGATCCCTAGAGCTTACTCATCCTGCTTATGCGCATTGGTTGTAAGTCCCCATTCCTTCTCACCCTAGCCTCAGGCAACCTCCATTCCACTCTTTGATATGAATTTGGCTATTTTAGATAATTCATGTATGTGAAATCATGCAGTAATTGACTTAGCATAATACCCTCATGGTTCATCCATATTGTCACATATTGCAGAATTTCCTTTGTAAGGCCATATAGTATTCCATTATGTGTATATAACACATTTTCTTTATTCGTCTGTCAGTGGACACTGAGGCCATTTCTATATCTTAGCTGTTGTAAATAGTGCTGTAGTAAACATGGAGGCCCTACTATCTCTCCAAGATCCCGATTTCAGATCTTTTGGTTAAGTACCCAGAAGGGGGATTGCCATATCATATAGTAAGTTCTGTTTTTAATTTTTTAAGGAACCTCCATATTCTTCTCCACAGCAGCTGCACCATTTGCATCCCCACCAACAATGTGCCAGGATTTCAATTTCTCCACGTTTTTACCAACACTTTTTTTTGTCTTTTTTGGGTAAAAGCTATCTGACAGGTGTGATGTCTAACACTGAGCATGTTTTCATATACTTATTTGGCTATTTGTATGTCTTCTTTGGAGAAATGTCTATTCAAGTCCTTAGCCCGTTTTTCAAATCAAGTGATTAGTTTTTTTGCTCTTGCGTCATAGGGCATTACCCCAAGTCTTCAAAAATGAGAATACTGAGGGGGCCCTCCAACTGCAGAAGTAGGGCCAGAAGAGAGGCCAACTGAGGAGTAAATGTGATACCTCGTGTTATTCTGGCCTTCAGTTTAGAGAGAAGTTGTTTTTCCATCTCATTATCATCCCCTCCCAGCAGGCAGAACAGCTGTAGGGTGTAGATGCAGAGGCAAAGAAGCAGACGTAGCCACTTTGAATTTTAAGGATTTGTTGTTTCCTTTTTATTTTTCATCAATTATTTTTCACTTCATTTTTCACATCAACAGAGTTGGATTTAGGGTTCCCTTGGAGAGCAAGGGGGATGGATGGGTCCCTCCAGGGGGTGCAGGGAAGAGGGCTGCGTCCAGCAAGTGAAGGGGAAGGGAAGGGCACACACTCATCCACTGGGCACTGGAGGAGAAGGCAGTCTTCTGAGCACAGACACCAAAGAGTTAAACAGTCACCACCTGGTTCAGTGTTACAAAATGGGGGGGGGACCATAAGGTGGGGGGCCCAGACGCAGCAAGAGGAAAGTGAATTTGGATTTTCTTTTTTGTTGTTGTTTTCACTTTTTTCCTTTTTTAACATTTTACAAACAGCTAAAAACTACAACACATCACAGCTACGGTGGGGAGGAAGGGGACACCAAAGAAAGCAGCCACATGGAGTGGGGTAGGGCAGGGGCAGCTTAACCTACAGGGGCTATTGTGTGGAAAGGGTGAGATGGGGAAACTGAGGCTTTGGTCCCTGCAGTAAGGGTCCCTGGCTGACTACCCAACCTCTTTCCACTCGGGAGTGGTTGCTGGGAAGCCCCTGCTCCCTGCCCCTGTTCCAGCTCCTTGTGCTTTGTGATCTGCTGGTTTGACCATGTGCCTGGTTGCTCCCCGTCCCCTGCTCTCCTGCCTGTGAGGGGCCAGGCCGGGGGTGGGAGGGCGGCTGTGCTGACTGAGTGGAGGCCTGTGCTGCTGATTGGAGGGGAGGTGCCTTCAGACCGCCCTCGGCTGTGGGACCCAATCCAGCCCGGCTAGGCCCGGGGCTCCTCCTCCCAGGCCTGGCACAGAAACACCATCCTGGTGGTACTCTGGGGGGCAGGGTTGTGTGTGTGTCCGTTGAAATTACCCTTGGCTTGCATTTTAGGACAGCATAGTGACACCCCTGCCCCATGGCGCACACACACACATCACACACACAGTCACACACACACACATACACACACACACACAGTCCTGCTGAGCTGCCTCAGAACTTAATATATAAATAAATAAGAGTCAGAAAGCTAATTTCATAGAATTCAGGCTTCTTATAGCCCAAATTGAAAGGGAAGTGAAGGCCAAGGGGCTGAGGTTTATTGCTGCTCCCCCAGCATCCAACAGGAGGTGCGAGAAGGCGCCCGAGGCCCTTCCGACTCTCAGTTCTTTTGGTCCGTGGTCTACACCAAGCCCCAGCCCCCAACATAACCACAAGCCCGTGGTTTCACCAGGGCCTAGGCAGAGGGAATGAGGGGGAAGGCAGGCAGCCTGCGCTGGAGGGCCTGGAGCCAGAAAAAGCGATGGTCCCTCACGAACACGGGGGGCGGGGAAGGGGGGGGCCAAACCTTCTCTTGTGCAAAGTCAAGGGTGGTAGGAGGTGGGGAGTAGAGCTGCATCCCAAAACCGGGATGGGGAGCTTTCCCTGTATTCCCCGCCTACGGGGTCACACGTGTGCACACGCACGCATGCGCGCGCACACACACACACACACACACACACACACAATGGCTAAGACGCCAAACACATGGAGAGTGAGGGTTTCCGGGGGCCAGGATGGCAGGGCAGGGCAAGGGGAGAAGGAGTCGTTGGTCTCACAGTGTGCCTGCCACCCCCGAAGCCCCAAAGACGCCCTCACTGCAGCACCTGCCCCCGGGTCTCAGGCAGTTTCAGGGCCAGAGAGCTACCGAGGGCAAGGGCAGCCGAGGCGAAGAGGATGGGGGCAGCCTTGGTGATGCCCACAAAGGACGTGAAGATGCTGATCCCCAGCACCGCTGCCAGCTTACACAGGGCATTCAAGAAGCCGAAGGCTGTGGTCCTGTCCAGGGGTCCCCCAGCGCAGCACAGGTGGGTCAGCCCAGGAGGCAGACGAGGAGGAGGCATGGGAGGGTTTGTAGGGGAAGGGCGGGGAAGCAGAAGTGAGAGATGGGGGGCAGCGTCCGAGGGGGAGAGGAAGGGCAGAGTTCGGAGAGGTGAGGGATGCGCACCGGGGAATATAGATAAATCGGGAGGCCGGGGAAAAGGAGACCAAAAAATCGGATTAATAGTTAAGACTTCAAGGAGTGAATACAAAAGCTACCAGCTTTTAGAGGAGAAACTTAGTGGGAACGTGTACCCTTCTCTCCCTGAAGATGCTTGTCCCATTCAGCCCCACTTCCTCGCCCCGCTTGTCCCCTGCCCTCTCGACCAGCTGCCCTGCCCCCACCACACTCCAACTACCTCTTGTCCGAGGGGTAGAGTTCGACAGTCAACACGTCCAGCGCGTTCCAGGATGCAATGCTGACCCCCCCAAAAAGGCAGAGCAGAGCGATCATGGCTGACTCACTGTTCCCAAAAGACAGGAAGAAGCAGGAGACACAGGACATCACGCTGGAGCCAGCTAGAGGCAGGAAAGAAGAGAGCGGCGTGAGCCAGGCCGCCGCGGGAGCCATCGCCACCCACCCTGTCCCCCCAGCTGGCACTAAGGGCAGCCCAGGATGAGACTGTTTCCCAAGGTGCCCAAAAGGGAAGCTTTTTACTCATCCCCAGCCTCCCTTCTGATTTTCTTCTTAACGTCAGTACCGACCACTTCTTCGATGCCAGCTGTGGGCCAAGCAACTGGATCTAATACGTCATTGATCGAACGCATCAACCCTATTGAAGCAGGAGAGGCAGCCTAGGGAAGGTCCCCCTGTCCTCCAGGAGGCAGCTCTAGAATTTTTCCTCGGTCCCTCACTCAGCCCTCTCTTCTTGTTTTGATTTCAAGCTTGAGACCCCAGCATGAGAAACAAGCCAAGGCCAGGAGACAAGACAGATGAAGACAGATGGCCTCGGGCCACCTCATCCCCTCCAGGTGGCACGGAAACAAGCCCAGATGGGAGGCGGGCTAGATGGCCTTGGGACACCCCGACCTGCCCACGCGGCTGGGCAGACTCTCCCTGGGCTGCCCACACTTTTCTCTTAAATGTGTACTTCCGCTTTACTAAAACTTGCGCTTTCCTGCCTGCTGTCCGTCGTGTCCTTGAATTCTTTCTCATGGCATAAGACAAGAACCTGGTCACCGGAGTGCCGGGGTCAGGGTCCTCCTTTGGACTCCCGCCCCATCGAGCTCTGTGAGGCAGGTTCTGTCACTATGAGGCAGGTTCTATCATCACCCCCATATTCCACATGAGACACCTGGGCTCACGAGGTTACGGAACTTGCCCAAGGTCCGTGGTGGAGCTGAGAGTCAAAGCCCATAACCTCAAAGCCTGTGCCCTGAACCACTTGCTATCCCGCTACCTCCCTCGCCCCCCAGAGAAGCTTCCAGGCCGCCCTGAACCTTGCTATGCCGCTACCTCCCTCGCCCCCCAGAGAAGCTTCCAGGCCAGGCCCCACCCCCATCTTGCTGCCACCCCATAAGCAGAAGATGTGAGAGAGAAATGCTTCTCTGGCTAAGCTCTTCCACAGACGAAGGTGAGAAGCCTGCCTGTTGACTGTCTCCCCTGGCCCTGGCCCCCTAATCAGTTCTGACACCACCCCCCAGCCTCTCCCCTTACCAAGCATACGGAGCCGGCCAATCTTGTCCATGAGCAGGGCGGACACGATATTCCCAGGAAGCACAGCCAGCGTCCCCAAGAAGCTGACGAAGTATACCATGTAGGCGCCTTCTCCCGTTCCTGTCACATCTAGTGGGCAGCCCTCCTTGTTGTGCAGGAATGTGCTATTCACCAGACGGCTGTTCACAAACTTGTACTCAAACAGGTCTGGGGTGAAGGCCAAGACAGGCAGGCAGTCATGTCGAATGAGAGACAGAGGCTGCTACCGCTTAGGGCTCAGGGCTCTGCCTTGGTGGGGTTTAGCATTGGGGGCTCTCGAATTCGTTCATGGAACTCATTGCAAAACATCAGATTGTTAAACATCACCACAGGAGCTAGGAATCTTTACAGCAGAAAATGTCCATAATCTATCGACTGAAACAGTGTGACTGGCTTTTGCCAAGTTTTCTCCTTAATAGTCTATTTCCTGGTCATTTTTTAAGTCCTCCATGCTGGCGATAAGCAGTAGCAGTGCCATGGTGTAGGAAAAATTAAAATCATTAGAAATCCTATCCATTACTTTTTCCTGCAAGGTGGGAAAAGCTCACCTGGTACGCCATGTAGAGGTGGGAAAGCCCCACTAATGCCATGTGCATATAGTTGGGGAATCACTGATAAAGAACTAGATTAACGCAATGATTCCCAACCTTTTCCCCACCAAATATTCCTTTTATTGTTTTTCTTTTTCCCAAAAGACCCTGTTTTGAATGATTTTACCCTCTTCAACCGTGCCTGAATACCACTGCATCGAGTTGTTTTAATTCTGGGCAAAGAAACTTGATATTTTTGTCAGATAGTCTACCGCAAGAAAGTGTTCAATTTCCATTAGATTTCTGGGCTTATCGGTAGCAGCTAGTAGGCCCCATACCACCTTCCTCCCAGGCTCCAGGGAGCTGAGCTCGAGAACCCTGAGCGAGGGACCGCGAGGTCCACCGTCCACCCAGCCCTTTGGCCTGACGGCCACCAGCCACTCGGCCTTACCAGTGTTATAGAACACGCTGTTGATGAATGTGCAGTTGCGGAAAAACGTGTTGCTGGATGTGACATCCTCAAAATAACACTCCTCGAACAGGGAATCCTCAAAGGACACTGACTTCAGGCGCAGCCCGATGAACCTGGAAGGCCAGGATGATGAGGGGCACTGCCCCCCATCCTCGTGCCCTCCTCCAAGGCTCAACCCCTTAATGAAGTAATGGGAAGCTGTGGCACTGAGGAGAGACACCAGGTCTTTGCCCCAAGACCCACTGTCTCAAAGCTCCCAGACTCAGAAAAGAGGCAAGGGGTGTTAAGGGACAGGGGGAGAATGGAGTATCAAGGCCCCCACATACTTGTCGTTGAAGTACTGTCCCCCTCGGTGGATCTGATTCTCCAGGGTGAAGTTAAAAGTCACGTGCTCTACACGCTCCCCAGGGAACACTTTGGTGCGGGCCGCGTAGTCCACCGCCTGGAGGTGGCGGATCATGTCAGGAAACCAGACAGTCAGGCCGTAGTAGCTGAAGAGTCAAAGGTGATGGAATCAGGCAGGGCTCAGGGACCAGAACCGGCCAGTCCAGAATGAGGGGGAAATCAAGGACCAGCCCATGTCAGCACCTTGCTCCCCGCCCCAGCCTCATTTCTCACCACTCCTCCCTCCACCCTCTGCTGTGGTTCTTCCAACCCTCCCACCGAACTCGTATCTCCCAGGCGTTTGCTCTTCCCTCTGCCTAAAGCAGCCTCCCCATTGCCCCTCAGCTTAACTCCCATTCATCCTTTGGGATTCAGATCCCCACCCCAAATCTGGGCTGGGAAGCCCCCACTCCCGGCCCGTGCTCCCAGAGCACTTTGTGCTGCCCTACGTGGCGCCTGTCACACTGCTCTATAGCTAGTTTCATCTAGCTCCCTGCCCGAGATGTAAACTCCGTGAGGACTGGGGCCACGTCACCTTCGGCCTGGCTCAGTACATGGCACAGAAGAGAAATTTAATCCTGTTCGGGCTGGAAGAGGGTGTGCTGGGAGAATGAATGGAGTAGAGTGCCAGGTGCAGGATCAGAGAGGGGCCCGAACAGCTCCTTTTCTCATTATTCGCGCCCTGCATTTTCATTTTCTCCCCTTCTCTGCCAACCCACACAGCATCCCGTCCACCACGTACCACCCACCCCACCCACTCCTCACCTGAAGGACATGGTGAACCACACACCCATCATCATCAGAGTGATGCGTCGATATTCTGGACCAAAACAGGAGAGGAAATTTCCCCAAACCTAAGCAGAAGAGCAAAGTCAGACAGTGGCTGCACTAACTCCTAGCTCCCCGGACCCCCACGCTTCTGCCCTACCTCCTCCTCAGTTCACCCATGACCCCCACATCGGGCTCGAGCTTGGCCTTCCTCTCCCCCTCCCCCACTCCCTTCTCTCTCTCCGCCATTTAATCCACCATTACCTGCCCCCCCAGGCTCAAGGCCCGGACACCCCAGCGCTGGTACCAGGTCCCTGTGTCTGACTGGATCTCAATCAGCTCATCCTCCTGATGAATCGTCTTAATATGGGTTACCTGGGGTCAAGAGAAGTGGTGAGCAGTCACCTAGTCCTTTTTTCCCAACCCTTTCCGTGTGCCTCAGTTTCTCCTGCAGCAGCAAGATGGGAGGCAGGTGTGCAGGACACCAGGAGAGATCGTGTGGATGAAGAGTACGCTTGGGACGCCTGGAAATCTCTCAGGGGGTGTCCAGAGAGGGGCCAGGTGGAGTTGGGGTGCAGCAGCTTGGAGCACTGGGGGAAGGGCCGTGGCTTACCGAGAAGACGCGCTCGGGGTGTCCCTTGGCTCGCATGTTGGTGTCATGAACTCGCTTCAGCACCATCCAGGCTTCATCGTGCTTCCCGTTCTAGAGCCAGACAGAGCCCACAGCCAGGTCAGCCGTCCCCGGAGCCAGGCTTACAGCCCCACCTTCCACCCTGGCTTCTGGAGTTGTGAGGCACACAAAGGCTCCCGCCCCTGACCCCTGACCTATGGGCACACCCATCACCCACTCAGAAAGAGCCCCAAGTGGAGACACAGCAAAATGTCATCAAATGTGGGCAGGAGTTGGGGGAGATACAAGCATAGTTCCTAGGGATCCCCTGGTCCAATGGAAGAGAAAATTCAAAACAAGGCAAGTGATGACGATGGGCAAGCATGTAGGCAGAGAAGAGGCAGGACCTTAACCTGCTGCACCAAGTTATAGTTGGAGGGCCAGGGCCAAGGCCCCGCCTGTAAAATGTTAAGCCACCCATAGTTGAGCAGATCCCCTCGCTTCTCCACCCACCACGACCCTTCTGGAGATACAGTCTAACAAAGGAAGGGAGATAAAGTCCCACAGAGAATGGACCCTGTGAGGGAGGAAGGCAGCCATGTAGGATCAAACCAAAGCCACAGTGGTGCTGGAACACAGGAGCCCTTGCTGACCCCACCCCCACAGCCCAGTCACCTCCAGGAAGAAGCGGGGACTCTCAGGCTGTGTGGTCAAAGCCCCAATGGCAAACACGGACGGAAAGGCGCAGACGAGGACGAAGACCCTCCAGCTGTGAAACTGATAAGCGGACCCCATCTGAAAGCTCCACCCTGGCGGGGGCAGTCACAGAGTCAGCAGAGAGGCCACTGGTTGGGGGTCCCCACCACAGGGAGCACAGGAGAGGAGGGACATAGTCTGGGGTGCATTCCCTAGGGGCTGCTCACCATAGTGGGGGATGATGGCCCAGGCCATAGCAGCTGCGTACACCCCGCCAATCATCCAGAACATGCAGAGCCAGCTCAAATGCTCCCCACGCTTCTCCTGGGCCAGAAACTCCGAGAAATAGGAGAAGACAATGGGGATGGACCCTCCAATCCTGGAGGGCACGCAAGAATTCAGCATTGGAAAACCACCGTATTCCGGGTCCCCTGCCCCACTGCTCTGGGTGCCCAAGTCCCTTTCATCTTGCAGACCTTTTAGAAGAGACTGGTTCTCACACTTAGTGCCCTACAAATTCATGACTAGCCATCGAGCACCCATCCTGGGGACCGCGGGAACCAGGCAGGCAGGTCTCAGGGAAAAAGAAGGAACGAACATTGATACCACAGAGCTGGAGGAGAGGGAGGATAATTACAGAGAAAGGGAACCACTTCCCCCCCCAAAAAAAATAATAAGATGGGCAAAGAACAGTCTGAGGACAGGCGTGCGGGAGCAGGCCAGAGAGCTCGGAGGCCAAGGCCGTGCGTGCAGGGAGAAGTGTCGGTGTGCGTGCGAGCTCAGACTTCGGGCAGCCGTGGGTATTCACAGGGTCTGTTGTCGAATGCAGGAAATATCTATGTATTCTCTGGGAAGGGGATAACTCAAGGGTCCACGGGTGCCCGGGCGTGAGGCTGAGACCCTCAAGGCCTCTTCGTGGAGCCAGCCTCATTAGGGAACTAAAGGGTAGGGTGGACCAGACATTTCTGGAATGGCTGTGTGGACAGGCAGGAGACAGGTCCAGGACAGGAAGCAGCTGGCCTGAGATGGCAAGAGGAGAAAGGGATCCATTCATTCAACTCAGAGATACTTGAAGTACATCTGGTGTGTCTGGCACTGTGCTGGGCCCTAGAGATACAGCAGCGACCAAGGCACAGTCCTGCCCTCCGGAGGCTGAGGAGGACACTCACCCGACCCCAGAAAGCAGGCGGCAGAAGAGGAAAGTGCCGTAACCCTGGACGAAGGATGAGAAAAAGGCAAAGATGCTGTTCACTGAGAGCGAGATGAGCAGACACTGTCTCCGGCCCAGCCGGTCGGCCAGCCCGCCCCAGAGGAAGGCTCCCACCATCATGCCCAGGTAGACGATGAGGCCTGCGAGGAGGAAAAGAGGCAGGAGCGGGGTGAGCAGACACCACGTCTCCCACTCGCTGACCATGAAATGAGCTGAAGTGCAACAGAATGAACCGAGGACCCGCAGGACTTCGAGAAGCTACGTCTACCCGGAGACGAGAGAAAGCGAGAGACGCTGAATTGTGTGAGCGAACAGGGAAGGCCATCCTGCAGGCCAGGGGTTCGAAGGCGGGAATCCAGACGTGGGAGAACCCCAGAACTCTCACTTTCTCTCCCTCTCCCTTCTCACGCCCTTGTTGTCTGTCACACACAAACACACGCAAATACAACACCCCTGCTTCTGGCTTGCCTGGAACGAGGAATGGATCTGCCTAGGTTCCCAGACTCTCCCAGGGTCCCCTCTAGCCACGCCCCCCTACTTCCGGCCACCGCCTGGATGCTCTCAGAGCAGCAGGTGTCTCTCGTGTTCCCTAGGAAAGTCCCTCATTCCTCCCAGGAAATCCCCCCCACAAAGTCCGTCCTCACTCCCTGCAGCTCCAACACTCCCGGTCAGAAGTGCTCCTGTACCTTACTTCCTTCGTAACTTCAGAGTTGGAAGTAACCTTTAAAACCATCTCCTCCTGCACTGTACCTATGCTCGAGCCAAGTCCCAGGGAGAAGGGACCTGCCCAAGATCTGATGGCAACGTAGTGGCACAGCGAGGCTGAGATCCTTTCTGAATGAGTCTAGGGGTTCCCCCTTCAGGTTCCCCATCTAGCAGGGCCATCGGAGACCACTCGCCAGCCCCTGAGCACTCCCAAGGCTGACCGAAGCAAGTGTGACCAGCTCCTCTGGCTGCAGGCAGACCCAGGATTGTTTCCCTAGCCGCATCGCCCCAAATCGACCCTTCCCATGTCACTTAGGGAGTTTGCATCCTGACTTCCTGTGTCCCCAGTCAGGGAAAGGGAGCAGGCTAACAGGAGAGGAGGCTCTGAAGAAACATTAAATGGGGCCTCTCCCGCCATGGCCACCTCCTACAGAACTAAACAGACCGCCACCCCAGCCCCGGCCGAAGCCCCAGCCCACTGTCCTCCCCCAGAGGAGGGTGTGCGAGGGCAGAGTGCAAAGGACCTTGTGCCCTCTGGGGACATCTTGAGAGGAGGGCGCTGGGACTCCCAGCAGTGAGGACAGTTCTCAGGAGTGGGGGTGTTTGGGGCAGGGCGGGGCTGGGGTGCCCCGGATTTGTCTTACCCAGCATGCCTTTGTTGGAGTCAGACAGGCACATGTCTTTCTCAGCGCTGGGCAGCACGAAGCCCACCACGAAGACCTCGACGCCATCAGCCATCAGTGCCAGACCAAGCACGAAGTAGAGCGTCCACTGGAAGCGGCCGTGGCCACATTCCCGGAGGATGGCTTCGTACTGCTGGGCCAGTTCTTCCCGCTCTTTCCTCCGCTGTGCCTCCCCCCGGCCCCCAGCGGGGCCCTCCCCATCGCCCAAGCCCCCCCTCACACCAGCCAGGGGTGCCCCATCTGCCATCCGCTCGCCTTTGCCCCCAGACTCTGCCCGGGGGATGCCCTGGTATTCCCCTTCGTAGATCTCATCCTCTTCATCGTGGCCCTCGGTGGCATCACTGGATGCGCCACCTTCCTCCTCGTCCTGGGTCCCCTCCCCACGGTAATAGCCGTCAGCAGGGGCAGGGAAGTCATCATCGTCATCATCCTCCTCAAAGCGGGAGTAGGATCTTCGGGAATATTCGTCCTGGACGCGGTCCAGGCCCTTCACCACCTTCTTGGCCGCGTGCTTTTTCACTTCCTTGGCGATGTCTTTGGCCCCGCGGATGAAAGCTGCCCGGTCTCTGAAGCCTTCCTCCATGACGGGGCTTGGGGAGCACGTCACCAGATCGCCCCTCCCCCTGCTCCTTATCGGCCTTTGCTCTAGGACTCGTGGACTCAGAAAGACCCTTCCCCCAGTTACGTAGGTGAAGTGTGTTAGGGTATCTTTGGGCACAGAATAGGAGAAAATGGGGCCTGGCCAGCGAGTGTCTGGGAGAAGAAAGGAGGGAGAGGAGTTTGGCCTACGCCCAGTTCATTTGGGTACACAGGGAAGGGAGAGGGGGGGTAGGGGCATGGGAAAAGGAGGGGGAGCCCGCTCCGGTGGGGCTAAGCTGGGGAGCCAGGATAACTCAAGAAAGGCCGCCTACTTCTCTTCCAGGCACTCTGGAGATCTAGAAAAAATAAGAGGGAGATAGAGGAGGTTGTGAGGCCTCGGTTGGTGAAGAAGGCCGATACAGAGCTCCTGTCAACCCGGAGCCCACCTGTGCCACACGGCATAGGGACGGTCTCCTTGCTTCACGCCTACAGCCAGTAAAAAATGGTTGACTGTCGACGCCAACTGCGGGTCATTCAGCACAAACCCCTTTACTTTGACCTTGGAGACTACACTCATGAGATGTGCTCCCGAGTCACAATCACCACCACAGAGCTCCTCTCCAGACACACCGCCCCCCACCCCCGCCAACTTCAACCTGCAAAGAACAAAGCAGGAAATCGGAGACGGCAGAATTCCCAGCTCTAGTTTGGTCTGCGTTTCTTACTGAGGGCGGAGCTTGGGGAGAATATGTAGGAGGAGCAGCAAGTCATCCAACCTGGGGCCTTCGGTCCACTGATGGCATCTGAAGGTGAGATTCTGCAGTCCCTGCCTCAGGCCTCCCAAGGAGAGGTCTCCCGATGGAGCCCAGTGGGTAAAAACTCAGCTTCCAGAGTCAGACTTGGGTTTGACGCCCTGCTTCAGCACTTACTAGAGCTAAGGGACCACGGGCATGTCTCTGCACATCCAAACCTCAGTTTCCTCTTACTTAAGAAGGGAAAAGTAAGGATTAAGTGACTTCATGGGTATAAGCTCCTTGCCATAGTTCCTGGCATGTAAAAAGCGATGAATAGACATTAGTTATTACCCTCGTGCTGACAATATAGCGAGATGCCATCTACTCCCTCACAAGACCCCAGAACAAAAGCCACTTCTGGGTGAGTGGCAGAGAGGGACACTGGGAAGGAGAAGCTGGTTCGGTGCAAAGCACACAACAGTTATGCAACCTAACTTGAAATCCCAGCTCTGCTATTTACTTACAAACAACTGATCTTCGGCAGGTTACTCGACTTCCCTACGCCTCGGTGCCCTTAAATTTAAATTGGGGATCATAATCTCTATTTCTCCGATTCGACCTCACAGTAGATATTCTATAAATATGAGTTTCCGTCTTTCCTCTGTGATTGAAAAACATGAAAGGAGCAGGAAACAGCAAGAAAAAAAGCAGAGGGGGCGCATACTCGGATGCCCAGTGTCCTCCCAAAAAAGAGTCCCAAGGCCCACCTGTCTGTGTTCAAACTAATTTCAGCATCTGGGCCCACCTTGTCTACGGCCGGACAAACAAGGAAGACGCAGGAAAAGCAGGACCTGGAACCAGAGGGCATGGGGAAGAGGGCAGATCAAAAGCTACGAAAAAGGCGATGACTGGCTGCTGCCACCTCCCTTCAGGATGTCACACGTGGGCCCCTTTTCACTAGTGGGGGTGGGAATGGAGATCACCGAATAAACATACGCTGCCAGCATGGGGGGTGCGGGTCCAAGGGCCTATAGTCCCACTTCATTCCTCCAGGACCTCCCTTCCTAAGCCCCCTTAATCCTTTCTGCTCCTCCAGGAGTCAAGGAGAAGGAAGCCCACAAATACTGCATTGCGTAGGAGGCTGGCATAGAATGAAGGGGGCCTTGAGCCTCCCCCCCAAAAAGAGACATCCTCCAGAGGGAAGCATAGGAGAACCCCCACTTCCTTCATAAAAGCAGAGGAAGCAGGACAAGATTCTTATGAGAGATCATTCCCCTAAAAATATCCTGCCTCCTTCTGCTCCCACCCATCCAAGGCCTTCATTAAAAATGTCACACACACACACACGCACACGCACACGCACGCACGCACGCACATATAGTCACTGGGAGAAGAGGGGTAAGTAATGCTATGTGATTCAGAGAGAAGCCCTGGCAAGCAAGCCTCACCCCCTCAGGACAGACGTAAGCAGTGGACAGGGAAGACCAGAACCTCTGACCCCTATGTCACCTTCTTTTCTTTGTGAATCAGGGTTCAAATCATCCTCCAGGAAAGGGAGGGAACTGTAGAATCCCCTCACTGCGTGGCAATTTGCTCGCCTGTTCTTTCTTTCCCAGCTCGGATCTCCCCCTCAAACCCTGAAGGAGGCAGACGGGCCACCCCGAGCCATATCCTGTGTTTGTTAGCACTGTTTACCCCTGAGGGGCCAAGCAGGGGAGAGAAGGCCCCCCCCCAGAGCCACAGCAGGATATGATGGCTCAACAGCCAGCTCCCCCAGGGCCAACGAGCCCAGGAGGTCAGGAAGGAGAGAAAGAAGACAAATTCTTTGAGCTGGTGGGAAAGTGTTGCTATTTTTAGCCCCAAAAGCAGCACAGGGTAGCTAAGCCTGTGGGAGAGAAAGACTTGGAGAGGTGGAGGCTGCAGGAGACAAGATTCGAGATTACACAGCCCTTTAAGGCAGGCGAGCTTCGCCTGACCAGAAGAATGTACCCAGGAGATGCTTGGCAGAGGAGTGGGGGACCGGGGACTCCTGAGCAAATGCTGCCTTTAGGACAACTCACTCATCCCTGGATAAGAGGAGGATCCAGAAGCCCCCCACCTCCAATCAAAGCTCCTGACTTCGGGAGCCACCCAGATTCCCCAGTCCACCCTAGCCCAGGTGACAAGGTCATTAAGAAGCAGTCACTTATCAAAACATTCGTGGAGGAGGAGATGATGGGGTGGCACGAGGGAGGAGGTGCTGGAGCACTCCTCCCTGTTAGGCTGGGCGATTGAGCCTCAGCCCCCACCCCAGGACAGCCAAGCCTGCACCTCCCCTCCCAGCATCCTGCCCGGGAGAAACACGGTGTCCGCTGAGAGGGCACACGGAGGAACACAGCAGGCGAAGAGGCAGGGACGCAGGAAGAGACGTCCACACGCACAGGCATAACGGCGCCCCTACCAGCGTCTGCGGCGACCCCCGCCCGCATCCCGCCTCTGCTCGGCTGTGAGGGACGAGCCCCTATAACAGGCTGAACTGATTCTCCGCGCCTCCCCTCGCCCTTGGTCCTGCGGCCGGACAAGGGCCCATGGTCAGCGCCCCTTCCGCCAGCTCCCGGAGCAGCTGCCGCCAGCCCGTCATGCGTGCCCAGCCCCGGGGCTTTGCGGGTTCACCATCTCGCCCCAGCATTTCCACCCTTCCTCCCCCTGCCCGCCCTCCTTCACCTGCCCTTCCTCCACGGCCCCCCCACCCCCACCCCAAGTCCAGTCCAGCCAACCGAGGCGGCATCCGCTCTCTGGCCCCAGCCAAGGTCATTTATCATTCCTTTGGGGCGGGGGGGTCGCCAAGGTGAGGAGGGGACTGGCGCTTGAGTGACCCCTGTTCCACCTAAAAACCCCACCACCACCCCGTCAATGTCTGAGGGGAGGACATAGTGAGGGACTTGGCTAAGGCAGAGAAAAACACCTCTCTCTCTCTCTCTGTGTACACACACACACACACACACACACACACACACACACACATGCATATACATATACATATGTGTGTGTATTTCTCTTTCTTTTTATAAAGATTTCCCACTCTTTTGCCTATCTTTGGTTTCTGCTAAATCTAAGTCATGGTGACAGAGATATATTTTTTAAATCAGCACAGCAACTGAAATAAATGTCCATTCAAACCACCACCCAACCCCTCACCCCTAGAGCGAGGACGGTCACCCTCCCCAGCAGCCAAGCATCGGAGGATAAAATGGCTGCAAGGCAGGGATGCTTCTGCCCCAGGCGGGCGGCCGTGAAGGACTGAGCAAGAGTCTCACCTGGGCTGGGTCCCCGGGGTGCGGGAGTCCTGGGTGAGGGCGGGGGTCCCGGCTGTGGCGCAGACGGCAGCGGGGACTGCTCCGGGTACCCGGGGAAGCGGCAATGCAGACCTGACCCCCCAACACGCTCCCGCCCCGCCTCCGCCCCCCCCACCCCGGCGCCGCTGAGCATCGGGAGAGACCATTGTTGGGGGGGGGCGGGCAGAAGGAAAAAGGGACTCGGCACCAGGGAGAAATGATGAAAGGCTGGGGGATTGTCACGGGGACAGCTGGAGACGACACGCAACCCTTTCCAGCCCCTTCCTAGCGGAAGATGAAAGCAACCACGGAAATGGTGATCTCAGGGAGACAAGTGGGAAGACAGAATGGGAAGGGGTGAATGAGGCAGCCCCCTCCTTAGCACCCCAGGCCCAGAATGGCGGGACCCACATATTTTAGGGGCTCTGGCTACCTTCAGGCACCTCCCTTCCCCGTCTCCACCGCTCCCAGCAGCCTTCTCCCAGACTCGGAGTGCTCAGACTACATGTTTACCTGGCTATTTTAGAGAAAGCGGGAAGAACAAGGTGTGGTTTCTGTCCCGAGCTGCCAGAGGTGGAGACTCCTGGATCTCCCCCGCCTCTTTCCAGAAACAGTCCAGATTATTTATTCACGGTGCAGCCCTCCCGTCCTCCACCTGGTCGGCAGCAGAGGTGAGTCCTGGAGAGGCTGAGTTTCACAGGCCCAGGACTAAAAGAGGGACTCCCACGATACCCTTCCCCACTTTCTTGAAAGGAGTGAATTGGTTTCAGTTCTTTTTTCTTTCCTTTATCCTGTACCAAAAACCTGGGCTCAGAGATCCAAGCCACACATACCACTCACTGACCATCCCTGCTCCAGGGGTGAGGGGCTGAGTGGCGGTTTGGGGATGTACATACTGAATGTGTCTGCCTATTCCAGGTAAGGTCTTAGAATATTCTGGACAGAGCACTGACCAGGGGCTCTACCCTGGATCCTTACTTCTAACAAGCTATGGGCTTTTGATCAAGTTCTCTGCCTCTCTGAAGCTCTGTTGTCTCATTTGGAAAATGGGGGGAAGGGGGGCCTGGACTAGAAGCTGTATCAGATCCATTTCAGATCTAATAGTGTGTGATTCTGCTTTGCTAAATGTGGAGGTTTCAGAGTACTGGGGTACTCTACATGGAGAGGACTGGCTGGCTATGTCCCAAGGGACCTCACAGGTGGCATCTCGGTATTGAATTTATCACTGACAAGGGTGTGGACCTGGGTTTCGCAGAGTCCAAAGCCATATCTTAGAAACACTCTTTGTGCCAACAAAGTTTACAACTTACTGAAATATAAAGGCATAATACGTATTAATTTACCACGAGAAATTTAACCGTCACTCAGGCTGAATGAAAACCACGTCCGCACGTCCAGTACATCCTCTCCCTTAAGCCAAATCAGAACGATAATGTCAACGTATAAATGCACAGTGACATAACTGAACAAGAGTGTTCGTATCTTTAATGGCATCTGGCCATTCCCAGTAAGGAGTGGTGCCAATGGGATCAGAAAACTTTTCTTGGCTACAGTCCTCCACCCCCATCTCTGTGCTGTGGGCCAGGGGTGTTGTCACAGGCACAGCTGGACCGCTCTCACTCCGTTGGCTAAAGCATTCTTTCCAAGTCGGTACTTGGGACAGCTGTGCCCACGTGGATCTCAAGGACTCTTCCTTTACTAGGCTTTCACTGCCAACCTTCTTCAAGGTTGACACATTCTTTATTTATGTTAATGCTTTCAATTAGGTTATAGCCAAGTCTTGCTGGCAGGGGGCCATATCTTCTCTTTCAGGTGACTTTGCATATTCTCCATTGATCCATTAATTGCTAAAATAGAAATCTCTATTCTTAGAGAGAAAGCTGGTATTTTTCTAAGTTCCGAGGAAAGATGTCATTGTTGTTCCCAGGTACCGGGACCCCATGCACCTCATCATCTGCTCTTTCACAGTCCCCTTTGCCGGGTCCATTAACATCAGAATTCCCAGGGGCTCAGTCCTGGGCCCTTCCCCTCTCCCACCTACTCTCTCCTTGGTCACTGCAGGTAATCTCATGACTTTAATGCTGTCTACCTGCCGACGTGTCCCGCATTTGTATCTCCAGTCCAGACCTTTCCCCCAAGCCTGTCGTGAAAATCTCCACCTGTCAATTCAACGTCACCACGTGGACAGGTAATAAACATCTCGAACTTAACAGAACCATAAACGAACCTCTGATCCAGGTCTTCCTGGATCCCCTCTTCACTGAGGTGGTAAGGCCAAAAAATCATGGAGTTAGCTATCTGTGTTTCTTTTCTTTCTCTCATCCCTACATCAGCGGGTCTTGTCAGCTCTACTTTCAAAAAATGTATTCTGAATCCACTCCGTCTCACGAGCTCCCCCACCAATCCCCGAGTCTAAGCCATCATCATCTCCTTAGCTACTACAAAAGCCTCTTAACGGGTTTCCTTACTTCTTATCTTGCTCTCCTAAAATGTATTATTCTCGGCAGTCAAGTGAACTTCTACAAACCAATAAGATCTGATCAAAGAAATGAGTGTATATGTCTCACAAAAAGACAAGTATTTTCTTGGCTGCTTAATTTGTAATATTCAAAAACTTCAACTGTCTATCAACCAGAGAATGGTTAAACTTGGACAAATAGTGTTGCATTTATATCATACTATACTATATAATAAATTTATAAAAGAATACTATATAAATTTTTAAAAGACTTAATATATGCAACAGCATAAAAAGATCTCACAAATATGGAGCGAAAGAAAACATTCATTTGACATGTATTATTCAGTAAACATAGTATAATGTGATTAAGCAGTTGGCCCTAAAGTTCTGACAGCTCTTGATTCAATTATTGCATCTACCACTTCTTAGCATGTGACTTTGGCCAACTAACAATATCAGTTTTCTGATCTTAAAAAGGGGGTAAGAACAGAATCAACCTTGGAGGGTTGTTACGAGGACTGGCTGAGATAATACATGTAAAGCACTTAGTACAGTACCTGGCACACAGCAGAGTTCAGTAAACATTAGCTGCTACCATTTTCACAATTATTGTATATGCCAGGTACCTTTCAACACTCTCGGGAGATACAGATTAATAGGACGAGACCTATTAGGGGCTCCTAAGGGATTCGGTTTAATGCAGGGATACTTAGATTGGGATCCATGAACCTTCTCGAAGTTTTGTGTCACGATATTGGATATATAAGCATATATGTATTTTTCTTGGGTAAGGACCATAGTTTATGTCATATTTTTAATGGACGGTCTATGGCCCGCAAAACATTAAAAGCCCCATGGTTAAAGCATGCATTCCAAATGGGGGTGACAGTGCTCCCCGGGGGGTCAAAAGTTGGTTTTGGGGGGGAGGAATCTTAGATATTATAATGGTTTGTCCCTCCAAAGGGCCATAGTACATAAGCAAATATACAGCACGTCTGCAATATTAACTGGCTATACGTGGGGGCACAATTAGGAAAAAATGTCTCCTTAGGGGGACAATAATAAAAACCAAAAACGGTCGAGACACCGTTTTAGTGAATAACAGATGTGGGAGCAGAAGTACCTAAATGGATAAGAAATACTGGCTCTGTTCAGAGAACTGCCGAGTACCAGAATCTGAAAGAGCTGGAGGGTGGAGAGATAAAGGAGAGTTTGGAGAGTCAAACTCAATGACTAGAGGAGGCACTGAGAAATTATTACTGCATGAATGGAAGCTCAGTGATTCTGAGGATGAAGGCCTCAGAAACAGTGGCTCCAAAGAGAAGGAGGGAATGCAGCAAAGGCACCAATGTACCCTGTGATGGTGTCAGTTCATCAACACAGTATCAGGTAACAGCTGAACATACGACACTTAAATCAAAGAACAAGCTACGAATTTGCTGAAGTCCTCAAGGATCAGTTAGAAGAGCCATTTCATCTGATAGATGACATGGAGGCAGAAAGCAGAGAAAGTGGGACAAAGCCTTCCACCACCTGGGGTTGCTCCAGGGCTGGCCTCTGACACCTGAGTCCAGCAGCCGCCAGCTCTGCCAGGTTCCAAGTGCTCCTGGGACCTCGGCACATGACCACATCCACATCCAAGCAACTTTGGAGCGGAGCTCGGTCTGAAATTAAGAAGTCAGTTAATCCCATTGAGGTTTAGAAGCCTGGCATCCTTAGCCACTCACGGTACGAAATATCATGCCTAAAGCATCCTCAAGATTTAGACACACACATAACCGACATCCATTAGACTATTCCGCCTGCACGTCTCACAACTCACCTCAAAGGTGGCACATCCAAAACTGAATGCATCACGTCCATCCTGCCCCGCCGCCCCCCCCCCCGGCCCCCGGATTCTTCCTGCTGCATGCTCTCGTCCTCGGTTCCACTCTCCCCTTCATTCTCTATATCCACCCCAACACCAAGTCCTATTTCGCCTTTTAAACACCTCCCCAATGCATCTCTTCTGCTTCATCCCAGCTCCTGCCACGGCCCTCATTTAGGACTTCATCTCTCACCTGCATTACTGCCAGGTGCATAACTTGGTACTTGTCCCGGTCTCCATCTCTCAAATCTACATGGCTGCCGTGGTCCTCAAACACAAATCTGTCATTCCCTTGCTTCGATCCCTCCTGTGGCTCCCTCTCATGGATTACGGCTTCCCGACCAGTGTGCCCCGACAGTGTGCTCAGGTGTTCATTCTCTCAGTACTCTGGGCCGCTCGGCAGAGCCTGGGACAGCTAGAATCCTGAGCCAACTGCCTCCAGCCTGAAGCGGCCACCTCCCTTCCCCTCAGTATGCTGCTGCATGTGGCTCGCTGCCACGTGAAAAGGCGCTGAGCAGCACTGATCCGTGGAACCTCCCGAACCACCTCGAGCCCCATCCTGTGGCCAACGCTGAACGGCTCTGGCGTATCACACGCCACGCCATTTATCTCTGCTCCTGCTCAGGAGGAGCGAGCATCCCCTTCGCCTCTGCCTGGGGAACCTCCACCCTTCCTTGAAATTACCTTTGTCACCTTTTCTCCTGGGACGTTTTCTTGCTTAGATACCCTTCCTCTGCTCTCCAACTATTCTGTTTCATAATAATCTCCCATGTGTCGGTCTACACCCTTGCCAACGATTGGACAGAACTGCTTTGCTCGTCTTTACCTCCTCAGCTGCCCCAGCAGAGCCCATAAAAATGTCACATGAAAGAGAATGATGCAGAACGAGGCCATGCTCACCTTTTCTTAGCCAAAGTTTAGGGAAAGTTTAGAGTTACGTAAATCAAAAAAAAAAAAAAAGATTCAAGAAGGGGGTGATGTAACAGGATTAAATGATGCAAAGAACAGAAAAATGGGCCATTGGATTTAGTCTAGTTACTGACTCTTTGAGCACAGATTTCTGTGTGATGTAACTCGGTTTGGAAGAACCGAGGAGAAAAAAACGGGAATAAGATACAAATCCCTTATCTAAGATGTCTGGTGGTAAAGAACAGAAGAAAATGAAGGTTTACCGAGTTCCTACTCTTCCAATTTCTACTTTGTTTTGCAATTATCTAAAACACATATATGGTTCCAAAGAAAAGGAACACAGCAGGCTGAGAAATTCGGCTTTCCTCTGTGACGCGCCCCCCCAACCACAGTGGCATCCATTTCCACTAGTTTTAGGTTTATCCTTCCATTTTTTAAATATAAACAAACGTATGTATTACATGCCACCCCTTAGTTATGCAAGTGGCAAACTACACGTTCTGTCCTGTGTGGGACGACTCGGCTCCGCCTGGAGATGTCCCTTTTCAAACAGTCGCAGCGTCCTCCTCGTTCCTCTCTGCGGCTGCGCGGCGCTCGCTGTGTGGATTTACCGGTTGACTCAACCAGTCCCCTACCGACCGCGCGTGAGCTGTTTCCAATCCAGCTCTGACGAACAGTGCTTGTTGCAATAAACGGCTCTGTGCAGGTAGCTTCCTATTTTTGCCTGCGTCATCTCCAGAAACTTTGCTCGTGTTTTCACTTACTATTCACGGGAACCTACGCCACTGCTTCTGAGTGTCAACACCGATGCAGAGAAGCAACTGCCCCGACGGAACGAGCCTGTACGAGCGGAAGAAAAGCCCTCACTGCTACCTCATCGCTGTGCTCCCAACACGCTGACGTGTCTCCTTACAGGGAGAGGAAAAGTTACTTTGCCAAGGAAGAGACCACAAAGAATAAACAAGGAGTTTAGTTTTATTATCTCTGTGTATCTGTAAAACACGTAGGACCAACACAGAAAACAATAAAACCTCCTGTGAAAAGATTACTTAAAAAAAAGAAAAAAAAAAAAGAGGCCTGAGAGGCATCAGTGCCTTAGTCCCAGGGAGCTACACAACTCTGATTGGTCCGAGGAATTGAAAAGGTGTTAGGAGAACACACCAGGAGAAAAGAGAATGCGAAGTTACTGAGGGAGAGGGCCTCGAAGAGGGCCGCGAGGGGGAACGGGGGGTCGGGGAGTGGGTCTGGGTGGAGGGAGGGGCCCCCGCTGGTAGCCGTAGGGAGGGGGTCGTGGAGGGCCAGTGTATCCGTGAGGGGGCATCAGTGGAGGGGGTCCACGCATACCATGTGGAGGCATAGGACCTGGGTGCCCTGTAGAGAGAGAAAGGAAAGTTAGTAACAGAAATGGGAGATGGCTGATGCTGAGACAACACAGCGGAGGGCGGACAGGGAGATGCTAAGAAGGAAGGAAAGGAGGGGAAAAGGAATGTGACCAGGGAGGCCGCGGGAAACCGACATGTGAGGACAGGGAGGTGGCCAGAGGCTACTCACCCATGGGAGAGCCAAATGGAGGCCCTCGGGGGGGCATGCCCATTGGAGGAGGTCCAGGATGAGGCATCCCAGGTGGTGGTCGAGGTGGTGGCTGCCCCCCAGATCCTGGGGGCCCAGCATGGGGGTGTCCTAAGCCATGAGGGCCATGGTGGGCCAGCTGCATCTGAGACATCCCTATGAGAACAAAGCAGACGCATAAGGAAACGGAGACAAGGACAAAGAAAAGGAAGAAAAAGAGAAAACGAAATGGAGGAGAAGTGACATCAGGAAGAGTGTGGAAGGTTAAGGCTGACAAAAATAAAAGTGCCCTTATCTTCGACCCTATTCCGACGGCACACAGCGACCGAATGCCCAATCAATTCCCCACTCGGTTCACTGCTTCCCCCGTGACAGGCACGGTCATGGTGCTATTGAAGTATGATAGACGGAGGGACCTGCTCATAGGATTCGAGAACATAGCAGAGATGCCGTCTGAACAAAGATCTATTTCTAAAGGATAAGAATTTTTCAGGTGGACAGAGTGAGAACAGAACATCGCAGGCAGAAGAAAAAAAGCATGTGCAAATCACAGGTGTGTCAAGCAGCACAGTATGTTCCTGGAAAACCAGCAACTCAGGAGCCAGCGGCACCACACAGTCACGGGAGTAAGGGGCAGGGACCGGGTCGTGAAAAGCCTAGAATGTTATGGTAATGAGTCTGGGCTTTATTCTGTAGAAACAAGAATTTTGAGCAAAGGTGTATAGATATCTGTGTTTTCAAAAAATTACTCTGAGAGTGGATCAAAGGTAGATAAAATTGGACTCAAAAAGTGTTAGGAAATTCCTACAATAAATCAGGTGTGAAATTAGGAGGGTCTGAGGACCTGAACTGGGGCACTGGCAGTGGGGCTGGTGCCAATGATACTAATAAGACTTAGTTTCAAGAGTGGGGTGACAGGGAAAAGTCAAACATAACTCCAAGACCTCTGAATCATGCATCTGGAAACAGAGAACACTAGAGGAAGGGGAGGAGGAAGGAGGTGGAGCTGTCCATTCGGCAGCAAGATGAAGACTCTGGAACGTTAACATGGATCAAAGACACAGACCTAGGAGGCATCAGTGTATAGCTAAAGGAGCTATGCAGAAAAGAGAACCAAACACAAAAACCTACGGACAAGCACAGAAAAGGGAGCCTGTTAAGGTAGCTGAGACTGAGTAGACAGAAGGATAGAGGGAAGATCTGGATAAAAAAAAAAAAGATTTTCAAACAAGACATGGCCAGTGTTACATTAAGAGCAAAGGTCAAACCAGATAAGGGGCAGAAGTGTCCCCTAGACTTGGCATTATGGTCACTGTTATGGGGTGAAAGTCAGAGAAGAGAATGGAAGTAAAGGTCAAGGAAGAAACGACGAGCGCAGTTGTACTCCTGGGAAAAATGCAAGAAATGGAAATAGGGTGAGAGTTGTTAAAGCAGAGAAAGTAAAATATTTTGTGTTTGTTTTTATAAAACAATGTCTGAAGGTCAGCTCTGGAACTCTATTATTGTTGAGGGACAAAGGGCAGCAGCCTAAGTGGTGACAGAGCTCCTCTTCCTGGCTCGTCCCTCCCTTTCTCAGCAGAGAGCACCCACCTGGATGGGGCATCCCGCCCGGTGGGAATGGGTGAGGATGTGAGTGTCCATGTCCAGGATGTCCAGCTCCTGGGGATCCTGCTGATGGGGGCCCATGTCCTCCGGCCCCGGGCGGCATAGGTGGTGGGGGCATAGCTGGGGGTATCCCAGGTGGAAGGGCTCCAGGAGGTGGCACGGGGGGTGGGAAGGAGCCAGGAGGCGGCATGCCTGTGGAGGGAATGGAATTGAGTTCATGATAGTGCAGACAAAATGTCCTTAGAGACCTGCTCCAGTCTGGCCCCTCCAGGCAGAATGAGTTCTGTTCCCCTCCCCGCAGCTCTCTAAAGCCAGAAGCAACGGGATTCAACACTAAGAACTTCAGCCTCCTGGAGAAACTCAGCAGCTTTCCTCCCCACAACTACCACCCTCCATCCCCTTCTCATCACCCACTGACTCAATGTCCCCCTTTACTGGTTCTTTTCCTTCTTCCTGTCCTATCCCCCTAAGCCCAAAACAAACACATTCTGAATCAAAAGCTTTACCTGGTGGAGGAAGTCCAGACCCCAATGATGACACCACAGGATTGGGGGCAGAGGGTGGAGGGGGTGCATCTGCAAACAGCTGATGAGGGCGGTCAGCCTGGGACAGTGGGTTCTGAGCTGCCAGAAGTCGTTCGGCTGCTGAGCCGTGGCGCTCACCCTTGGAGTCCTTCTTGAAGGCGTAGGACACGGTAATAGGGCGGTTACAGAGGTACTGCCCATTCATGGCCTCAATCGCTGCATCCGAAGCATCAAACGAAGCAAAATTAATAAAGGCATAACCTTTGGAGTTGCCTGTGTCAGGGTCCCGCATAATCTTGGGAGTTTGTAAGATGACCCCAAAAGCGCTGAAAGTGTCATAAAGCAGCTTCTCATCAATCTCTGGGTCCAGGTTCCCAATGAAAATGTTGGCCCCCACATCCAGGTTTTTGTTGTGGGCCGATGCCTTGTTCACCCGGATCGGCTTCCCATAGAGTTTGATCATGTTCATGATCTTAATGGCATAGTCGGCATCTTCCTCACTCAAGAATTCCACAAAGCCGTAGCCTGGGGAAGGGGGAGAGAGGTTAACAACTGAAGTGAAGTAGTTCAAAATGGGGTATAACTCATCCACCTTTGAAAGCACAAAGAACAAAAAATAACAACCTCGATTCGATTGAGAACAGTCCCAGAAACAAACTGTGAGCTAGGCTAGGTTGCTTATTCCAAAACAGGTGTGAATACCGCTGGGGCCCACCGGTAACACTGTGTCCCCTCAATATTAAAACGCACCACTTGGCATGTACTCACCTTGATGCTGACCAGTGACTCTGTCCTTTGGCATGTGGGTGTTGACCACTGGCCCTGCCTGGAGAAATAGCTCCCACAGCAGCGGTTCGCTAACCTTCTCATCCAGGCCGCCCACGTACACAGTGGCATCTGGACCGTGGAGCAAGAGGTTAAAGCAGAGATGAGTATAACGTGAAGGGAGATGACAGGATCATGAAGATGGAACCCAGGCAGGGGAATTGGGGGTGGAGAGGAAGTAAAGGAGCAAAAAGGAAACAAAACAAAACAAAAAAAGGACGTTAAATTAAGCCCTTACACCTCCCTCTTTCCAGGAACTAGAGAATCAATTTTAAGTCTAATTTAGAGTTCTGCTGCAAATTCTTTTCGATTTTTTTCTTTGGAGGGTGAGGGGGTGGGAAGGCAGACGACTGGACATAGAATCACGCCTACAAGGCCTGAGCCTGCACCCGGCCACCCCGCCCCCAACATGCACGGCGGCCGGTCTCGCGCCCTCCGGGGTGGCCCAATCTCCCGCCCACATGGAAAGACCGCTGGCACCCTTCGGGGCCTCCCAGCCCCCACGGACCCATTCTGGGCTCGTTCCTCCCACTCACCCTGGTTCCGCTCGGAGATCGGCCCGGCCGCCATGGCGAACGAGCTCCCGCAGTCTCCAGGGAGCGAGTCCGCGCTCCGACCTCGGCTACTACTTC
>NW_006442103.1:18284772-18298216 GCF_000325575.1 Pteropus alecto
CGGGGCCCCGAGGGGGCGGGGCCGGAAGCGGCCGCGGCCATCTTAGGAGCCGCTGAGACGAGACTCGGTGCGGACTGCGTGGTTCACTGGTCCCGGGTCCTGCCCTCAGCTGCCCTTGCGAGCGCTCAGGGCGAGGCAGGCGGAGCGGAAACGCGCAGACCCTCTCCAGGCAGCGCGAGACATTACGGGGTCACACTGCTCCCAACATGTAAATTTGGAAACTGAAAGGACAGAAGTTTACTTTCCGTGTATTTTGTGGTTGTGCTGAGAAGGGTGTGCTGAGGAACCCCCAAACCCAAGGACTCGGCTGCTGTGGGGCGCGGAGGCGGCCCTGCACCCCGGGCCGCGGCACCGGCCTAGGCTTGCGGTAGTATTTTGTTTTTCCTCAAGGGAGGGGACTGCGGTCTGTCGGAGCTGGAGTGACGTCTGGGCTCGCCTCGTGAGTGTTGCATAGGGTGCTGAAGGCAACCGGAGGCTTAGAATTGGGGTGTGACCAAAGCCATGGGGAGGTTGACATGGAAGCCCAGAGGCTTCAATCTCCAGTACAGAACCTGGCCCGGGCAGCCACGTCTTCGTACACTTTTGCCCCATCTACACCTAAATGGGAAGCATGGAGTAGGACCCTTCTTCCAAATTGCAGAGCGTCACCTGACCCATCCCCTTATTTCCTTATCAATAATGTGGGTGCCACCCTCTCTCTAGTCACACTCACCCTCCACCCACCCCTTTCTAACTTAGGATCCTTTATTCAGACACAAAGCCAAAGCCAGCAGTGTGTATAAATACTGTGCTTTAATGGACCCCTTAAATAAAAATGTCACTACAAAAACATACAATTGGAAGAGACAAGGTGTTTCCCGTTACATTTCATAGCCATAGGAAGCTGTAATGGAGGAAATAGAAATTGGAATTCAGCATTAAGAGGTGAGAGTGAGGTGTGTAGGCCATCTGGTCGGGACTGATGAACAGAATCTGATCTCACTGATCTCAGCTGGATATCCAAAAGGGATGGAATTGCCTTCAAAAAAGAGGTTATCATATTCTGGATTATTTTTGTTTTTGTGTCTTAATTCTTCAAATCGCAATAAGCTAGATAGGTAATCTTGAGGAACCAAATCGGACTGAGCAAGAGTTGGAGGTTAGCACCACCAGTCCTCATTGGAAACTCAGGTCAGTGAGTTTGTTTACGGGTTGGAGTGTGAAAGCCGAGGCAGTAAGACCAGATGAGAAAGCTGAAGGATTAGTCAGAACCCTCCCTCACCCAGACCGCCTTCTACCCTGCCCATGAGAGAGTCAGCAATTTCAATGGGATTGGGAGAGAATGGTATTTGGATCTCTATTCTTGGAGTGATCTTCAGGAGATATTCTTGGTGTCCATTTCCTTAATAGCTCCTGAAGATGGGATAGCTCATCTTGGAGGCCAGAGATTGTGGGAGCTGAGAGGCCCATCTAGGGAGAGGGTGAAGAGAAGTGGAGAGGAATATTATTGCAGCTCTAGCTCTCTGCTTCTGAAATCTGTCTGCTACTTCTGGTATCTTTAATTCCCTTTACCCCTCCAGCTATGCCCTAAGTTCCACTTGAAGTGAGCCATAGGCAGTTTCCCCCACCCATCCACACTCCCAAACCTATTCACGTTGATACCAACACGAATGGTACTTCACTTACCAATCTCCCAACCCCCTTTTCCAGCCCCTGAAAATAACCTGGTTTCTGTTTCTACAGCAGTCAAACCCTTCTCCCACCCCCAATCCCCGTCTTCCCTTCTCACCTGGACCTCAGGCCTCCCCCTCAGGTAGCAGCGTCTCCAGAGCCTGATCTGGGGTCCCAGATATCCAGGCAGCAGCAGCCCCGAGGGTAAAGGGCAGGCTCCCCAATATGAGGGGAGCCCCCACTCCTGATCAGCCAGACTTTCAGAGGAGATAGCAGGTCGAGGGAGCCAACGAGAAGAGACTGCCAGCAGGGAAGGGCTGTCCCGCCAAGGACAGAGCTGATTCAGAGGGGTCAAGGCCCCTCTAGAGAAGAGCCACACAGAACTCGGGGGTCCAGGAACCATGAAGCTTGACTAAAAGGAAACAGGAAATCAAGCGGCAACTAGAAACAGATGATCCCAGTTTCCGCAAACTGGGTCAAGAAGGAATGTGCAGCTGCCACCCACTCACACTACACTAGAGATGGAACGACAAGCCTCCGGCTGAGAACGGCATCCTTCCTCCTCATTAGGTTTTAGATTAGGCCTCAGGATGGATTAAAGTTGATTTTAAGGAAACTTATAAAATCTGTACGTGAGAAGATGAAGACAAAAAGGATGTTCTCTGCCATTCTAGGATTTCTGACTTCTTGGGGACAGTCAGGGACTATGACAGCTACAGAATAAGAGTGGGGTAGCTTTCCCCGGGGAACTCAGATATTATTCTCCCCACCTAGTAGGATGAGCCTGTGAGAAAGTCGAGGGAGTTTAGGAAGTTTAGACAGCTCACCTGCTGTCTAGGGAGGAGCCAGGAATCTGGGCAATGTTCCGGGTCATAACCAAGGTTGTGGAATTGTAGTATCTGTTCGTTGCTGTAGCGTAAATCCCAGTCCCAGACAGACAGCTGTGGGTTAACAGAGTTCCCAGCTGCGGGCTGGGAGTACCCTGGGGTGTAGACTTGTGTATAGGAGTTGAACTGAACAGAGGAAACAAGAAAAAGGATGGTTAAACAAAAAAACCCGTAATCCTGCCAGGCCTAGAGAGAAATCATGAAACTCTCATCTCTTACTCCAGAAGACAGATGTAGGGTGAAAGCCCACCCCTGAGAGTGAGCACCAACCTCCCCCTTGCCCACCCATGGCACCTCACTTTTCATAAATCAAGACCAAGCTTCAGAAATTACTCCTCAGTGTGGCAGGGAGGCGGGGAATCAAAAGTGGAAGCCACTCACCTGTCCACTCTGCTTCCCACGTTCCCAGGGAGTGTCTCTCAAGAACGTAAGGGTGTCAGGAACCCTGACACTGTCGTGCAGGGCAAGAAGGAAAAACTCAGAGAATTCAAACTCAGCTGGAAACTGCTGGAGGAGCTGCCAGACGCAGTCGAGGAAGAGGAGGAACACTGGGGCCTGAGGAGAGGGAAATTAAGAGGATGGAACTGTGGGGACCTAAAGGGGGAAGAAGACAAAATGACGGGGGATGAGAGGGACACTGAACGGGCCACTAAGGAGATCAAGAGATGGAAATCCGAACTGAGCATAGCAGGGGGTACGGTCCCTCGTGCGTCTGGGTCTCCCTCCAAGCTCTGCCGAACCTCAGGACCCTCCGGACCTGATTCACCTCCAATGGACTATACTCTATAACTTTCTGATCCCCTTCTTTATAATAGTGCCCCCCACCCCAATACCCTCCCCAAACATTCTCACCTTTTCACTGACCCTAGTTCCCCCAAGTCGGGTCAGGAAGGGATGTCCAGCCGCCACCCACTCTCGCTGCACTAGTGACTGGAACCCAAGCAGTGTTCGGGCTTCAGGGGCTGAAAGCAGCTGGACGAGTGAAGAGAGGAGGCCATTGAAATCACGATCACCGCGCTCTGGGTGATAAAGGGAGAAGGGACAAAGAAGGAGGGGCCAATAAACTAGGGCGGAAGAGAATGAGAAAAGGAAACATGGCAAGAGGAAGGGAGAGGCGCGGAGGGGGAAAGTTTGGGGTGGGCAGGATTGAGAGGGCGCGCAGAAGTGAAGAGAAAACAAAGACCTCGAATGACTCACTTACAGACTCCACCTGGCTAGAAATACCCAGCCGCATGTGGAGGCAGAATTATAAATCTTAAACCAGCTTCCACATTGTCCTTCCCGCCCCAACCCCCAACCCCCATCCACTGATGGAAGGATGGGAACAGAGGGCGGAAAACCCTCCGTTAGGGACCGCGAGGTGTAGTTGGGAGGCAGAGTAGCCCTGAAGGATGAGTTGGAGGTCGTGAGTAGTGCCTGGCGAAGGGAGGGAAGGATGGTAACACTGGGAGGAGACGAGGAAGCCTCATAGGTCTCCCTCCCTGAGTAGAACCCGGCCAGGTGGGTAAAGGAAAAAGTCAGGTAATGGAGTGAGTTGACCCAAGAAACTCACCTTGAAGTACTACAGAGCGAACCCTGGATGTCACTAAGACTGAGATGTCACTGGCCTTTCGAAGACAAGACCTGGAGGGGCAGGTGAGGAAGAGGAGGGAAGAATGATAGCCTGGAGGAGGAGAGTAATGGGTCAAGGGATGGAAGAGAGGCAGACTCAAATCCTGCCCCTTCTAAGGGGCAGCAAATAAAGTCTTGGGAAACCAAGGAGAAGAGTTAATGGAAGGCCACGTAGGCGTCCAAGTTAACAGAAGGTTGGGGAGGGTTGCATTACAAATCATGACTGGAAAAAGACGGAGTACCTGACATAGTCCAACCATCGTGTTCCTTCCAGGGCGGAGAGCCATTTATCCTCAGCTACCGATGAATCTGAGAGAGGGCAGAGGTCAGAAGGGCAAAGATCAGGAGAAGTCGGGATTCAAGATTCAGGGTCTACAGCCCAAAGGGTTAAGAATAAGTTGGATAGTGGTTGCCTAGGGCTGGGGGTAGGAAGGAGAAGTCACCGCCAATGGCCATGAGGTTTCGAAAGTTAAATTGTGATATTTGTACAACACCGTAAATATAATAAAATTCATTGAACTGAACAGTTAAGATGCTATGTAAATTATCTCTCAAAAAAGCTGTTTTTTTAAAAAAAAAAAACTGCGTTGGGGAGACAGGAAATCAGGAAGTCTGGGATACGGGAGAGTTGAGTAGAAAACTAAGGATCAGCAGGCTGAAGAGTTACTCATCTATCACAGGCAAAAAGTAAACCGGGTTAGGGTCAGCGGACCTAAGGGTAGGGGTAGGGGTCAAAGGTGGTTCTCACCAGGCAAGCAGAGGGCCCTCAGCCTCAAGTGGGCAAGTCGGACATCTGCAAGACTAGGCAGCTCATCCACAGCGTCCACCAGGACAACGTCGGCGTGCCCGGCCTGGAGCATCGACTCAGCTGCTCTGGAGGGGAGGAGTCAGCGAGTAAAGGAGCCGTCTGCCCTGAGCCACTGGCCTTCGATTCTTCTCATCAACCCTCCCTCACCTGATGTCCTCCTTGTTAGGGTCACTGGCTGCATAGAAGCCACCACAGCGGAGAAGATCACTGCCCCCAGGGTGATGCCAGCACAGGCGCTTCGAATAGGTGAGTCGAGGATCATTGTGGGAAAAACTCGCTCCGGCCCTGACTCCGCCGGGAGCCCCTCCCTCCACAGATGAGCCCCGACCTCCCGTAACCCTCCAAGGCACACCCATTACCCTGACCCGCACACTGACCGGCCCTCGACCCTGATGGAAGTGGCTGAATGCTCTCCTGACTTCGCTGTCCAGAGTCCGGTTAGGGACCCAGAAGTAACGGGGGAGGCTGTGAAATTGAGAGTTAGGTCATGTCTTGGCTTAGTGACCTCATCGTAAGGCAAAGCTGCGATGAGGAAGATGCTTAGGAGGGGATCAGTCCCAGTGATCTCAGACGTAGAGACCCAGGAGGTGAGGGGGATAGCTCTGTGACTGTCCGGGGATAGCTCTGTGACTGTCCGGGGAGGCTGGAGTGTGTGGCAGGTGTAGCTTTAGAGGAGCAGGGAACTGTGGGAAGACGGGGCGGCAGGTGGGGGTGGTCAGGGGATCACCTGGTGGCTACGTCGAACCTCTCATTGACGAGGCTGACCCTCCAGGAGCTGGCCCCCTGCTTTTTCCTCTCAGTCTCCCAGTCTTCTGATGTCTCCAAGAGGGGAATGGATGGCTTTCTGGAGCCAGAACTCTGGCCTACGCGTGAGGCGTGGAGGAGGAGGGAGAGGAACCAGAGACGCCTTCTCAGCTCTTGTGTCTTCAGCAGCCTCTGTTTTTCAGTCTCTACCCTTTCCTTGCCCCAAAGCATCCTCACTCACCAGCCTTGCTCAGGGTTATTCCTGTGTACGGTTGGGCTCGACTGCTCTGAGCTCTGGCTTGGACAATGGCCATGGTCACCTATGGGGAAAGGACAGTCCATCCTTTGGGCTCAGACTGAAGCGAAAGAAGAAAATGGGGCCCATGTGTTTCTTCACTGTCTTTGCCACCAGTAGAAAAGAACAGCGAAGACAGTCCCTGACGAGGGAGCTTCCACGGGCCAGGGGCCTGGGGCCAGGAGAACACGTACGGAACCACAGAATCACAGAGTGTTAATTCTGGGAGGAATCTTAGGAAGAATCTCCTCCAACCTGCCCTGTTTTTCAAAGGAAAATACTTGCCCAGTCACACTCCTGATAGTTGGCCAAGCTGGGCTAGAATTCATGCCCTTTACTCCCATTATGCTAACATTTACCTCAGGCTTTTAGCCTTTCCTTGAGGAAAGAAGCAGAGGGAATGACGAGAGGCGCCCTGGGAGATAGGGGCGTCTTGGGAATTGCCAGGGAAAGGACCCCAAGGTTCTGAGGGGAGGAGGGGTGCCTCGGATGGGGGTGCCTCTTACCTGAAAGGCTTGAGGCTCTAGTCCTCCAGCCTCAAAACCAATTCTGAGCAGCCGGAAGTCTCGGCCGTGAATCAGGATCTCCTCGGGGATGAATTTAAGCAGTGCCCCTGGACGGTGGAGCTGGACCCGGGATAGGCCACTCACTAAAATCGGGAGTTAGAGGAAAGTGTAGTCATGGATTGGGGTGCCCCTAGAAGGACCTCTCCCTGCCTATCCCACTGCATTCCCAGCTGTGCCCCGAGAAGAGGGGAAGGGTGAAGAGGAGTTCCAACACCCCAGCGAGCCCCTTCTCCAAACCCCTGTACTCACCAGCCTCTAATCGCCCAATGTTGACCAGGGCGAAATCATATTCACTGCTCAGGGGAGTGTCCTAGGGGAAGCACAAGGCCGATGCCAAAGACTTCTGAGATCTCGCTCGTCCTCGCTCTGCCGCCCCTCGCCTCCCTAGAGAGAGTCCTCACTGACTCTCCCCAATACAGTCAAAAGACAGCCCTTCAGCATCACTCTGTCTCACTTCCCGTAATGTCTGTCTAAATCCTTCTAGACCCTCCTCCCCATCTCCTGCTCACAGTCTCTTCCATCGCCTTAACCATCTCACCTGACTCCGCCGCCATCCACAGGGCTGGAAGGTAACCCTCAGGTTGGTGCAGATCAGGGTTCCTGGCAATTCAGGTTCCAGCCCCTTCCGCACGCCGGGGGCCCACGCTAGGGTCTGCTCCCCTACAGGAGGAGAAGAGAGGTTATGACGACCCCCAGTGCTGCCACCCTCACATACACCCACGCCTGTGAGACAGGAGGGTCTGAAGAGGGAAGATTAAGATCCTCCTCTAACTCCTGAGAATGAAAGCTTAGGAGAGAATTTGTATTCCTTTATTCTAGAGCCTAGAACAGTGCCTGGCACATAGTAGGCGCTCAATTATCTTTTTAATAAGTAAACGAGAAAAGGGGTAACAGAGTCAAGAAAACAGATGGACCGTCAAGGTCCAAGCTCCCAGCCAGCTCAGGACAGAGAAGAGAGCGAGCCTCAAACAGGAGCACTTTGAGCCAGGAGAGCATTACAGAGGTATCTTTAGCGAGGATATGAAGCCAGGCTTGAGTGGTATGACATTCGAAGGCATCTCTGGAGAGTAGAAGAATTGGAAGAGCATATTACCTGGGAGGCATCCAGAGGCCAGGCGACTGCCAAGCTGACGACTCCTGGGCTCCGGAATCCCGCCCTCCTGGACAGACTTCGGTCCAGAGAGCTGTGAAGGGTGTAGGGTTAATCCCCCGGCTTCTCCACCCCTGGGGGCCGGGATCCACTCAGCCGCCACCTTTGGAGGCCTACACTCAGACTCTCAGGGGAAACTGAGATCAGTGGCTTTGGGGAGCTCAGGACCAGGGCTGGCAGGCAGTAAAGGGAGGGGCTGGTTAATGGGTAATGTGACGATGAACTTGAGACTGTGAAAAACACAGACCAAGCTCCATCATCAGGTTATGAGACACACCCTCCTGCTCCAGATCCGTTTCTTCCCAATTTTATCTCCACGTCCTCCCCATTTACACCCTCTGGCCGACCTCCCTCTCCCTCCCAAGCCCAAGTTTCCTCTCCTTACCCCCATCTCTGGCTGCTCCTTCTGGGGGGCGATGTCGAAACTCTGGCCCCGGCCCCCCCACCACATTTCTCCGGCTCCATCCGGGGACGGAGCAGTTAGGGGTAGGAAACTTCGAGGATGCTCAAGCCCCTTGCGGAGAGGCTGGGTCTTGTTGAGAGGAGGTCAGTGAGGGAGAGGGGCAGCGGGTAAACTTAGGGGAAAGGAGCCTTCGAGGTGAGGTGCGTGGAGCACGATTTGGGGGCTTTGAAAGGTGTGTCCAGCCCAGCTGGAGGAGGCTCCTTGGGAAACTTCAGCCGACTCTGGAGAGGGCGGGAGGGATGCCCAGCCCCTTAAAGGAGCACACACACAATTTTGGGAAAGTGGAGAGGAAGTGGAGGAGCCTAAGAAAGGTGAGAAAAAAATGGGGAGCTGGGAAAAAATACCCAGATTCCCTTCTTTACCCCACTCCCAGCTCCGATTCTCTTCGAGTTCACGAGCATTGGAGACTGAGGGGGGCAGTAATACCAAGTATGAAACTAGAAGGATTTGGGCCACTTCTCTAGACTCAGTGGTGGCTTCCCTGGGGAGCTCCGTTTCTTTATATCTTGAGGGGAGGTGGGTGGAGGAAGTGGGAAGAACACAAAGGTACTTAAGGCTTCCTTACTGCCTCCCCTGACAGACCTAACAAAAGCGGTTGGGAAGTAAATGCAGATTAGACCTCAGGGGATTTTTTGCCTGGGGAGACCCAAGAACTGGGGAGGGGGTCGAATCAGTTGTTTGTACATCCTTCTCCAGAGAGCATAAAACATATTTCATGTGAAGGGCGCAGTGGAAAAGTAGGGAGAGAAACTGAAATCTCTCCAGGATGCAGACACAAGTATCGGTATGTTTATGTGCCAGTTTCTGGGGCGGGGGTGGGAGGCCCAAGCAAAAGATCTCCCCACTTATTCCATCACACACACACCCCGACCAATGAGAAACTGGAGCCCACTCCAGGTACCTAGTTCCTCGCTCCAACCCAGACAGACACCAGATCTCCAAATTAATAATTCATGTGCAGGACTTTGAAAGCTGAGGGCTGGAAACCTCTGTTCAGCTCAACAACCCCACTCCTCCCCCCTCCCTGCAACCCAAGAAGCAAGATGTGGAAGGGTGGGGGACACTAGGAGGGGAAGTGAGGGGACCGCAGCTGACCGTGACAGGCGAAAATCTCCATTTAGATATGAAAAAGACAGGAAATAAAATAGAAAGCGAGAGTTAAAGGGCTGCTGTTTTATTGATTTTGAGTCTGTACAGAGGCAGCAATCCTTAGGTGGGGGCCCGAGTTTTCCAAGTGACACTGTCTCTCCAACCCCCAGCACACACACACCCTTCCGGCCTCAGCTGAGCAAGTCCCCTGTCTTGGCTGAGACTGTGGAAACAGTGAAAATATCGAGACAGGGAGTCGCTCTGGAACAGAGAGGCATTACACCTGCTGCGAAGGTGGCCCATGCGCCCGATTCTCCTGATTCTCCAAGTCCTAAAAGCTATCGAGCATTTCCGCCCCCACCCGCGTGCCACGGGCCTCAGTCTGGGGGCGGGGGACACCTCCCAAGGCCCGCCACGGGACGAGGTGCGCACCACCTCAACATCTCATGATCCACTTTGCTTCTCGCCGCCGCTCTCTATTCAAGAGCCTTATTTTATTCTTTAAGTACTTCGAGGTATAGGAGCAGCAGAGAGAGAGAGAAAAAACATCAAGGAATTGGAGGGAAGCAGCAGAAAAAAACAGTGGGTGATTCGGATGGGCATCCAACCAGGAACGCAATGGGGGCAGCAGCTGAGGCTTGAGTGACAGGACCCTACCCCCCAATCGCCACCCCACATACGCCCAGTGGAGGTTGAGTGGCTGACAGGAAGGGCGGAAAGGCAAGGGCTGTATTAGATTTTTCTATTTTCAGAATCCTGCTCTGGTTGCAGGTTTGTGCCAGGACTGAAGCCTGCGGGAGGGGCGGCTGGAGGAGGTGGGGTGAGTGGCTCACAGATGAGTCACAGATGCAGTTAGCTGCACTGGAGGAGGCCAAAGTCCTTCCACCCCCACGCCTGTCAGCCCCGTGGCTGTCAGGCAGCTTCCGTTCCCCATCTCAACCGCCAGGCCGGTGAAGGGCTGTGGCATAGGGAGTGTCTGCACGGGGGACTTCATAAATTCTGTCAATCAGCTTAAGTACAGGGGGCGAACCACAATGTGCTCTGCAGACTGGGGCTCCACAAAGCGCAGACAGTGCCCAGTGACTCACGGAGTCTGCAGCCGAAAGGCCTCCAGGGAAAGATTAGAAAATCCTGGGGTGCAGATGATCCAGGCCAGGAAGGGGCTCCTAATTCTGTCCTTTCAGCTGTGGCTATGTGTCTGGGGCACTGACTCCCTGGAGAAAGGGGAGGACACGGAGTCCAGAAGTGTCTGAGTAACTCGGGGACAATCATCTCTGAAGCTCTTTTATTGGGAAAGAAAACATTGTGACTGGAACTTTGGACATATGGCTCTTTAGAGATGAGTAAGGGTGGTAAAGGGTTCTCGGAAGTCACTCAGATCCAGCCACATTCTCCCCAGCTCGGTGTGACCTCCTAAATGCACCAAAGTCACAGCTCTTGTGTGTTTGTTTTATTGGTCTGTGAGCTTCGCTTTTGCTTGAGAAGACACACAGCCAACGGAGGCGGCCCCTCCGGCCCCGTGCACCACTGCACGCAACACCATTCCCACTCCACGAAGAGATCGAATCTTTAAAAAGAAATTTAATACAATTTTTATTTTGATGATAGAATCCAGTATGAGGGAAAAACTTTTGGTTAAATCTTTTAACCCTCAATAAAACCAGCAGAGATCAAGGGAGGTATCTGGAGGCTTATCCTATGGTATACGTGTTCCATCAGGGCTGGGGTGAATTAGGGTGGGGGGGTAGCACTGTCTTAAGTCAAAAGGGGCAAATCTCCCCTTCCCAACAAACAGCTCGGTGGGTACCCCAACACCCTGGATTAAAGGAACTAAGTGCACTTATTGAAGCCTGAGAGATGGTATCATCCCTCACCTAGGGTGACGGGGTCGGTCCCCACCCCCACCCCGCCCACAGACCTCCCCTAAGATAAGGAATTTTTGCTCACACCGTGTACCACTCTCCTCCCTTCTCCCCAACACAGTGATTGCATGCGCTTGCCTCTTCTACCCCCTCATCTTCCCAAAATACCACAAACCAACCCAAGTTCATTTCCCAGGCATTATTCCTTTACCCCTGTATCCCACACGACCCCCTCAAAGCAGCAAGCAAAACAAACCTTACTCATCCCTATAGAAAAACATCCACTCACTCAGGTTCCCTCATCCCTAGAATGGAGATGGTTTTTAACGTCTCAATAAATAGTTACCTTCCCAAATTAAGAAAAATATTAATTTATTTCTTAATAAAAAGCTATAGGACCTAAATAAAGCCCTATTTTACCATACTCGCCCCATAATTTCCACCTTTTTTATTTGAAAAGAGGTCACAAGAAATTAGGATTGGTTAATTTATAAATCAAAACAAAAACAAACATGACACAAGGTTTCCATTTTTGTTCATTGTCTTGTTTTTAAAAAGTATTACCTAGAATCTAATGACAGATCAAATCCAAACACAGCAGTCCAGTGGAGAATCAAAACTTCCCTGGTTTAACTCTCTGGGAAACCCCTGGTCTGTTTCCACTCCTACTGGTCCAGGGCAGGACCCTATGATACAGACATGGATGCCTACGGGAAAGCGAAGGGAGCTGTGCAAAGTCAAGGTGTGAGTTTGAGCCACCTGTTGTTCGGGTGCATGTTGGTCTCACCAGTGTTCTAACCCCAGAAACAGGGTGAGGTGAGCAAGGCACCCATTTAGTGCACAAAACTGAAGGGGTGCCCCAAAACCCAGTAACCAAGATACTACTTTAATGCAATATTTTTTGAAAATTAAAACTAATGTAAAAAAAAAACACCCACAATGAACAAATTATCACAATTGTACGTAAAGACAAGATGCAATCCCCGACTTGCTCAGCTCAACCTTATTTCCCTCACCCCAGTCCCAATCCTGTGGAATCTTGTCTTTTGTTCATCATGGATTTTTGCATTAATTAAAAACAATACTGCGTTGAGACAGCATCTGTTTTGACTGCCGAGTTTCTCAGTGCCCGCTTAAGTTTTGTACCTGAGGGGAATCTCATCTCATATGAGTCCCGGCCCTGACAGAATATAAGCTACCCCTCCTCTGGAGCCTTTGACTTCATTGGTTTCTTAAAACCAGTCTATTTTCAAATAATAGCCTAAGAATTATAGCCATAGAGAATGATTAAATTAACAGACTAGCAGATTTGGAAAATAAGTGACTTTCAAGTTTGTTGAGGAAGAAGGAATCTTTCTAAACCATAAGCAGTTCCAATAAAGAGGACAGTCGTGGTGGCTTTGTTACCAAGGGGAAACAGGGTGACAACTTTCCCCCTTGGGTAGAAGCAACATGTGGCAAACAGGAATCCCCACTGCCCCCTCCCCCGCCACCACCACCAAGACACACACAGAGCCGAATCTGCCTTAGATCACATGTGGGGATTACATTCCACGGGGTGGGTTACAGGTACATACCTCCGAAGAGAAATCCAAATGCAGAAAAATAGCCCCAATTAATACTGGACACGTAAGTACACTTATTCCCCTTCTTCATATGCACCCAGGAGTGTATACAATTGCATAGTTGATTCTTTTTTTTCTCAGAAAAAAATAAAATAAAATAAAAAGGGAAATTGGCCCAGAATAGATAGGTCCTCTGATTTAAAGCTCTTAAAAATGGTGCTGGCCAGAGCTCAGGCTGCCCAGACTTGTGCTTTGTGCAAAATGCAAAGGAGCTCCCCGCCCCCTGCGCCCTCGGGCCCACTCCCGCCCCTGGGAAAAGGGCTGGGTCGGGGGACAGGGGGAATCCAGACAGATCGGCTCATTGGGAGTAATCTGTGACCTGTGGTTATAGTTCACTAAAATATATTTCTCTACCTTTTTATAAATTGTCCCAACCCCTACCTCATTTTTCAACATCAGTCCTATTATCAAAAATATCTCTTCTTACAAAGTATTTTTTATTATTTTAATCAACTAACCACAGATAAAGGTCATCTATGGCTTAACAAAAGAAGCCAGGATGTTAAGTTCATTCTCCAAAAGTAGAAAGGAAGGAGAAAAAAAAATCACTTAAATAGGGGGAAAAGATTCACTTTTTAAAATGTTTTTGCTTGCTGGGGTCTTTTTGTTTTCCTTTAAAAAAAAAAAAAGGTAAAAAAAATAAGTTGCTTTCTACAGAAATGCAGCAGCAGAGGATGGTAGTAGTGCTCGATTT
>NW_006442103.1:18298385-18303441 GCF_000325575.1 Pteropus alecto
TAGGTTTTTGGGTTTGTTTGAAACAGTCTGGCCAACGGTCTGTCCCCCCCAACCCCCCACCCCCGGCCACCGCAAGGCGCACGCAAACCCCATAATGTGGTTATTGCTAAGTAGTTAAAAAAAGGTCACCTCTGCACCAATTCACCTGGAGAAGAGTCAACACACACAGCTGCTCTTCCCCTCACTCTTCCCGTCCCCAAAGGGAACTTTTTTAAAAAATAAAAAGTCTTTAAAAAAAAATCACAACCTTCTTAATTTAGCTGAGCTCAGCCCTCAAAAAGGATGAGGAACGGAGGGGCGGGGCTACCGGCAACCTCCTCTCGAAGGAGAAGAGATGGCAGGTGGTGTTCAGAGGGAATAAAACTCGACTTTCAAGTTCTTCCCCATCCCATCTCCAAACATCAATTCACTCGACCCCTCCTCACGGGCACCCACGGGCGCGCATTACTGCCCTGTCTTTCCAGATCCTTCAGGAGGAAGAATTTATCCAACCCTCATTTCTACAATTAAAATCGATAGCAAGTTTGTCTCATCTCCCTGTTTCCCTCCACATTCCCAACTCAGTCCACCGTGTGCTTTTACCGACCTAAAGGAACTTTGGTCTGTTTTTTTCTTTTATTGACTGAGAACCAGCTTTTCCTGTTTCTCCCCCAGACTTCTGCCCACCCCCCGCCCCAAACCTTCCCCACCTTCCCACAGGCCCCAGGATGGACCCAGGGGCTCATGAGACAGAATCGCCACCTTTCCCCTCTACACCTCCTCAGTCCCATCAAGTCGAGATCTGCGAAGGAGGCGCCGGGCCCTCGAGGCACCGTCGCAGGCCCTGACCTGGTCCCTCCAGCCTGGCAGCTCCCCAGCACACACACCTTCAAAGTTTCCAGCCAGGTTCCCACAAACGTCACTGCATTTGCCCCGTCAACATGGGGGCTGGGTCTTGACGAGCCAATGAGTCGAGCTGACTTTCTTTGTTGAGCCCCCTGCCCTCGAGGCCCCCTCAGAACCTGTGCACCAGCAGCTCCCCACCCGGCTCCCGCTCCCTCCTCCTCAGTTCCTCCCGGTAACAGCAGGAGCAGAAGTTGCTGGTCTCGGGGTGTCCGTAGAAGCTGCAGTTCGGTTGTTTGCATTTGGTCTGGGTTGGGGGGAGCCCCCTGGGCCCTCCCGCCCAGCCGTCTGGCTCTGGGGGCTCTCGGTAGCCGTTGCTGTAGGGCTCGGCCACGCGGAAGGCGGGTGGTAGCAACGAGCCCCGGTGGACCCCGTCCCTGGGGTGACTGCCCAGCTCCGGGGCAGGGCTGCTGTCCTGATGCGGGGAGGGCCGCCCAGGCGGGCACTGTCTGGGGAAGGTGGCATAGGGTGGCAGGCCCCCCCCACACGGACCGCCTGCCAACTGCCTGCGGGGCTCCTGGCAGTGAACGCCGCCCCCAGAGGGCCGAGGGATGGTAAAGCCCCCGGGGTAACCGGCAGAGTACGCCAAGGCCTTGGACTCCACCAGGGGGGCCGTCAGCGGCTCCTCCCCGCCATCCGGCTCCGGCTTCTTGGCCGGAGGCGGCCCGCTCCCTACCCCTCCATTCATGATCTTCCTCTCGGCCTCCTTCTGCTTCTGCTCGGCCAGGAATCTCTCCTCGGCGTCAGAAAGGTAGCGCTGGATCATCTCCTCCTGATACTGCTGGCGGTGACCCATCTTCAGGGTTCCGACAAAGATGAACTTCCCCTCCCCCTGCATGGCAGTCCTCATGATGCTCAGGCTTTGCATCACCTCCTGGCTGTACTTGCTCCCTCCGTTCCCCACAGACTCGGCGGAGGGCTTCTCGGACACGGGCCCGTCCCCGGCCGCCTCCTCCTTGCCACCCTTCCAGCTCTTCAGCGAGCTCTTCTTCCTCTTCTCCAGCGTCTCCGCGCCACTGCTCGTCCCCGACCCCGTTCCCACTCCGCCGGGCCTGGAGCCCTTGCTGTGCATCAGGCCTCCCATGTTCTTCTTCAGCTTGCTGCCCAAGGTTTTGCCGAAGCTGCCCAGTTTGTTGGCCACGGAGTCCGCCCTCTTCTTGTCCTTCTCCCGGTCCCGTTTGGACTTCTCCTTCCGCCTGCCGCCCTCATTGCTGGCAGAACTGCTGCCCACCGACTCCTTGTCTGATTCCCCGGACTCGGGAGTGGACCGGGCCTCATCTCCAGCGGAAGCCGTGGGAGACTCGGGCTGGGCCAGGGGAGCCTGGGAGAAACAAGAACAGCGCTGTCGGTTGTCCCGTTGCTCTGGGTCGGGGGAGGGCCCTGGGACCTCCGTCCCCTCCACTTGGCTCATGGGACTCCCCAAGGCCATTGCTGGAGGAATTGCCACGTGGAAGAGGGCGGTAACGCCCCTGTGAACTGTGTCCTGGAAGTGACTGGTTTCAGAGAGAGGCCGCTGTCATAACAGGGGAAGAGTCACCCAGGAGGGCACTGTCCTTCCTCGGCTCCAGTCACCCTCCCATGGACAAGGAAAAGCTGTATCTAATATCTAACTTTCACCTCCCCCTGCAAGCTGACTCCCTTCTGTCATAGGGAGATGTGAAAACGAAGCCTGCCTCCTCGAGAGCAGTGAGTAACTGCACAATACACGACCTCTGAGGAGGGAGAACATTCTACAGACACCAGAATATGTCCTGTATTATAAAATTCTCCGTGCCGAATTCTGCCCTAGAAAGTCCTGACCAACCACGAGCAACCCAGGCCACCCAACCTGCAGAAGTTCGGCTCTGGGGCCCAGCCCTCTGCCCTGCTCCTGTGCCCCTGTCCCACAGATAATAATGACGTCCTCAGAACCCACTGGAACAGGAGCTCTTTAAGCTATTCTGTCTCCTCTGGTGCCGACGCAGAGGTCTATGTACAGTGGGCTTGGGACAAAGTAATGACAATCTCTCCTCAGAAAACTTCTTGAGGAATGTGTTTTCACATCAGAAAGCAGAGCTGGGTCGGAGAGGGAAACGGGGTCGCTGACAGGCCAAAAGGCAGGGCAAAGTGTCTTCTGGCACAGCGTCCGATGCAGTCCGGTCACTCCCAAACCTGGACACCTGGACCCGGCCGCCACCCGGAAGAGACTCAGAAGCAGCGTGCCACCAGAGCTCGTTCTCCCTGCCACCAGAAATGAGGACGCACAAGGCTGAGGTGGGGACGTCCTCACCTGTGCATCTGAGGACACGGGGACCCACTTCACATTCATGTAGCTATGAAGCAGATGCAGTTTGACCTCTAGGGACAGGATGACACTAGGAAAAGGAGAAAAAGAATTAGAAATGTGCTGCGACCTTTAAAAAGCAAAGCAGTGTGACAGCTAGGAGGTCCAGAGGGAGCGGGCTTGGGACTCGGACTGGGCTGGATTTGAATTAGAGCTACACCAGTTACTAAGCTTGATGACCTTGAGTAAGTCACTTCACCCTCCCTGAAATTCGACTGGGGCTGATAACAGGTACAGATAATAATATATCCTGCAGGGTTTTAACGAGGACTAAAATGGTATTTGGAAAGGACCCAGCCGTGTCTTGAAAACAGAAAATGCGAAATGGTACCCATTGTTATTGTTGTTGATGCAGATATTATTTAGAAGGAGCTTTTGAAAGTTAGGTGGGCTCTCACTTAAAGGCGTAAACTCTGGGTTTTTTAATCAAACGCTTTCAGTTGGGTCCCAGTTCCAGGAGCCCAAAGAAGGAAGCGCTGTTTAAATTCCAGAAAGGCAAACATCCAGAGCAAAGTATTTTGGTCAATTATTTAAAAGCCCTCTCTCTTGGCCTGGGAGAAGAAGTGTACATTCATTATTTTGATTTTCTGATCACTGTTTTGGGGACCCTGGGAGGTATCGGTGCAAAGCCGCTTTTCATAGTGTAAGGAAAGAACAGATCGAGACCCCAGGACTCCAATCTCTTTCACAGGGCGAAGAAGCAGGTCCACACTGCAAGAGTCCTGGTGCCCGACCTGTCCCCCAGCTCTCCATCGTCCCGAGGACACGAGAGCTGGGCTGTGACTGTCCTGCTCTGAGCCGAGGAAGGGTGCCTGGGAGACGGACGCTGAATGTGGAAGAGATCGCGGCCACAAAGCGGATGCAGAGGCCAGGCCTGCCTCACCTGGCCAGTCGGACGTTGTCGTTGTCGTCTCTGCCCCACTCCCAGCCCTTTCCAGGGTCCACAGCAAAATGCAAGGGCAGCAGCTTATGCTCTGAATCTGTAAGTGGGATCACAGCTGGGGAGGGAAAAACACATCATTAGGAGTCTCCTTGAGGAGCGAGGAAGGCCAGTGAACACAGACTGACTTCACCGAAAAGGAGGCTGAGGGGGCAGCGTGATCACCGCGGTCACCCCCAGTGCTTGCGTGGGAAGCGCACTAGCCTCACAAACTAGCAGGCTGCGTTTCCCTTACTATCCAGCACGGAATTTAGGTCGCTAATCTCCACGACGCCCCACGAGTCAGTCAACTAACACTACGACATTCTTGCCAGTCGATGTAAATTCAGGAAATTCAAGGTCATCATTAAGACAAATACGGCGAAGGTTCTATGACATTTGGAAGGTTCCATGACATTAATCCATAGGCTCTTTACTCCAGAACAGGGGGCAGGGATTACAGCCTACCGTGTTTCTTCCCAAACCTCTGTTTGTTAGTTTTTAAAGAATTTTAAAACGCTGGTGTATCTCACAGCTTGGAAAAACAGCATCAATGTGCGCTGACCGGGGTGCATGTCACTTAATTCTTCCCTCCTATGTTCTAAACTCTCCCACTTCAGTTCTCCCAAGCGGAAAGGCAGCAGAGGCACAGACACTGCACCCAGCACCTTGTTCCTTGGCGCTCTCCTTCTGCTCCATGGACACGAGCGCAGAGAAGTGGGCCTGGTCATAGGCGAGCACCAGCGGCGAGCGGTGACACTGGCTGGCTGGGACCTCCAGGGGCAGATAGATTCCCCCAAAGGGAATCGGGGCGAATGCTGCAGGAAACCACGAAGATTATCAGCAAGGCCAAGTTCCCGCCTAGCGGGCAAGCCCTCCGCTGCATTCTGCCCGCCGCTCCCCTTCACTCCAACCCCCGCTGAATAACTCTT
>NW_006442103.1:18303466-18335753 GCF_000325575.1 Pteropus alecto
GCAGCCTCATCAACTAAGCCCAACTGCTTTACTCCGAATCTGCTGAGAATTTTGCACTGTTGTCATTTACAACTTGTTTTTTCCCCACCGAGGGCCCCTACATCCCCTTTCCCTTGTGCCTCCCGGTGCTTGGCCCCAGGCTCTGCAGAGAGAGGGTGCTCGGGGCGGCGTGAGGACTGGCCCCCACCTTCTCCCCCGGAGTCCCTCAGCATGGTGTCCGCCACAACCACTATCGGCCTCCTGAGCACGTGGGCGAGGACGAAGACATGGAACTCTTCCAGACTCTCATAGACAGGCTCCTCTGAACTCTCCACCCTAGAGATGCAGGGGGGGAAGAGAGGAAGGGGGAGGGAGGAAAACAGAGCAAGAGACCCCTGAAGACCAGCTCTGCAAAGAAGAAAAAGAGGGTGCCCTGTCTTGGTTTTCTAATCCTAAATTTCTAATCCTAAGGCTGCTGCGGACATTATTTCACGCTACCACGGCTGCTTCTCCTTCCGGCTCACAGACGGGCAAGTCCCAGAAGAGGGGTGTGAAGGCTCTAGGGCTGAGGCAGTGCGAGGAATCTGGAGGCAACCCCTCCTGAATGCCCGTCTGGTCCAACAACCAGTAGCTCGATACGCAACTGGGCGCCCCCGTCCTGCTGACTTCCCCCCACGACTACCCACACGCCATACTCACTGTACCCTACGAAACCAAGAAACGGAAATTCCTCCTCCTGTGTTCCCTCACTTGAACAGCCTCGCCATCTGCCTGGTAGTCTCATCAGTGAACTGTTTACTATTCTCTATCTCTCATCTCCGATGACTCGCCACCTGGCTGTCTCCTGTACCTGCCTCCTCTGGCTGCTCTGCAGTCCGCCCCTCTCGTTCACACCGATGGCCCTCTTTTCCCTGGGTCACCACAACAGCCTCGAGTCTCCCCCCGTCCCCCACTTCGTCGTTCACTCTGCCATCTGTGTGTACACAATACACCAAGTTGCTCCTGTCGCTCGCACACTCACAACTCAGTGGCTTTCCGCCCCCCTGAAGCAATGTTATCCAACATTGGTGCTCGCTACGAATGCAGGTTTCTGGGCCTTACCTCAGTCCAGCTCAAGGGTGGAGGTCCAGAAATCTGCATTTTAAACAGTCCTTCCAGATTATTCTTATGCACAATAAAGTCGAGATCGGTTATAATTTTTAACTTTTTATTATCGAAAATTTCAAAATTTTAAACAGACTCAACACTAGAAAGAATATTTTACTAAACTCTCATGTAGCCATTGCCCAGCCTCAACAATGATACGCACGGCGGACCTCGTTTCGCCCAGATCCTCGTCTGCTTCTCTATTGGCTCCCACTGCCGCCCGCCCCGCCCGATTATTTCAGAGCAAATCCTAGACGTCGCATCATTTCATCCATAGATATTTCGGTTTCTATCTCTAAAACACAAAGAACTTAAAAGAAAATACCCACGACACCATTAATGTCAAACTTTAAAAAGTTAACGATAATAAAACGTGGACGTTGTTCGCATTTCCTCAGCCGTCCACAGGTTGCGACTGACTGATATGTGTCTCAGGTGTCTTTACACTTAGGGTCCCTCTCTCTTTTTATTTTCCTGGCAGTTTATTTATTGAGGAACTGGGTCATTTGTCCTATAATTTCCCAAGTCCAGACAGGGTACTATTTTAATTCCTTAGCACAGGGCAAGAGAAGCCTCAGCATGGCACACAGTCTGGGCCGCCCAGCCTCATCTACTGTTCTGCACCAGGTACTCTACATCCTGGTGATTCTGAACACCGGTAGCTTCTAGAACACACCACGCTGTCACATGCTGTCACTCTGCGTCCTTGCCATGGCTCCTCTTTCCTTCTAACGTCCCCTTAGCACAGAGTTCTTTGGACACAGAGGACTCGGTAAAGATTACTTCCTGCTCTCCGACTCAGCCATACTTACCCACCACAGTTGGCTCCATTGGCACCTAGGTGCATGCGTGGTTCACTGGAGGCAAGCTTGATTAACTCGTTCCATTCCTTCTGCCATTCGTCCTCTGTGTACACCAGCCCCGACTGTGAGAGAGGCAGGCGGGGAGAAAGCAGTCAGGGACATGGTTCAAGAGGCAACAGCCATTCCAACTCCCCACCATCACCCCACTCCCCCCCATCACCCCACTCCCCAATTCTCTTAGCTCCTGGCTTACAATTTGCACTACGAAGCCACATCTCTCCTCCCTTTTATAGTTAAAATTCATGAAAGAATAGTCTATGATCGCTCTGGCATTTCTTTTTCTTCCATTCTTTCCAACCTATTAGCCTCCAGCCTACTAACCCCCCCCTGCCCCCACCACCACCACCACATACACCACACACACCACTTCACCTGACTCTGGCAAAAGACAATAACCTTCTAATTGCCAGATTTCGGTGGACTCTGGTTCTCATCTTTCTCAGCCTTCGGGTGGCATTTGATCTCCTCTTTAAACTTGCTTCTCCTTTAGCCTCCACAATGCTACCTTCTGCTACCTCCGTGAACTCTGCTACCCCAGAAATACTGGTGTTGTGTCAATGACTTCAGTTGGTTCCTTCTGGGTGATCTCTTCTACTGCCACAATCTCATGTGCTACTCTCTACAAGGCTCAGGACTCTAAAGTCTCCCTCTCCAGCCCAGACTTCCTCCTAATTTCCATATTCACGTTCAGCCGCCTCCTGATGATCACCACCTGCCCACGACTACCTCAAACTCTAGTCAAAACTCAACTCCTACCTCTTCCAAACCCGCTCTTCTTCCCGTATTCCCACCTTAGTGAACAGCACCGACCAGCACTTAAACATCCAAGCTAGAAAGCAGGGAGTTCTCGAAGACCCTTCTCATTCCACCCACCCCACACCTGGATCTCCTCAGTCAACAGTCATGAAACACGAACTACTGCAAGAGACTCTTAACTGGTCTACTACTTCCGGTCATGCATTCTCTGCTCCATTTTCTACAATGCTACCAGAAAGATCTTTCTTAAATTAGAATCTGATGTTTGCGTTCTGCCACAAATTCCTTTAAGAATCATCATTTCCTATTAGACATAATTCAAACTCCTTACGCGTAGCATGTGAAGTCTACCTCCTGGCCCCTACCCCCTCCCTAGTCTGATATACCATTTAACTAGTTTGTTGAATGCTCCATGTTGTTTTACGTTTCTGGGCTTTCCTCTAAGTTGTTCCTTCTGCCTCGAGCAGCTGCTCCCTATCCACCTGGTGAACAATTTCTCAGCTCTCAAGAGAGAACTCAAGTATCATTCTCCTATGAAGACTTTCCTAAATCTCCCTGGTAGATCATACTCCTTCCTCTGTGTCCTTCCTCCTCAACTGCTACAGACTCCTATCATAAACATCGTAACCCATTACTTTGTTGCAATTATGTATTTACATCTCCATCTCCTGCTGCTACTCCTAAGGGCCTACACCAACTTTTATGTGAGATGCCTACTGTGTGATCAGTAATCAATAAATATATGCCAAGTGAAACTATAACTTTTGTCAAAGGAACAGAAGTGGTACAAACCATTTAAAAATACCGTATTGGCTTTAGACTGTATATGATGATTTAGGAGATAAGTCTAATAACATTTGGCTAACATTAGAGTTAAAATGAGTTTACACTGCTTAACTACACACCGACAGCGTAAAAAGAATCACAATTAAAACATGAGGGGCATCGGGAACAAATTTAACGGGAATTAATTTTGTGAGCGCGTTCTACTTTAATTAAAAAACGACAAAACTATTTTCTGTTGCAAAATGCTATCAATTTTTTTTCAATTAAAAAGAACAACAACAATGCACAGATTATATGTGGGTGCTCTGGTCACTCTGACAAATAGATGGTCATTGATACACATCCACGAGGGTCGGCCTCCCGTCTTCCTCTTAACTGTTCCTGCTTTCCTGTTTTTACACACACGGCCACTAGGTGGTGGCCCTTTAAGCCAGAAAATGTTCGGACTGGGTTTTACCACCAATTTGAACACAAAACGAGGTCTGGGAAATCAAAACCATTTTAGTTTGTTTGATGTTTGGCACTGGCTAAAAGAAGCTCCCCAGTCTGTCACGCTTCTCCCCCGCCTTCCCACTCCCAAAGCTGAATGACCGGAGCTAACACAAGCATCTCGGCTACACTTCTACTACGGAGGGAGCTTTTAATGTGCACAGCAAAAGGAGTGCTCCTTTGGTAGCCCCCATTCTCTGTGCACGTATTTCCACTGGGGACTTTGTGAGGGAACAGGTGGCTGACCAAGAATAGACCCTGGCGATTTCTGGGCCCCCTGCTAAATACCATCAGAATCTAACCCCACCTTTAAAATAAGAACTATAACAGCTTAAAAGCTGGAACTGGGCACACCTACTCTCTGACTGTTGCTGTCACTTCTATTAATAACCAGCATGCTCTGGTTTGGTCTTTTTTTTCTTTTCTTTTTTTTTGTCTTGGGAGTGGTCAACTGTAAGATTCCGTATGGTGTGACTTCAACAATGAAGAAGGCAAACTCTGGCCTGGCTCCAGCTCAGGCAGAGGCAGCTCTCCACGAGGACCAGCTCAGCTCACCAGGGAGCCAGGTCTGGCCCCTCTCCACTTACTTCCCTCCAGAATCTTCCAGGGCAGACTGGCTGATCAAAGACAGGGCTCTGATCTTAATATCATTTTAACAATGGGTCCTTTGTTTTTGAGAAAGAAATAAAACATATTCTACTTACATATTTAAATTTTTCAGGACATATAATTCTAATAACTAATACCAAAAAAAACCTCTTAGTTCTGTATTATGGCCAGTTATGATTGAGCAACAAAGAGAGAAAAGAAAGAAGATAGAAAGAAAAAAGGAAAGTGTCTGAAGAGAAATCCCCATGTTAATACCAGAAACGCCCACCTGCACACCTGGAAAAAGAGAGCGAGGGGAAAGGGAAATAGGGAGACTCGTCACCTTCACGGAAAAGTACAATGTCATTGCTGAAGGAAAGGGTGGGAACCTATTAGCCTCCAGCCTACTAACCCCCCCCTGCCCCCACCACCACCACCACATACACCACACACACCACTTCACCTGACTCTGGCAAAAGACAATGACCTTCTAATTGCCAGATTTCGGTGGACTCTGGTTCTCATCTTTCTCAGCCTTCGGGTGGCATTTGATCTCCTCTTTAAACTTGCTTCTCCTTTAGCCTCCACAATGCTACCTTCTGCTACCTCCGTGAACTCTGCTACCCCAGAAATACTGGTGTTGTGTCAATGACTTCAGTTGGTTCCTTCTGGGTGATCTCTTCTACAATCTCATGTGCTACTCTCTACAAGGCTCAGGACTCTAAAGTCTCCCTCTCCAGCCCAGACTTCCTCCTAATTTCCATATTCACGTTCAGCCGCCTCCTGATGATCACCACCTGCCCACGACTACCTCAAACTCTAGTCAAAACTCAACTCCTACCTCTTCCAAACCCGCTCTTCTTCCCGTATTCCCACCTTAGTGAACAGCACCGACCAGCACTTAAACATCCAAGCTAGAAAGCAGGGAGTTCTCGAAGACCCTTCTCATTCCACCCACCCCACACCTGGATCTCCTCAGTCAACAGTCATGAAACACGAACTACTGCAAGAGACTCTTAACTGGTCTACTACTTCCGGTCATGCATTCTCTGCTCCATTTTCTACAATGCTACCAGAAAGATCTTTCTTAAATTAGAATCTGATGTTTGCGTTCTGCCACAAATTCCTTTAAGAATCATCATTTCCTATTAGACATAATTCAAACTCCTTACGCGTAGCATGTGAAGTCTACCTCCTGGCCCCTACCCCCTCCCTAGTCTGATATACCATTTAACTAGTTCGTTGAATGCTCCATGTTGTTTTACGTTTCTGGGCTTTCCTCTAAGTTGTTCCTTCTGCCTCGAGCAGCTGCTCCCTATCCACCTGGTGAACAATTTCTCAGCTCTCAAGAGAGAACTCAAGTATCATTCTCCTATGAAGACTTTCCTAAATCTCCCTGGTAGATCATACTCCTTCCTCTGTGTCCTTCCTCCTCAACTGCTACAGACTCCTATCATAAACATCGTAACCCATTACTTTGTTGCAATTATGTATTTACATCTCCATCTCCTGCTGCTACTCCTAAGGGCCTACACCAACTTTTATGTGAGATGCCTACTGTGTGATCAGTAATCAATAAATATATGCCAAGTGAAACTATAACTTTTGTCAAAGGAACAGAAGTGGTACAAACCATTTAAAAATACCGTATTGGCTTTAGACTGTATATGATGATTTAGGAGATAAGTCTAATAACATTTGGCTAACATTAGAGTTAAAATGAGTTTACACTGCTTAACTACACACCGACAGCGTAAAAAGAATCACAATTAAAACATGAGGGGCATCGGGAACAAATTTAACGGGAATTAATTTTGTGAGCGCGTTCTACTTTAATTAAAAAACGACAAAACTATTTTCTGTTGCAAAATGCTATCAATTTTTTTTCAATTAAAAAGAACAACAACAATGCACAGATTATATGTGGGTGCTCTGGTCACTCTGACAAATAGGATGGTCATTATACACATCCACGAGGGTCGGCCTCCCGTCTTCCTCTTAACTGTTCCTGCTTTCCTGTTTTTACACACACGGCCACTAGGTGGTGGCCCTTCAAGCCAGAAAATGTTCGGACTGGGTTTTACCACCAATTTGAACACAAAACGAGGTCTGGGAAATCAAAACCATTTTAGTTTGTTTGATGTTTGGCACTGGCTAAAAGAAGCTCCCCAGTCTGTCACGCTTCTCCCCCGCCTTCCCACTCCCAAAGCTGAATGACCGGAGCTAACACAAGCATCTCGGCTACACTTCTACTACGGAGGGAGCTTTTAATGTGCACAGCAAAAGGAGTGCTCCTTTGGTAGCCCCCATTCTCTGTGCACGTATTTCCACTGGGGACTTTGTGAGGGAACAGGTGGCTGACCAAGAATAGACCCTGGCGATTTCTGGGCCCCCTGCTAAATACCATCAGAATCTAACCCCACCTTTAAAATAAGAACTATAACAGCTTAAAAGCTGGAACTGGGCACACCTACTCTCTGACTGTTGCTGTCACTTCTATTAATAACCAGCATGCTCTGGTTTGGTCTTTTTTTTCTTTTCTTTTTTTTTGTCTTGGGAGTGGTCAACTGTAAGATTCCGTATGGTGTGACTTCAACAATGAAGAAGGCAAACTCTGGCCTGGCTCCAGCTCAGGCAGAGGCAGCTCTCCACGAGGACCAGCTCAGCTCACCAGGGAGCCAGGTCTGGCCCCTCTCCACTTACTTCCCTCCAGAATCTTCCAGGGCAGACTGGCTGATCAAAGACAGGGCTCTGATCTTAATATCATTTTAACAATGGGTCCTTTGTTTTTGAGAAAGAAATAAAACATATTCTACTTACATATTTAAATTTTTCAGGACATATAATTCTAATAACTAATACCAAAAAAAACCTCTTAGTTCTGTATTATGGCCAGTTATGATTGAGCAACAAAGAGAGAAAAGAAAGAAGATAGAAAGAAAAAAGGAAAGTGTCTGAAGAGAAATCCCCATGTTAATACCAGAAACGCCCACCTGCACACCTGGAAAAAGAGAGCGAGGGGAAAGGGAAATAGGGAGACTCGTCACCTTCACGGAAAAGTACAATGTCATTGCTGAAGGAAAGGGTGGGCAAGCTTTTTCTGTAAAGAGCCCGATGGTAAACCTTTTAGCCTGTGCCGGCCACGGGCAACTCATTCTGCTGCTGTACAAAGCTCTTAAAAAGACATACCCATGTAAATGAACAGGAGGGCTGTGTTCCAATAAAACTTTTTTTTTTTTTTTTTTTACAGAAACAATTGGTGGGATTTGGCTCAGAGGTCACAGTTTGCCCAACCCCTGTTTTGTTATGGGGATGGAAAGTACAAACAGTCCATTGTTAATTTCTTACACAAAACCAGCTTCAATATTTGCTAAACGCCTGAGAAGTACCATTCAAACCCAATTTAACAGGCACATTTTTAAAAATTTAAAACAAAGTATTTGAAAAATAAATGGTATACATGGCCAAAAAAATTTTTAAGGATTTATATTTCTACTCGGGTTGAAAACATAAGTCCTTAAAAACTGGTCTAGCCTTATTACGAGCATAAAACTCAAAATGATACAAAAATTCCTATGGACCTGTCATAACACATCTTGCAAAAGACAGGCTCACTGGGCGCCAATCAGGTGAAAAGCAGTTAGATACGTCCTCTGTAGGCCTCGGCTTCCCCACACCTGTTCTCGTGTCTCTATTAGAAGGCGTTTACCCTATGGTGTTCTCTGCACTGTCTACAATTTCCAGAATTCCGGGAGGAGTAACTGAACGAAGCACCTGGAGATGCTACTGAGCGGCAGGCCCTGGGCACCGCCCCCGGTACCTGGGACAAGGTGCCCCCACCACACTCCCTCACCTCCTTATTCTGCTGTGTTTGCTGCCACCTCCAGCGCCGGCGCAGCGCTTCCTTCTCGGCTCCCTTCTCCATCAGTGCATACAGGGCTTTCCGCAGCATCAAGTCCCGATCGTGGAAGCCCCACATCCCTGTGGCAACAGCACACGCCAGTTAGAGACCTTGCCTTGACTCAAACCCGCTTATTAGTTATGGCACACAGACTCTGGCATGAAGGGCATCAGGCTGAATGAAGCCCAAGTTCAAAGAAACCCTTCCATGACTTAGGGGAAAGGTACTTAATCAATGAAGAACAAATGTTTCTACTCTGGAGGTTCAGAAACTTCGAGGACTTGACAGTAGGGGACATGCGACGTCCTGTGAACTCCTGACAGGAAACCTTCCTGACACAGGGCTAACACACTCCAGGACAGAGCAGCAGCGCACAAGACGGGTCTGGCACGTGGCAATCAGCATCGAAGCTTGAGGGACGCTTGGAAAATGGGGACTTTTTTTTAAAGCTAAGGCAAATAATATATTTAATTATAAATGGCCTTTATAATGTAAAGTAAACAAGTCTCCAAAGGATTGATGAAAACATCTCTTTTTATATAGCAAAAGAATAAATGTGAAGTAGAATCGTACACACATACAGAGCTATAAATGGCCTGCGTTCTGCTGCTCATGACGTCTGGGGGTCAGCAGTCAGGGTGGGACCCATGATAATTCTGTGTTCTCCGTGCACTCTCCGAACGAGACTGCAAAACCAGGGCAAGGCTCTCTGTCTCTCTGTCTGTCTGTCTGTCTCTCTCGGGGCTCTCTGTCTCTCTGTCTGTCTGTCTGTCTGTCTGTCTCTCTCTCTGTCTCTGTTTGTCTGTCTCTGTCCCTATGTCCCTCTCTGTCTCTCTGTCTCTCTGTATCTCTCTCCCTCCCTCCCTCCCCTCCTCTCTGACCTTGCTCTGAACCATCACTCCTGCCTAAGATCGAGGCTGGCTGGATCGAGTCCTGCACATGAGACTGAACTCTCCTGACCCCTTTCCGGGAGGGAACGGAGGCCGCTTTCAAGACTCACCGAGAGACGCTGCGTGCAAGAGGCAGTTTCCATCTCCAGTAGTTGCCAAAGGAAGCAGCCTCTGACAGGTGGGGTCCACGCTCACCCACCAGTTCAACCGCCCTACAGAAACAGGAGGAAAAGAAGAGCAGATTATGCATAAAGCTCTTCCCACATCCCTACCTTTAAAAGATTCCAAATCTGCCTCCTCTAGGAAGCCTGCCGGAATCAAATCATAACGCTACTGCTCTTCTCTTACTCAGGCTATTATGTCTTCTTCATTGTATCTAGTTGGTCAGAATCTGTAAGCATAACTAGTTAGATCGATGATTCTTTAAATGGAAATAATTTTGTCCCAAAGGGGACACTTAGCAATGTCTGAACGTAAGTTTGGTTGTCACAACTGATAGCAGGATGCTACCTACGTCTAGTGAGTAGAGGCCAGGGAGGTGCTAAACACAATGCTCAAGGCAGCTCGCACAAAAAAGGATTATCCGGTCCGAAATGTCAACAGTGCTAAGACTGAGCGACCCTGGGTTAGGTGGTTAGGCCAGGGTCATAGGCTGAAATCTGTACTGGCTACTTAGTCTGATTCCTTCACTCTGGTCAGGAGACCAGTAAATATTATAGCTCGGCACAACCCATCAACAGTGTAAGGAAAACAATGCCAAGCATATAGTCAAAGTGTCACGCAAGTATCACCTGCACATATGACAGGCGGTCCGTCAGTATGTATGTGGTATGACTTTAAAGACACAAGCACGTAAAATACCCAAGGTGAGTCTCAGTGCTGTAGTCATCCCACAACTGCCGATCCATCACTTACACGAGGAAAATACTTTCTGAATGACGCTTAAAAGTTTTCTTGAACTACTGAAGAGTACAGAGGAAAAATAGAAACTGGTCTATAATCTCACCAGGTAAATTGCTAACTTTAAAAAAATTATCAGTCAACGCACCTGGGTAGTAGAGAAGGGTACCAAACGAAAACTAAAAGCTTCCTTCCCACACGCCCGCCTCGCTGCCCCGGTCGGTCCGTCCATGGGAGTTTTTAATACCTGACTAGCTTTCCCAGAACACCCATCACATTAGCTAATTTTAACAATAACTTAAGATAAATACAACTGCAAACAAATCCTTTGGGAAAAGTTCAGAAAAACAAACGTGATTTTTCAGATTAATCACCACCGTGCAGTCTACAGCGCTGGCTCCTTCTGTTTACCAAAGCTGTTCCAGAGCGATTATACTGCATTTTTTTTTTCATGCATCGATTTTTAGGTATCGATTCCTAGGCTTTTCATGCGCGTGTCTCGTTTCCCTTCCATCCGATGGGGAAGTGTCTCATCTGTGTTCTTACTGTAACCTGAAGAAGCGCCTGGCTCGGTACGTTTACCTGACTGACTGCTGACTCTGACTGCAATCGGATCGTACCCTTAGACTGGAAGCTCCTGGTCACACCCGGCCCGCCGCGTGGCCCCGGCTGTGCAGAGCGGAGCGGGGAGCGTGGGGAAGAAGGCTTTCACTGACCTGCCTGCTCCAAGGCAACCAGCATAGACTGCTCGATGAGGTCTCGCTCTATGAAGCTGCGGAAGTCTTCACTGTACACGGTGAGGTCTGGAAGCTGGAAGGCACAGACGGGCATTTCCAGGGGGTGCTCACTGCTCCCCCCACCCCCACCATTGGAGGAGACATGGGACCGGGCCAGGGAAACAATGCTGGAGCTGGCGTGGGAGATGCCCCTAGACAGGCGTTTTTCTGCAATGAGAAACGGAGTCACCTTAGAACATACACAGCTCACTCAGAACTTTCCACTCACGTGGAAGATTTCCAGTCAGGGGAAAACGGTGAGTCTCACTGGCTACCAAACTTCACAATCCTCTTTCTCAAGCCAAATACAGTTGGAGAAATAGCGAGTGGCATTTTTGCAGGCACTCACGTTAGCACCAAATATTCATTCCTTTCTCCCCTTTTTGGCATCTGCCCGAACTTCTTCTCCCCATGACTTTTTCCACTTCCATTTCCCAGCATGATAGGGACCCACTTGTTGGGCAGCTTGGTCATTGTTTGTCGGGAGGAAGAGGAAATATGAGGTTTCGTTTGGCTAGATAGACTCAAATAACCTTTCTGATCATTTTCACAGTCTTGCAGAATGTAGAAAAGGATTCCCATCATAGAAAATTAACGATAAATCTTACACATTCGGGAACTTTCTTATCTACCACCAATAACATTTATTTATATTATTTACTATAACTTTTCTTGATATTCATATTTATCAAAAATTTATAGGTACAGTCAATTCTTACTTAACATGTTACAGAGGAAGACAGTAATATAGACAGCAGCCCAAATTATGTCATTTATTTTGAATACATGGCACTTACGATTCCCCAGCAGATATCCCACTGTGACCATAATTTGCTGACTAAAGCATTACAATTCATTTGCACGGCTTAAGTTGTACAAAGATTACCCAAAGAGCTAAAAAACGTGTTGGGCAGCAGTTCTTGACCCAGTATTTGCCAGAGATGATGCAAAAAGTGAGTAGAGGGTTGTCTAAAGTTATTTTATAGTGATGTTATTTTTTAGACTCTTTTTTAGGTATTTAAATAGTACCACACACTCACAGTAAAAAATCAAAATAGAATCAAAAGGTACAAAGTGTTTCAAAGAAACCTCCCTCTCATTCTAAATTCCCGACCCCTTTCCCAGAGGTAACCTTTTGTATCTTTCTAGAATTTTTTATACCCACAGAAGCACATATAGCTTTTAAAATCATACTTTAAAAATCTAAACAGGGTATACTATACACACTGTACTGCATCTTAACTTTCTCAATACATTTTAGGGATTTTTCCAAAACAGCACAAGTTCCACCTGACTCTTTCTAAGGGCTGCAGAGCATCCCACAGTGTGGCTGAGCATCCCGCAGTATAAATGAGCATCCCACAGCGTGGCTGAGCATCCCACAGTATAAATGAGCATCCCACAGTGTGGCTGAGCATCCCATAGTGCAGATGAGCATCCCACAGTGTGGCTGAGCATCCCACAGTATGGATGGCCACAATGTATCTAACCATTTCTCTATTAATGGACATTGAAAGTCGTTTTTAAGCTTTAACTTCCAGGCTTTACACTACATACCTGCATGCGCTTATCTATGTGTGTTTTATTTATTTAATGTATATATATATACACACATGTACATAAACATGATAAATTCCTAGAAATGAGTCTGAGTATACGTGCGTTTTTAAATGTTGGTAGATACTAACAAATATTAACAAAATGGCCTCCAAAGAGGTGGATGGTAGTGACCCTTTGAATTCTATTGTTATGCGCACCTTGTTCCAACAATTACATTGTATTCCCCTTCCTCTATTTTTTCACAGTACCCACAGAAGGCCTTTGTACGGGACAATGCTCAGACTCAGAGCGCTGAGAGAGGCTCCAGCACCTGGACAGAAGGAGGCCACCGCCGACAGCTTGGCCAGGAGAGTGAGAGGAGCAGAGTCGCCGCCAAAAGATCACCAAAGTCTCCAACACCTCCTAGCAGTCCCCGCCTAGCAGGCCCCCTTCCCTCTCCACTCCACGCGCCAACGCTGTTACTCCGGTACCTTGAACGATGTCATCCTGCCGCTGCAGGGTGGGCCGGGGAGGGCGAGCAGACTCTCTATCGGAAAACCCTTTCTCGGGGGTCCTGGAGCCACCACTCCCTTCACTAAAGGGGGACGGCAGGTTCCCAGCATGGACCTGACGTAGCTGTTCAAAATCACTGAGGGCAGCACTCACGTCCCAGTTCTTCCCTGTCAAGAGACAAAGCAGAAAGTGAACTGGGGACAAAGAGTGTAAGGGACCCGCGGACAGACGCAGAACGAGCACGCCAGCCACCCCATCGAGACACGCGAGCAGGCGCTCACGCGCACCTCGCCGTCCTCTCCTCGCCCTGCTCTAACTTTTCTCACACACTTCAATCTGAAATATCACACTATTTACCTACTATTTCGTAAGCGAGCTGCACGAGCACAGAAGCTCTGTCCTTCTGTATTGTTCTAAGTGCTTGCAACTCATTTCATTTTTGTAACAACCTATATGGCATCATCTTCACTTTCATAGCCAGGGAAATTGAAACAATTATTATATGTATTTAACGCTGTTGCTATTATGTTTGTTATATTTCTCCAGTTAAGCTGTATCAGTCATCATATCTGATGAATTTACTTCTGAACCATCACACTCACCATTCGCTCCAACTCCCTCTGCTGGCCTGGAGCGCGAAGAACACCCCACTCAAGGCCTTGCCACCAACCGTTCCCACCGGTCTCCCCAGATGAGCACGACCCCTCATCTCCTTCAGGAATCTGCTCAAATGTCACACTCTTAATAAGGCCCAGCCTGACTACCCAATTAAAAATCACAACCTCATCATTCCCCTTACCGTTTTCCATAGCACGTAACACCTTATAACACACCTTACGATTTACCCGGTTACCATGCTTAGTGTTTATTGACTATCTCTCCCACTAAAACGTAAGGGAAGATTTTTGTTCGTTTTGTTAAGTATCTAGAACCTGGCACATAGTAGGTACTCGATAAATACTTGTTGAAGAATGGAGGGCTTTAGTCCTGAATGAATGAATGAATGAATGACATCTGTTTCGAGCACGGGATCTGTATTTCCAACTGTCTGCTAAATTCCCTAAAATCAGGTCCTCCTAACAAGCAACATACCCAACACTGAACATCCATCATCTTTCCTCCTAAACCTGCTTCTTCTCCTCCGTCAGCCTGTGTCCCCTCAGTCAGCAACGGCATCACACCCCCTCCAGGCCGGAAACTTCAGCTGTCTTCAGCTCCTCGTGATTCCTCAGATCCTGCTCCTCCTCGCCCACTGCCTAGTCACCCCTCACATCGGTCCCCCCAGAACACCTCCCCACTCCATTCTCTCTTATCCATTTCTACTGTCACCACCCCAATTCAGTCCTCATAATCTCCGCGGGGTCCTTGGTCTTTTGGGAGGGGCTGTGCAGCCTCTCAGCCCCTAACCCCCGCCCTCTCTAATTTGTTCTTTACACTACAACCGGGGTTACCTTTGAAAAGAGAAAGTAAGAGACAGAAAATGACGATCAGTCTTCTGATTCCCCTTCTAAAGTGTGTCCTAAATCCATCCACTTCCCAGTCTGCTCTCCCACTGCAGTCCGTGTCACTGTCACTTCGCATCTGGACTGCGGCGACGTTCTCAACTGACTTTACCACGTCCGCTCTGGCTGCCTGCCGGCCCGTTCCACATCCTTCAACCAGCACAGTGCTTCAAACTCAGACTCGATCGCGTCACCCCCTGGTCAAAATCCGTCACCGGCTCCCCACTGAATGCAGAATGGAATTTAAGTTCCTTACCGCGGCCCACAAAGGCCCCCAGGTTCTGCTTCCGGCCTGTCTACGCCAGTTCCCGCCATTCTCCCAGCGCTTTTCTTCCCTCACTCGCTATGAGTTTCTTCAATGTGCCAAACTCTCTTCCACCTTAGTCCTTGTACGAGCTGTTTCTTCTACACACACACACATGCTCTCTTCTCCACCCGCTGCTACCCCTACGCATCCTTCTGGGTTCAGCTCGAACGCCACTTCCTCAGAAAGGCCTTTCTGCGCTCTCTAATTCAGCTTTTTCTCTTAATTGCCATAGCACCCTCGACTTTTCTCTGAGAGAGAAAAGCATTAATTGGCAACAGAATTGTTAAGAGCCAGACTCTGAAACCAGACCGCCTAGGTTCAATCCCACTTAACCTCTCCGAACGTCAGTTTTTAAAATGTAATGCTGGGCTAGTGAAACCTATACTGCAGAGTAGTCGTGAGAATAAACGTTATCTCAAGTATGTCACACATGGCACATATAGGTGTGCAACACAGGCTATAAGAGGAAGAGGAGGCATTTGAGCTGAATCCTGAAGGACGAGGACAATTTCAGAATAGTGACACGGCATGCTCAGGACACTGCCTGCTCAGGAAATGTGATCAGGGAAAGGTGACGGGGTAGATGCTGGAGCACAGGAAGTGTGGGAGCGGGTAGCAGGAGATGAAAATTTTAGATGCAAGTTAAGGGCAAAATCATACTGAATTAGCAAACTGGAATTTAAACCCTGATCTTCCGTTTCCAAACTAACGCTCTACCCACAGGTAGCCAAGCAAATGTCAAATTGTGATACCTTTGGATGACAACCTAAAAAATTATCCATGTAAGAATGTGCCCTTTCCCCCACAAGCTTACCTATTTGTATCACTATATGTTTTCATCGTCAATAAGCATGTGTTAATTATGACTCCAAAGAATCCCACTGAATGATTCCATGTCTAAAGACCTTAGAATCTAGAGCGGGCATCCTTACGCGTGTGTACCGATGCAGGGAAACAAAAGAAAATGAAAATAGGAAATCGATGCACTCTGCACAGAATTACCCAAAAAAGGGAAGGAAAGAAACAAAACCACAGATTACTCCAAATACGAAAATCTAAAAGTCATTTCCATATAGAAGTCTTAAAGATCTAGAATTACGCTTTTAGTGAACTAATATAAAATTTCACTTGCATTACCTGAGCATAAATTGACAGTGCAGAAAGCTATACCAAAAATTCAAGGTGAAAAGGGTATTTTTGCATTTTTAAATTATGGTGGGTCATACGCAAAGTAGATTATTAGAAGTAACTTAAATGGAAGGCCTACCACACAAAAAGTGTCTTTCTGATCACCTTAAACGTTCTGAATCATCCTAATAAATATTATCGCATTTGACTTTCTCTCCTCATTCTCTCCTGATGACCACTTACCTTCCAGGAGATCTCGGGCCAGCCCTGGCTCTGCTCCCGTGGAACGGACAAAATCAGACAGGACAGCATCCATGTCCGGGGTCATGTGATCACTACGGACTCTCAGGCAGCTGATGTAGGGAGGACATAGGTCAAAATTCGGGGTCTCCACCTAAGGAGGAAATAAACACGTAAGGCTCAAATCTGGAACCAGATGATCACAGCCCGATTTCTGCAGCTTCCAACCCAAATGGGGAATCTCTCCATCCCAGCTCATTCACTTCAGTTGAATTTATTATGAAGAGTAACATTTAGTTTTCTAATTCCTCATTCATTTCTTAAATACTACATTACCACAAAACCATAATACCACTCTAGATAACGCTTTACCCTGCCTTTCTGGAGTGTAACCTTTCCACTCATTGGTTTGCTAATCCAAACTCGCGAGAGGAAGCAGAGACGGCCACCCTGAAGAAGTCCCTATCTGCGTTATTCTCTAATATAACACCTTGTTTATTTCCTTCTGACACTTGATATGCCCTGAAATCACTGTAATTAGTTGCTGACTAGCTTCCTTCTCTAATATGTAAGTTTCTTGAAAGGACGCTTACGTGTCTTGTTCACTCATGTGTCCCCAGCATGTATCACTTGGCACTTGGCACCGTGCTAGGCACGCAGGCCCTCAGTAAGTATCTGCTGAATGAATGAAGGAATACTATACACTAAACCTTTAGAGCTGACCACTCTTCTGATGCTGGCTAAGGAAATGACAGGAGCAAACTAATAGCTAAAACTACTCGAAATAAAACCATATACTGTTAGAAAGAGTGGCAATCCCAAAGGTTCATGACAAAATTCAGTCTTTGTCCACTAACTCCACGACCGCGGGAAGCATGCCTTTCTCCGCCCAGGCAAATGACTGCCAGTAAGTTCACCTGAGAAAGATCTCTTTCAGACTTGACTTTGGCAGACACTACGTCCCTGACCGGGCAGCCCCGCATCGATCGCGTCCCTCTGAAGTGAGCAGTCTCAGCTACGGAAGCAGTGACAGAACGGAGGGCAGTTTCTACCCAAATTCTGCCTATCGCACAGGTTTGCAGTTCTCTGTAGAAGTGGATTTGTTCATAAAGTCACCAGGCGCACATCTGCCCTATGACACCCACCGTGGAAGGCCAAAAGTAGATTTTTCAAAGGTAACGGGTGACAGGTGACTGCCTCTTCAGAAACACCTCCTAAACGATCTGAAGGCTAAGGGTAACTCTCAGATCTACTTTTTCTTCACACCAGCTCTGACCCCAGGACACAGCTTCAGTGGTATGATCACACCCCGCTTCTCTGCATTCCTTAAAATACAAAGGCGACGATTTGTGGGTCACAAACCCAGTAGGTCACTGACTTGACAACACTGAATTTTCATGAGAGAAAAATGGCAAAATAGAGTATTCTCTCTTTAACTGTGAGATCCGTGAGTGTACGGACATGTTTTATTCATATTTGTAGTCCCAACATCTAATGTAGCATCTACAATATTACAGGTAGTCAATCAATGCCTGATGAGTAAATGATCAAATGGTTGAGTGAATCTCCATATCAGCCACCACTGAACCAATCTGAGGCTTAACGTAGAAGATCAGAAATTCTAGGGTACTTCAAACTTCGTATCGCCCCTCTATTTTTAAGGGCCTATGCCCTGGTCCCAATCTCTCTCTCGAAGTTTTAGAAACTCTCCTTTTTAAAGAGACATCAATTATACTGTCACTATTTCCACTGTCCTCATATCGCATGATTTTTACCTACATCTACATATACTAGCTGCGAGACTCTGGTCAAATTACTCACAGGGTTTCAGTTGCCTCTTGTATATCCTAGACTTGGATTCGATGACTTTAAGATCCTTTCCGGGCTGAAGAACTGAACTTCTTCAGCTCACTGGAGCCTCATAAACTATGATCCTTATATTTCCTTTTGGTCTGCGTATTATCAATGTCTAATTTACTTCCATGCCAATTATCACAATTGTCAGTAAAGGCTACCAATACATACAGAACTTCTGGCTGAAGATAACTCAAATTTAAAATGTTAAGTTACAAAATCAGTTAGTTCCTCACATTCATTACTTAAGAATTAAAATTTTTCAGAAGTCAGAGATGACTGAGGAGCTTCTCCCTCTCCTAATACAGACAAGAATTCCTCCTGTAGGCTCATTTCAGTCAGTCTTGGGTCGCAGGAGATGGTAGCAGCCCGAATAGCTTAAATTCATGAATAATTCAAAACCAAGAGCATGCTGCAAAATGAACTTCAATCTTCTATCTTTAAAAAAAAAAAAAACATGCAAGAGAACTTGGTAAAGCTACTTTAATTTCCGAAAGAATGTGGGAAATATAGAATAAACAGACAAATAGCTATCAGTAAAAAAGTGCTCAGAAGAGAAAAGAGCTGATTAAGCCACAGGCAACTTCGCAGCTGGACACAGGCTTCCGAGTGAGAGAAGCCAATGAAAACCACCAATGTCATGGAATCGCAGATCTCACAGGCCAAAGCTGTAGGCCATTCTTTTCAAAAAGTATTTAAAAAAAATAATTTAGAGGTCCAATATTATCTAGAAGGCCTTGCTCAAAAATTCAAAGCACTAACCCATACTTCTCGGCAGCACATTCTTTCATAGTTGAGGTCTCCAGGTGCATGCCACGGACTCCGCCCAACCCCACCCAACAGGTGAGGACAGCGCATTTGTGACATCACCACCGACACCTGGCTGGAGCGTCTCAGATTCCGAATGGGAGTATCCAGGGCAATGACTAAGACTCACAGTCCTTGGCTCTGTGTCGGCACACCGGAAGGAAAAGGAGAAAACAAAACGCTGGCTTGCAAACTTTCAAATGAAACAGAACAGGCTCTCAAATAGTTGTTGACCGAATGGTATTTAGACAAATTTCGATTGGAGTCAAGATCCTCCAACCTTCTAACTGGAAGAGACCTCAGTGATTATTTGATCCGATGTCTGCCCCCGCACAAGAAGCTGTCTATTACATCTGATGGAGCAATCGTCCAGTCTCCGCGTGAATACGAGCTTTGATGGAGAACCCATTTCTTTGCCAGGATGTCCATTTTACTGTTGGACAGCTCTAATTGTTAGAAAATGCTTTTCTAAACTAAATCACCAGCCCTCCTCCTCTCACACAATGGTCCCTGCTCTGTTCTCCAGAACAATAAAATCTATTCCCGGGAATGACGAAATTTTTACGGAACATGATTAGATAAAGCATTTCTTTACATAAAAATTTATTGTGGCCCAACACTGCAACGTTATGAGCCAGCCAGTGCTCTCACATCACAAAGTCCGTCCTAGCGTCAGTGCCTGCTCCTACCCGCATTCATTCATTCGTGTTTGTGTCGACCCTGTAGCATGGACGCAAGATGTGGAATAAATGAAGTCGGTGTCTTGTTCCAAGTTCACTCCTGCCGTCTCTGCTCTCACCTCTACTTCCACTTCCGGGCCCTCCTGAAGTGATGACAGCAACCAAGAATAAAAGCTGACAATATTAATTAAGCTCTTTCAAAAACATCATCTTACTCATTAACGCCAATCCTCCTCCAGCAGGCTTATCATTCCCAGTTTACAGACGGAGAAACAAATAAGGCCTGGACAGTCAGGGGGCGGGGGGCTGCTCAAAGTCTGAACCCAGATATTGTGAACACATGCTCTCTCTACTCTACCACGCTGCCTCTAAGGCGCTGGGGCACGATGTTCCCCAGACCTGCACTGATTCTCACCCAGTTAATTCCTTCACCGTTGGAAAGGCCTGTGCCAATCTCTATTTATTAATGACTTAGATGCCTGTCTTATATTTCAGATTTCCTCACTTCAAATCCTTCCATTTTCCTCAGCAATTTCATCACCCATCTTCACAATCCATGCAACATTTCGACTGGAGAAATTAAAAATCTCATCAAATGCAAAGACCTCGTCTCTACTCCAACAACTCAGTCCTGGATCCTGTCATCTCCAGAAACCACCCCACCTCCAAGTCTTCAACTCCCAACATCTTACTCTGGCTACAACCTCGTCTCCTTCCAGCTTTTCCTCTCGACTACTAAACCACCTCAGACCAAGACATCCAGTTCCTTAACCACCTTATTCATAAATTCAACAAAAATCCAGGGAGTGCCTACTGCGTGTTAGGCATTATGGTCAGGACGAGGAACATAACCGTGAACTAGAACGATCTCTCATCACAAAGCTCCCAGTGTGGAGAAAGAAAACCACAAAATTTCACCAACAATTATAATTTATTAACGAAATGCTGAGGGGAGAAGCGTTGTCTCCTATAGGGTCAGGAAAAGCTTCCCCAAGGAAGTGACGTTACATCGAAGAACCAGAGATTGAATAGGAACCGGAGAGTCAAATCGGGAAAGAAAAAAATGCTCTGAGCAGAGGAAACATCTATCTACGTTCTATGGCAGGAAGGAACGGTGCAAAATGAGGATGAAGAAAGGGCCTCGTGGACCCTGTTAAATTGAGAGTTTTATCCTAAAAGTAACGAGAAGCCACTGAAGGGCTGTGAGCAGGGGCAGGATATAACCAGACTCGAATTATTAAAAGATCGCCCTGGTTGCAGTGAGAAGAATAGTCTGGAGGGAGCACAAGTGGATTAAGCGAGAATTGGCTAGAAAATTATTACAAGGGTGATGGAGAGGTGGACCAGAACGATGGCAGTGAAGACTGAGAAAAACAGAGACCCTACTGTCCCTTCCTGCATAACGGAATGTGAACCCAATGACTGATCGCTTAATTTACTTTCCTGTAAAAACCTAATTCCCTTATTCTTCTATTTCATCCGCCCAACATGGATCCTGCATTCAACTTCTCTGCTACTAAATGGGACTATTGAGTAAGACAAGACCGCATAACCTTGCAGAGCAATGACTACAAATATACGATGTTCAGTCTCATTCCTTTCAACGAAACACTGCCGTCTTTTGCTTGATTTGGGACCTCAACCGAACTTCTCGGTACTATCCCACACCTTCACCATTCTCCTCGAGCCTCCTACCATCCCTTCTCACCTCCCTTACTCCTGGCAGATGACCTTGCCTCCAACTTCACAGAGAAAACTACGAAACAAGAACAAAGCCAGAGGAGTTCCTTCGGGTTCCCTCCCCTCCCCTGCTTGCTGGCTGCTGGTCTCCTTTTCCCTGCAGAACTCCTAAAACAGACCCATTCACTGATGCTGCTTTCTCACCTTCTGCTCAGTCCTCGACCCACCAAAATGGCCTTCTACTGGAAGAGAATGGAGGTTCCTCAAAAAATTAAAACTAGAACTATCACGTGACCCAGTCATTCCGCGCCTGGGTATTTATGTGAAGAAATCGAAAACACTAATTTGAAAAGCTACATGTACCGCTACGTTCACTGCGCTATTACTAGTGATAGCCAGGATAGGAAAGCAACCTAGACGCCTATCAACAGACTAATGGGTAAAGAGGTGGTACATACATGCAATGGAATATTACTCAACCGTAAAAAAGAATGAAATCTTGCCACTCGCGACATGGATGGACCTATAGGATATTGTGCTAAGTGAAATAAGTCAGAGAAAGACAAATATCATATGATTTCACTTATATGTAAAACCAAAAAAAAAAAACAAAATAAACGAACAAATAAAACAAACTCATAGATACAAAGTAGAAATCAATGGTTGCCAGATGGGACGGGGGTAGGGGATGCATAAACAAGGTAGAAGGGAATAAGCACGAATTGCCAGCTATAAAAAGTCAAAGGGATGTAAAGCATAGAGAATGAGTCAATAACACTGTGATTACTATGTATGGTGCCAGACGGATACCAGACTTCCAGGGGTGATCACTTTGTAGAAATGCCTAATCACTACGTTGTACGCCTGAAACTGACAGAATGTCAACTGTAAATGAAAAATAAATTAAAATTTATGATAAAAAAGAGAGACTGACACTGACACAGGCAAGGTCTTCCCAGCCTCCTCACCGCTTATCGAAAGCGATCTCTTTGTAGCATCTGACACTGACCCCTCTTTCCGCCTCTCTGGCGCTGCGTCTCGGCCACCTCTGTGGATCCCTCTTCCTGTGCCTGCACCAGCAGTCAACGCGCCCACAGTTCGAACCTCAGGCCCCTCCCCCGCCTTCCGTCTTCTCATATCACCCCCACGGGAAATTCACTCATGCCCCTGAGCACCCAAATGCTGATGACTCCAGACGTATTCACAGCCCAAGCCCTTTCCACCCCGCCTGGGGCTCCCACATGCACTTCACACTCAACGCATCCAAACACCAGCTCACTCCTGCAGATCTGTCCCCGCCCCTCAAGCTCTTCCTCCTCCAGTCTTGCCTATTCCAGCGAATAGTAACACCCTCCCCCCAGTCGCCCAAGTCACAAGCCTGGGAGCCACCCTGGCCTCCTCTCTTGCCTTATCCTCATTCACAAATAGTCCTTTATTAAGTTTTCCTAATTTTACCTTAAAAATTTCTCAAATCAGTCATCCAACACCTTTCACGTGCTACATCTCTTTTATTCTCTTAGGTTTTCATAACCTGGAACCCCAGAAATAGCTTCCTAATTCCTCCCTCTTCCTCTCTCCAGCCATTGTTCAGTAGTTGCTTGTGGAGGCCGAGTGATCTAAAATGCAAATATGATAGCATCACACCCCGCTACTCCAAATTCCTCAATGGATCCTCAACCACTAAAGCTTAACATCCCGATTCCCACGCATGATAAACGAGACCCTTCACGATCTGGTTCTGCCTCACTCTCTGGGCTTATTACTTCCCATCGTTCCCCTTCTTGTGCCTGCAGATCCCCGGATGGACTGTGTGCTTCAAATTTCAGCTCGTTGGCACATGCTGTTCCTTCTGCCTGGAGTAACCCCTGGTCTGGACGTGAATCTCTCTCTCTTCTTTAAGACCAACTTGAGTGCTAGCTCATATGCAACACCTTCTCTGGCCTCCCAAGTTAAACTGCCCACTTCCTCCAGCTGCTACACCTTGCATTCTACCTCTATCATATTATTTATCACACTGCACAGTATTTGTGCCTATTTACATGTTTGTCTCCCCACTAAACCACGAGCAACTTGAGGGCAGGAATCTTATCTTGTTCATCCTGTATCCCTAGAATCTAAGCACCTAGTAGGTACTCAATTTTTGTTCAGATGAATTGAACTGTATTTGTACAGAGCCCCACTACACAAATACATACACACACACACACACACACACATTTATTTGTACAGAGCCCCACTACACACATACACACATACACACACACACACACACACACACACACACACACACACACAGTTGGTATCAGCTAATCAGTGTTGTAAACAGGTGAGTCTAAGACAGTGGCTCATCTCAAAGGCATTTACTTAAGATCGTTATATGATCTTATTTGCAACAGACTTCTCTTCCTAAACATTGGTTATCTCAGGCTAATATTAAAATCAGTCTGCACGCTCTGAGCGCCCAACTACTTAGTAACAGAGAAAAATGACCCCAAATTAAATACCGACTGTAGATAAAAGAGCTCTGTTAAAATGCCTGAGAAACTACTGACCCTCCCTACATTCTCGCGTCTACACTAGCCCCCAAAGCAGCCACATTCCCCCACTATGCCCGCTCCCCTGGTTCCACTGATGCGTTAAAGCTGTGTCTGAGGCCTCTCCGACTCCTCCCCAAACTCACTGGGAAACCACAGCTCTTCAAAGGTCAGGGACTCCAACACGTCTGTGATGCCAGCCCTGAGGAATCCAGACAGGGAGAAAGAGGGAGGCAAAACCCTTAGAAATCTCCCACAGTTCTCCTCTAGGTGGGAGGGAGAAATGAAAGGCTGTCTTGGCAGGCTGTTTTCCGCTAATATGGGTCCTTCGAAGTGAAAGAAACAAAATACGACCATAGAAAAAAAGAAAATATGACCAAATTCCATACTAAAGAGACCCATGTATCACTAGATATTACAACCCAGAGATAATAAGATGGGTCTAAAGGAAGAAGCAAGAGAAATAATACATGTTAAAGCTTTAGACATTACTGCATTTAAACTTCCAAGCAACTCTAAGAGGTTTGTTTGTATCGGTAACCTCAAATCATGGGTGAAGACACCAAAGCTCACAACACTTAGGTGACCTGCCCAAGGCTACGCAGGTAAAAAGTGGCAGGACCAGGGTTTTTACAAACCCAGCCAGGGTCCCAGGAGCAGGCCCTGCACCGAGTCCAGGGAGGACCAGGGACGCCTGGGAGCCCACCCGTGTGCAAGCCCACCCTCACTGCTTCGACGCCTTTCAACTCCACCTTGACAGACAGAATTGGCTCTGGGTTTATACAGATCTAAGTTCAGATCCCCAATCTACTACTAAGGGCTATGCAACCATGGGTTAAGTAACAGCCATGTTGTGCCTCTGTTTCCTAATTCCACGTTTAAAATGGGGAAAGAGCTGCATTTCAGATCACTATGCAACCATGGGTTACGTAACAGCCATGTTGTGCCTCTGTTTCTGCACGTTTAAAATGGGGAAAGAGCTGCATTTCAGATCTCTTGTCAGGATCAAATGACAAGATACGCAGAGCCTTCAGGGCAGTGCCTAGCACACAGTAGGTCCTCAAAAAACATCAGTTGCCTTCTTCTACAAACCGCCTCCCACACACTCTGCCTCACTCAGCTAGTGCTCAACGCCATCCCTGTGTCTTTTCCTGAAAAGCTCCCCGTGCTCCTCCTGGACCGACCCTCCAGGCCCACAGCCATTCCCGAGGCATCCAGCTCGTCACTCCCATTCCAGGCTTTCAACTCTGAGCCTTCAAGAATATGTCGTCAAGGGGCTCCCTTAGCTGTACCTTTTGCCAGGTGGTCCCTCAAAATTAACAGCAAGAGAAAAATGTCTTTCCTCTCTCCTAGATGTACAGACACAGCTAAACACCTCGTTCATTCTCAAATCTCCAGGCACAGTCATTTCACGCATACTCGCTGAAATCCTAGTATCTTAATCTGCCGGTCCTACTTCACCACCTTCATGTCTTACTATTCTCATCCTAAATTCGAAGATTTTATAACCTTCTCTTAACCTCATACATGTTGTCTGCTTTTTGGATTGTCGTTAAATGTTTACATCTCCTCCCACTCGCCATGCACAATTCTGTGTTGTTTCCCACCTCCATTACAGTCTCTATTCAGAAAAGTCGACTTCTTGCCCTGAATCGAACTTAAGAAGAAAAAATTCAACCCAATTGTATAATTTACCACTAGCAAAGCAAGCTATTAGTTTGCCACAGGCTACTGTGGATACGCACCGGTAAGGACTCAAGAGCTGGCCCCATGGCTTCGTCACAGCCACTGGTAGGTGTATGTGTCAGAATAAGATTTCACTACTTTTTTCAGGAGTTTTCTAAGTTGTTAATCGGGCCTACAAGTAGCGAACGAATCTCTAAGAGGCAAATCCCTATTAGAAACCAAGCGCCAACATGAAGATCAGGAGAGTTCGCAGGGATGCCCTTATGAATGGGCATGTGTCTTCTCGGTGCTACTGATAAAGACGCCTTGGATTACAGTTATTTGGGAAATTTAATAATTTGGAAGGCTTGCACAATGGAAGTGACCTTTGGAAAAATAAGGGCAGAGAGTCAGAGGGAAAGTCTATTATTATAATATTGGCACAACAACAGTAACTTGAATAGAAGCAGAAATCATGTTAATGTTTATTTTTTTAGATGCAGACCAGTAAGTCTATTTGCCACACACAATGAATTTTTTGTTTTTCCTTTCAGTTAGGGCCAAGGATAGTCTGAGGTTTGGTTCTCAAGAAATTCAACTTTCAAAAGACTAGTCTGTAAAAACAAAAGTTCAACTTGAGCCCTTAAAGATTCTGGTTACTGAACTTTTGACATGAGAGAAAAAATAAATACTACAAATCAACAGAGACCAGTCCAATAGCAAAACACGCAGTTTCCCTAGAATCAACCCTCAGCAGCTAACACCTTCTCTCCCCTTCTTGATACCTGTTTGTCATTTCACTGTCAGGTATAGAACTTCCATTCAAGGGGAGAAACAGCAGAAGGGAAAAAAAGTCCAATTATTGTACTATCTGCAATCAGCTATCCATAGGAAATCGATACGCTTCATAAATTTCTTCTAGCAAATTAACTTCCTTCAAGTTATAACTAATAATTTTTTAAAAAACCTCAAACAATTTAAAAAACCTTATTTGAAAAAAGATACATATTATTATTATTATTATTATTTTTAATTCTCCATCTGCAAGTTCCATACTTCCTGGCCACATCAAAACCTCATTTGAACTACAGGCCAGTATGTAAAACATTCACTGGCACATGCTGTTATCTTAAAGTGCTTTGTAATATTAGCTGGCCTTCCTGACACTTACATCTTATCTCTCCAATGTGACTATCAGTCATTCATTCCAAATTGACCAAGCTGAGTCCATCACTCTCAGGCGCTGCCCTAGGGCCTGGAGATACAAATGAGAAGGGAAGCCACAATTCTACCTTCAAGGTATTCGAGAAATCTCCACATGTTATTAGTGTCCCGTGGAGCAGGAAGAGGTAGGAGAAACCAGTTTGGCTGAATGGCTTACAGCAGTTTTTTAAACTGAGTCTTTAGGATATTGCAAGAGCTCACCCCAGGCGGCAGAACTAGATCTATTCTAGACAGAATTAAGATCCTTGAGTTTGGCACCTCTCTTTTACACTTTTAAAATCTTTAAACAGTCCTAACAAATCGCTTGGCACATAGTAGATGTCTAATAGATATGTGGTCCTAAATTATTCATGCTAGCCCATATATGTGAATAATTGAGCGCTCATCTATACATAAAATAGGCTTGTGAATTATTCACTGGTTTCAAGTGTCATCACTCGTCCATAGATATCATATATGCAAGGTCTGTACAAATATATTTGTACAGCTGTCTGTCCACTAAAACATAGTTTCTCTTTTGCAGTAAATTTTTAGTTTTAAAGCACATTTACAATATGGCCTCATTTAATATTTTAAATATTAAGTACTGAGTTTTTAATACCCTCTTTTCTGATGGAAAACACATATACACAGAGAGGCCTACAAAGCTTAAATGGCACCCAGAAAACAAGGAGCTCGGACCTCGGTGCTCTGAACCTGAATACGAAGTTCATATCAGTTCTCTAGGGACTCTGAGCAAAATCTAATCAGTGTGGCTATACAAACTCCACAGGCTAAAGAACTCTCTAATATTTCGCTTTTAAAAATACCATCCACGTTCACCCGCACTGTCCACTAGCCGTGATCATCTCCCCACCACCTACCAATCCCACCAACACGCACAGTTTCTATTTCCAGGTAGGAGCTAAGCAGCAGAAACTCTAACCCTGGGTATCCTGCGTATTATTTGGGTCTCTTTCATTTATTTGTATAGGTTGTGCTTTTCATGGTAATAATGTTTCTTTTAAAAGCAACAAGCCTCTTATATTTATGCACATCAAATTAGTTATGAGCATATAATACAATCTGACAATTCTAGTCTAGCTGGGAATATAGACCATACACTCCCGTCACTTACATAACTCGTGGAACAGACCTGGTGATGAGGTGCAGAAAGTCTATTTTCCTTGTTTAGCTCTTTAGAACTAGGACATTCGAAATCATTTCATCCCACACCCTCAAGTTGCAGGTGACAACACTGAGAACCAGGTGTGTAAGATTAAGCGACTTGTCCACCGTCACAGGGTTAACTAGTGATAAAACTGTGTATCGAACATAAATCTGGTGACTCGCACTCCAGCAATCTTTACTTGACTTCAAGATATTGATAACGTTCAATTCTCCATGTGGTTCACATTATGGATTTACCTATGAAAATTTTCTTTCCTCCTGCTACCCGCGAAATCTCTTACTTCTACTGATATGTATCAAAGAAAAAAATGCATATTTAGGAAATGTAATCACTTAAGCAAACCATATTAAGAAGGGAAATCGTGTAGAGAAAATCATGAAGGCATGCTAAAATCAAATCATTATTTTTGTTTTGCTCATCACCACTAAAGATATAAACTGAATTTGAAAATATTCTTCTAGCACTGTACCCCTAAGGTCTGAAGTTTTGAAGCGAGAGGGTAGGGTAAAATTATGTGACACAGGGATAGATTTTTCTTTTTATGTCTATTGATAGTTTGAAGCTATAATACTTGTCCATAGGCTATTCAGAAATCACAGTAATAACTACATAAGACATAAAATAAAAACCAAGAGAGAAATAAAGAACCAACTTTTAACAAATTACTTGTGCAAATCCTTGTGCAAAAGTGTAAAATGCCTGGAAGCATCAAAGCGGTCACTTTCCTCATGTTCGCTTTTATTCACGTTTATTTGTGAGACAGCTACATTCCTCCTGCCTCTCAGGAAAGGCCGCCATGAGCACAGCAGCACCCAGGTCCCTGCGATGTTTCCCTAATGAAAACCTCAACTTCCTGACTCAATTATTCAATAAGCACTCATTAAGGGCCCGCTCTATACCAGGCAGTCTGCTAATTCAAGGTGACACATCAACCAATAAGTCATCATCCTTGTTTCCTAGAAGTTCATCTAACGGGCTGGTTCCAGAGAAAACCCCAAGACAGATACCAGCTAACTTCCTTTATTCGACAGAGCTTTACTGAGTGCCAGGTGCCAGAGACAGAAAAAAAAAATGAAAAGGAACTTTTAAAAAGAGGTCCTTTCCAAATTTACTAAATAACTAGCTCTTTTGAATTATTAAAATCACATGTTCTTCTCCAAGAATGCCAATCGGAAGTTGACTGTAGAGGCTTTTGATGATAACACCTAACCAAATATCTGAGTCAAAGGCACGGATTCCCTACTCTTACTATGTCGAGAGGCCAGGCAGGTAGGCCAGGCAGGTACCGTCCCAGACTGATACATTTTTGTTATTTATTATAAGACCCATATTACAGGAATGTGGTTGATCTTACCAGCAAACCGAGATGAGCTGTTTCCTACGCAGACAGATGCTCCCGGCAGAATGCACTATAAGCCTCTAAGGTCAAACACATGACAAATCCTGTTATACGTTCCTGCCACCATAGAGGGCATCAAAGTTGTACAGGCAGCCGTTCACGATGACATAGCACCAGGCCAGGTTCTCAGGGTGACAGGTCTCTGCTTTTCCTTCTCCCTTCCACAAAAAGTATAAAAAGTATCAATTAGTACACAAGTCATCTGGCAAATATCCCATTTTCCTCTGCGTTTTTCTTCTTGACATTAATCCAGGAAACCAACCCTTATAAAAATGAGTCCTATCCCATTATTATCTTAATATTATTATTGGTAGTGACAGCAAAATACTTTCAAATATATTAGCTCGTTCACTGAAAACAAATGGAGGGGGATAAAAGGAAACATCAGAGGCAACTCTCTCAAATATCAAAAGTCAAACCCAGTGCAACCAGAATTGAAAAAAAAGCATTTTCAGTCCTACCAAAGGGTCAAGAAGTTATTTCTATCAAAAAAAGCACAGGACTGACTCCGGCAATGGAAAATCACAGATTTCCCCTTCAATGCTAGGCCTAACTGATTCAATCCGTAAATGTTAAGACCACAATCTCAGTAAAAATCTGGCACTATAAATCGTTGTTACCTCAATCCCTTTCCCAAATGGTTTACCCACAGTTTAAGGATCAATAAATATTCTTCTAAAGAAGAACATATTTAGTAACGAGGAAGCTGCCCAAGAAAAACAAACTGACAACACTCAACATTCAAGTACCTGTTTAAGATATTTAACTAACATTTATTGTGCACTAGTAAAGTACCAAGCACTAGGTTAGACAAAGCTATATAAATCACCTCATTAACCTCATGAGCCATGCCCAGACACTCCTGAATCCCCAAACTAAAGTGACCGGATCCCCAATACTAACTAGTTCTAACACTTGCAACCTTGATCCCACCTACTCAATCCCTAGAACTCAAGCTGGAACTCGGCTCCTCACCCTCACAGACTGAAGCATTTCTTAATGCTTTCTACTACGTAAGGCTCACAAAAAAAAAAAATCCTTGTGCCTCTTTTTAAGCTCTTAACTCCAGAATAAACACCATTCATCTCAGATATGGCACATGGTGATGATGGCCATAATCTAAAACAAGTACTCTCTTGGATCACATTAGTTAAAGAATAAACCTAGAAAGCTAATGAAACTGAATTTCAGCTGGGCAGAAGACACCGCATTTTAATAGTCTTCCCAACCTTTAGAATATTTCTAGTTCTCTGAATACAGAAAGGCTTCTCTATTTGAATTAACTACAGAAGGCAATTTGACCCAAGAGTCCCCACTCACATACTCATCAGAGAGAAGCGGGGGGAAAAGAAAAAAATATTCCAACTCGCATGACCACATTACAATGTTAACGACACATTACTCACCATTGTGCTACAAGAAAGAACTTGCAAGTGGGCAAGGAATGTTCAGGAAGCCAAGAAAACAAACAAAACTCTCCCAGTCCTCAAAGCATAAACACATCCAAATGCCAAAGCAGGCCACGCTGTCCAGTTTAGACCCAGGTATGAGTGGGTGGACAGAAAGCAGGACCGGGGGAGGGGAAGAGAGGAGAAGCATTTATAGGGCAGGTGTGCTTGTCAGCACCGAGACAGATTTCTTTCTTGGATTCATCAAGAATCTTTTTAACAAAGAAATCCTGGTGTTTCGCCTATTTTCATAGCTTGATTTATGTCACAACAGAGAACATGCAGTATATGCAAAGAGCAGCATGATGTAATAGGGGTTGCACACATCCCTTCGGAATCCATTAGATCTATTTCTAAATCCTAGCTGTCACTGTCTTGCTGTGTGACCTTGGGCAAGTTATTAACTTCTCTGTGCCTTAGCCAGGACCTCATCTGGTAGTCACTGTGGTATCCTCAGCACCTTAAACAGCACCTTAAATATTTTGGATAAATTAATCAATACATTATTAAAAGTAATAAATGTTTTAGATGAATCAGTCTGTAAATAGGTATAAAAATATCTTACAGAATTGTTGAATAAAATGAGGTAACATATAAAGTGCTTAGTATAACCCAGGGCAGGATCCCGCTATGAAGGAGTGAATATTTCTTCCCTTTTATTCCCAGCCAGGTCAGAAGTTCTAATGGAAGAGGCACGGCAAAGAATAAGATGCGATGAGACTGCAGAGGCCAAGCCCTGGAAGGTGTATACTATTGGGGACCAGGTCATAAAATCCAGGAATATTTAGTCTTGGTAGAAGAAATTAAATACCAGTGCCAAATCCTTATGGTAGCTAATAATAAATGCTAGTTTGAGCCAGCAATTTGAGTCTCCAGATATCTGTTACCAGATAGAGTAAAAGCCTGGCTGAGAAGAAGAAAAGGGATGAGGGCAAGCTGCATCTTAAATAAACCTGACCACATAGTTAAAAACCAGAGATAAAGGATTTTTTAGAAGGCTATTCAATTCTCTAAAATCTTCCCATTAGCAAAAACACTATATTGATTCACAGTCTTTACTGGCCTTTTTAGGTAATAAGATCTATGTAAGTAAATTGTTCTTAAATGTTGACAAGGTAAAGAAACTTGAAAGATTTGGGTCCAAAACTCTCCTCCTCCCTTCACTCCAAAAAGACTAATGGGGCCTTGGAGGCTACTGTACCCACAGCTTGTAACCAAAGCAACCGACCTACATGCAGCGGAAGGTCTGTTCCATCTTCCGAATTGGAGGCTGGAGAGCATATGCAATTAAATCCAACATCTAAAGGTATCTTCTTGACTACAAAGAACTGAATCTCAGGAGCAGAAGCTCTAAGAAACCTGAGTCACTGCTGCATCATGGGCCTGCCAGCCAGAAGTCTGCATATTTAGTGTCTAAATATGAGGAAACCTATGCAGAACTGAAACAGCCTGTGGTTAAACCTCATCATAATGTGGTCTTCAACTTCCCATTTCACTTCCCAGGAATCTGCACTGTCTTCTG
>NW_006442103.1:18335781-18347064 GCF_000325575.1 Pteropus alecto
GCTGGACCTCAGGCAATGAGACAGAGCAGAAAGAGCACAGAACAGCCCGAGGAATGGGCTCTACACAGAGCCACTACCTCTGGGGCAGGCAAACATAAACTGGCCCCTGAACCTCTCCGTGCTCAGTATCGACTGAGAACACTGGGCAGACTCCGAGCTCTACAAAGGTTCCCACCAGGGTCCGCCTCAGGGGAGCAGATGCATCGGAAAACCGCCAGACCCAGCTCCTCCGCTGCCAGCCCCCAGACTGAAAACATCTATGTTGGTCTTATCTAGCCCCCTTCCCATGAAAGTTACCAAATTCTATTTTTCTTTAAATCGCTCAAATCTCTCCCGTTTCTCCATTAACGTCGCCCCTGTGGAGACTCCTTTCCCAGGACTATGTCAACAGCCCTAAAACCGGTCTCCTTTCTTCCACTGTACACCGCACGCTGAATCAACTTTCCTACAATACTAATTTACATGCAAAATTCCCTGCTCGGGGATTTCTCACCGTAAGGACAGAGCACACTCCACTGTCCCAGCCCCGAGGCCCTCGTCAGCCTCCCTGCTCCCCAGGGAGAAACGCTATGCAACAAATCATCTACCTATTCACCCCCAAAACAAGGCGGCCTCAGCTCCCTGTTCCCCTGCCTTGAACATTTCCCACTATACTTCCTCGGTGTTCTCTCTTCTCTAAGAACCAGATTATCCTGGGGTGACACCCCCCTACCTACTCCCTCTAAACTTCCATGTCACCCTATATAACCGACTCCTCCCCCTTGACACTGAGAACCCACAGCTTTGTGTTACCATTTACCTTTTAGTGGGTGCTCTTCACTGCTAATTATTACATTCTTGATAAATTTAACTCTTTCTATACCTGAGGCCTAACTTTTCAGAAGGCAGGTATCAATAAAATGTTCATTGTTGATGGTAACTGGTATCTTGGACGAGTCCTTTAAATTTTCTGGGCCTCATTTTCACCTAGAAAATGATAACAATATGTAAATCTCCTTTCGGTTCTACAAGGATATATGATGATACCTATACTGCTACATAGCCCGCATTTGTTTCTCACATTTCTTGATATACATATATATATATATATATATGTCACATATATGGTATTTCTGTGAAGTATGGAAGCCTCTAGCCCTGGTTAGAAAACAAGGACCAATTTCCATCAGGTAATTTTGTCCTTAGGACTGATGGAAATTTTCAGAAAATGAAAAGTCTAACACTCAGCCAGGTGAGCTCCCGGTTCAATAAAGACAAAAGTAAATGCTCACAAAGCAACTCATAAGAGCAGGTAAGTTTTTAAAACAGATGAGAACTTGCTACCTATTTTTTTTTTTTGTCAGCAGCGTTACATTTTCGCAGCATCTTGCCTCAGTCCCTCACATGGATTATCTCCACACTAACAGCAAAGCTTGCAAACACCAGCGCCTCGAAGGAATCCTTTTCCTGTCAGTTAGTAATGATCCGAAAGGCATTAGTAGACCAATTCATTTAAAATGATCCTAACTTTTCAAAGAACCGTTTTCAAACACATAACTGATACTTTCAAGTGGAATTCTTTATATGATGTTTTCCAAGTAGGTATGTGGCCAGAATACAACTCTGATAATGGCTAAGGTAACAGGTTTATAGGAAATTCTAAGCCAGGTTTTGAAGGATGAGAGGAAACAGAACCTCTTTAAATGTTTATGCTATCTCCCTTTTTCCATTCCCATTCTTTGGTCCTAGTCCATGACACCTGCTAACTCCTGCTATCTGCTCTGTGTCTTTGCCCCTTTCCCTGACTTCTACATCTCCCTACACCTTACTCTTAGAACTGTTTGGGAAATCACGAGGTTAAGTCTGGTGCCAGGAACTGGGGGTCTTGCCCTGTCCTCTGTTAAATCTCCAAATAAAGTCAAGGGCCACGGGCCATTTTCTCTTCCATTGTCCCCCACTCCACCTCCACCAGATCTCCGTGATCAAGACTAAGACAGTAGACACGAGGGTGGCAGGAAGGGTGGGCAGAGTCATTTACACGAAGGAAAAGTAAGCTCATTAAAGCCAACTCGATCAATTCTATGTCACTATTGACAAAAGTTTTCATTCCAGGCTTACTTCTCAGGGCCTATTCTGGCCTCCAATGCTCACACCTGCCTTCACAATCTTTCCGAATATATTAAATGTATACTAAGAAAGAAAAACATTTTATCAAGACTTTGAATAAAGATAACAAAAAATCAGTTACAAATTGAAGTTCAGAAATGCATTTTTGAATGACAAATGGATTGAGACTATCCACTTCAAAACGGTCCACGATGATGCCCTTCAGAACCCCAAGCAGAAATCGAGACCTGATGTATTAGGTTCGCCCACACGATATTGCCAATATTTGACTACTTCTACCTATAAAATTACAATTTCAGACTGTTCAACTCTATTTCTTCTTGGAGGGGGAGGGATGAGCTTCTGTGAGGCCAAAACATATTGGGACTATATGTTCCAAAAGTAAAAGCTTCAAAATATTCTGAGATACAATCTGGTCTCATTAAAAAAGAAAAAAAATAAGAAAAAAAGAAAGATGTCATTAAAAATATATGTACATAGTATATGTGTGTGTAGGTATGTGTGTATTAGGCCAGAGAATTCCTGGTTCTCAGCGGTGTTTACCAAGTGAGCAGATGGGCTGCTTTTTCTCAACACCAACCTCCCATCTCCGAAGAAGGTGCCAAGACCTTGATGACAGTAGCAGAATTTGCTAGCCAGGGAAATGAGTCTAGTCACAGGAGCACACTGACTCAAAGGCCATCAGGACTGACTCCCAGGAGTTTCCTCAGCGGGATGACACCGCCGATCAATCCCCTTTGCGTCTCAGGAACGTCTGCTGCTCTCATCTCCGGCAGGAAGTTGGTCCTCACTGCTCTCGCCACTTACGTGCATTTTTATACAATGTTCAGGCTGACGGTTTCCTTATGAGCTTTATTTTTCCTGGGGCCACTATCAGGCTCGTAATTAAACTAACAGTTCACCAATGCAAAAGACTGTATCTTTTTATTCATTAAGTAACCATTTAGTCACTAATAGTTACTAAACGCTCATTACGTGTGAGTTACTGTGGCAAGCCCCGCAAGAGACACAAAGATAAAAGAGACTATCCACCTTCAAGGAGCTTACGGTGTACTGGAAGAGGCATGTCATGGGCGCAAATAAACTAAAATACAAGAATATACAAGTACCAATAAAGACAGGATTCAGAAGCGGGAAAGATCATACCTGTGGGGAGAAAAAAGAATCAAGAAAGTTTTCATGGAAGATATGGTATAAACTAGGACTTTGATGGGTAGGCTTTTTTTAACAGGCAAGTGGGGACGGCAGTGGAGGAAAACAGGCTGAAAAATGAGATGATTAAATGAACTAGATCTCCATGCAGACACATATGAAAAACAGTGTTGGGAGAAAAAACTGTAAAAGGATGCATATGGTATGATTCTATGTATGTAAGATTTGAAAACAAAGTTACATGTTGTGTATACATGTGTGTGTGTGTATTTTTTTAAAAGCATATAACATGAAATGGAATGATACACACCAAATCAGGCCAGAAGCCATTTCCCAAGAAAGAAGAGGGAGGAAATGATGCTGAGTAGGGCTTTAGCTAGACCTAACATTTTACATCGTAAAGTGAGCAAGATATCTAAAACGAATATGACAAAATGCTAATATCCATTAAATTCTGGCTGTGGGCACAAGATTGTATTTGGGTTTCTTTCCCTGAACTTTTCTAAATATTTAAAGTTTCTCATTATACAAAATGTTTACATTAAGAAAGGGCCAGGTGACTGGAAGAACAGTGGAGTCATTAACATAAAAATAACGGTCAGGGGCGGGATGGTTCCTTCATCTCCCTCACAAGTTATACTCCAAAAGCGTCCACAGGAGGATGGGGCGGGGTGACAAACAGACAGGAAGGAAGCTGATACGGCCATGCTAAATCAGATATCTGCGGGGAAAGAGAGCCACCTTCCCACATAACATAAATACCGGTGTAACCAAGTCATCTATCTCCCCCAAAACGAAGCCAAGGAAACTACCAGCTACATAGGAATTCAGATAAAGACTCACTGTGAGGAGCTCACAAACAAAAACAAAATGTACCCTTGCCCACTTGGGAAAGAATTAAGAATTGGCAGCTCTGCTGAAGTGGACAGTTTTCAAGCCAAGGCCCTTCGCTGGGAAGATGTTGACAGGGCCCAGAGGAAAGGGGAGAGAAATCACAACTCGAGTTTTGAGGAAAACTTATCAATGGAAGGTACCCGTCCTTCTACATGCCCTCGTGTCCCAACTTTCCCCAGGGGAATCTAGGGACCGCTGAGATGTCTTATAGCCTGTTTTTCTGTTCTTCTCCAGCGAAAAATGACTAAAACACAAAATCCAAACTCACTTAGCACTTTAAACCCAAACAATTTTCCTTCACAAAAATCCGATGTAATTAAAAACACATAGATTTTGAATCCAAAGATAATGACATATCTTGTTTTATTAGATATCCTTTTTGTCAGTGCCCAATTTATTTACAGCCTATTTACCAAAGATTCGTTGGCACAATTTAAAACTAAATTTAAAAGAAAACAATTTGAAGGCAACTTAGCAGACGAGAGAAAGACGTCTGTACACTCAAAACAAATACCTTGACATTTTCTACATCTGAGTCATGACAGCTGAATAACCTAACATCCTCTCCACTCCACTCCGGGGCACCCAACTGCCTAAGGTCAAACGTCCCTATTGCCCAAGGTCCTCTCAGGGCAGATCTTCCCCCGTCGGCCCTGAGAAGATGCCACCGCTCACGCTGGACGGGTCAAAAGGACAAGAGAAGGACAGAAATCCCTCTGTCTCGAATGTAACGAACACTGAGGGAATCGGAGAGATGAACTAGAGGTTATTCATCACCTACCACATCACAGGCACCGAAGACTGAATTCCAGACCAAGTCATCGCTGGACCACTTCTGTGATCCTGAGCAAATCTCAGGCTTTCCGTTTGAAAATGAACGAGGGAGACCAAGAAAGCTTAACGGTCCCCCTAGTTCTTTGATCCCACGATTCTACAAACATGAACCCTCAATGACAACTGTGTTACTGGCTAAGCATAATACAGTTATTTCAAAAGCCTTCGCTTTGTTCCTTTCCAATCTGCCCTAGACACCACCGACAACATCATCTTTCTAGAACATGAAATTTACTTTATCACCCCATGTGGTTCACTGTTTACTCCAGCACAAGATAAGGCTGTCCGTGATCGGCCTTACCTGCCTCCCCAGCCTCGTGCCTGCCTCCGACCCTGTCCTCCAGCCACGAGAATCACCTCCAAGTTACCTGAAGAAGTCGGGCTGTTTCCTTCCATTAAGTTTTTGTTCACGCCGCTTTCTCGGCCTGGCGCGTACTTCTCCCCGTCATTTGTGGGGTACGCCTTGAACTCTTCTTGCAAGACTCAGCTCCAGTGCCATATCCTCTGGGAGGCGCTTTCCAATCTCTGCATGCCCAAGGCAGAGCTGACCCGGAGGCCCCCCCTTTCCCTCGCTACATACTTCTGTCGCAGCATCTACCACGCTTCACGCCACCCAGATGACACATCCGTCTCCTCCCACCAGACCCATCAGTTCCTGTAAGCAGGGACCCTGCCTGGATCATGTGCTTCCTCAGAGCCTAAGACAATGCTTACCAGATGACACATTCAAGAGATATTTGATGGAGCAGGGAGTGGAGGAACAGAAAACAGGAGAGGAGAAGGAAGAATCAGTTATGATGGCCTGAAGAGCGAAAACAGTGAGTGGCCATCAGTACCGTCCTCGGCCTTCTGTTCTTCCCATAACCTTCAGTCTTGCGAGACCTTATTCGATCTCTTGGCTACAGCTACCACTTCTGCGCCGAGCACCTGCCTAAGCGGTACGCCCACCTCCAGGTCAGCGTCGGGCTCACACCTAACGACTGGAACAGCTCTCAAATAGACACTGCCTTGTCACTTTAAATCCAACACATCTCAGACTGAACTCAACATATGCCCCTAAAAAATGACGGAAACTTCCCAACTTTATCTCAGGCAACGTCCCAGGAACTCAGGTTTAAAACGTCATAGTCATCCCTGATTAATCACTCCTTCATCCACCACATCCAGGGCTCAGTGATTTCGATTCTTCCGTAATCTCTTTTTCACTCTTCCTTCTCCTTACTCCACTCTCCACACCCCAGATGCCAACCTCCCCTCCTTCTAAGCCAACCTTGTTTCTGTTCTTCCCATAAGGATGACTATCACCATATTATTAATCTAATCAAGAATTCCGTGGTTCGCAATTTTCTGTCATTTAAAATCCAAACATATAAACCTAGCGTTTAAGACCCCCCTACAGACATAGCTCCAAACCAAACTACAATTCATGGCCACTTGGGTCACCCTCCCCGCTGCCCCGAGAACATCCCCAGTACATTCCTAGTCCAGGCTTTTGCTGGATCGCTCTCAGATCCAAAATGAAATGTCTTTTTTCTGTTATTTTCTTCATCTCTTGTACCTAATGCAATATTATTTATTTTTTAAAATCTGGAATGAGTTACATTTCCTCTGTGACATCATTCATAACTACCTGAGTTCTCTTCTCCCAAAATACCTAAAGTATAAGGTCTGTACTATGCAATCGATAATATACTTTCACATTATAAAATTTTACTTGTTTGGCATAATAGAGGCTCAATAGGTATTCATTCCTTCTAATCTGTCTTATTCCCAGCTGGACTGTAAACTCTTCAAGGGCATAAAATCGTCATTTTATCTAATCCTCCAGAGCACCCTGCACAGAACTAAACTCAGAGCAGGTCACTAAAAATAACAGTTTAAGTAATGTCTCCTACCCAAAACTGTTTCTTAGAGAAAATAAAGGGATAAGACATAATCCTAAAAAACAGTTGAAAATAATCCTGAACTATACTGTATAAATTAAGATTCCTGCGTTTTCCACCTCTGATTTCCAGCTCACAGATACTACGATCTCCTGACTCAAGAGGTAAATAACAATCCTGTGCTCTTGACATCACAAGCACATAGTTTGGTAATGATGATGAAGGTAGTGGAGGGGGGGTAGGCAGGAATGAAGGAAAGCAGGAAGGCTAGTAATTGAAAGAACAAGGTTGAAAGAACAACTGTGTGATTTTGTTCGTTTATTCTTAAATGTGGACACTTCTCCCCATTCCTTTATTTTTTTTAGTGGCCATATTTTCAAACAAGTTTACTTCAGGAGGAAAACTCTTGACTGATTGTTAGTGGAGCTGACATCTGGAAGAGCCTCTACAAAGCCCAGGTCTTGAAAAAGCCACCTTAATTTTACGGACTTCTGAGACAAAATCTTTAATCCCAGATGACTGTTTTTCGCCATCCGTGTGCTCTTCACTATCAGATAATACAGGCTTAGAAATCCAACTTCATTTAAATGTCCGTATGATCCCCAAAACACAAAAACAAATCTGGTTTAAAAAATAATGCATTTTCAAACCAAGAAATTTCTCTTAAGTTCTGAATTACCTATACTGGTGCTCCCTACGACAGCAGAGATAACTTAAAGTTAAATGCACTTAAAACACGATACTGTCCTTACCAGAAGCTGTTGAGAATCCAGCCATAGCCTCGCGACTCCCCCACAGGTCGATACAATGTGGGACAGGTACAAGCAGAGCTCAGCATACTGAGTGAGGCGTGTGAACACAAAAACTTCTACAAGGAATCTAATGGCTGTTGGCTGATCCCTTTAGGCCAGGATGGTCCAGAAGAGATGCGGAAGAGTCACAATGTACTGGTGCCTGCCTGACTCCCTGTCCCCGAGTTCCTGGACCAGAGGGCTCAATACTTCTTATGAAATCCATCCTTTGTTCGAGGGCCTACAATGACTCTATTGACCCTTCCATCAACACCCAACAGTCTGGCCTCTGAGCGCCCTCCACCCTTCGGCCCGCTCTACCCATGACTTGGCCACATTCTCTCCAGTCGCTCTCACTGGCCCCACAAATACAACTTAGTCATTCACACCGTCAGTGTGCACTGTACGTTCCAGACTTTCTGCCTGGAAGATCGTTTCTTTTACTCCTAACATTCAGTAAATGCTCACACATATTTTATAGATAAGGATGGAGAAGAAAATTGTCCAAGGTCACATAGTAAAAACCATAACCAAGATTCGAACCAAGTTCCTTCTAACTCTATAGCCCATGCCTCTCTCTGACTCTAATCCATGGCCTCCCAAATCCATTTCAAATTTTACTGATTCAGAAATCTTCCCTAATTCGTCTCATTGATTCTTACTTTGTTACTTTAAGTTTTCTAGCCCATTTGTAGGGCATTAAATTTGGTTTTGTTTCTATGTTGTTTCCTAAATGTCAAAGCTTGTAATAGTCGCCTTCCCATTTCCTACATACCACCTTCCCCAAACCCACCCCGTTCCAAGGGCAAAAACACTGTCTTTACATCTTTTATATCTTTTACATCTCCCCAAAGCCTGTCACTTAGAGACTGCTTTATCCACGGGAGGGTTCAATCATTATTCGGCAAAGATTCCTTACTAAAAAAAAAAAAAAGAAAAAAGAAAAAATCAACTCCATTCTTCTATCATATTAAAAAATCAACTGAATTGTTCATGATAAAACTCCTCTGCAACTTCATTCCAGTTACACAGATTTTAATTCTCTGAATTTATCAGGGGCTATGGAGAAGATTCCACGGTCTGCCACTCCCACAGGAAAGATGCTGCTGAAGTCGTACTTTGAAACATGGTCTCGGGAGTATTCCCTTGATGGGATGGATGTTCGGGGTGAGGAGGGATGCTCCCTGATGATGTCCTCTGCCAATATCCCTAGTGTGCCTGAGACATTCAGGAGCTCTAAAACTTTATAAAGTGGCATCCAGTGCCCCCATACCAACCTGAAAACTTATTTTCAGTCCTGACTTATTCCATCATAATTCACTTGGTTACACACATTGAATCTCAAAATTCCAAGCAAAGCCTTCTGAGAACTGGGAACAGAGGTGGGCCATTGGGTTGCCCTACACGTATTCCTGGGTTTAGTCAACTCTTTCAATCCCCACCTCCACCCCCAAGGAATAACATATGTAGTTCGACTAGGGAAAGTTGCTAACTACAAAAATAAACAGAATTCACCAGACACCATCACTAACATTGCCACCAACCAATTCACAAATTGAAACAATTATTGGTAGTCAACAGACTCCGGGAGGGTGTGTGTGATCGTTTTAAGATCAGATTCTACTCTCCAAATTAAATCTTTTTCAGTAGGGATCCCAAAAGAAGAGATTTAAGGAAATAAAAGTTCAGGGAAATTTCCAAGTCATCGATGAGATAACTCCACCAAGTCCAGCTAACAGTTGGCATTCAGTACAGGTCAGCCAGCCTTATACAAGTCCACGGATAGCCCTTTTGGCAAAGTTTACTTTTTTTTTTTTCCCCACAAGGGGGTCTTTAGCATTAAATAAAAGGAATAAGTCAAATTAGGCAAAAACAACAACAACAAAAAAAATAGTAGCAGTTTGGGAATGATCTTCCTTGCATCTTTCCTTCCTGCTTGATCTGTAATGTCAATAGCGGCTATCTATTCGATTCTAAATTATTCATGTTAATGGATAATTATCAGCAGAAAGGTGCTGATGATCCAAAATGGAAAAAAATGGAAAAATAACCGATTTCAGTTTTGGAATATCTTTTCAGCATATTTACCTTCTCAATCATTCCTAGCATGAGCTAATATTTGTATTCATTTGCAATCCCTAAGTACATAGTAACTGGCCACTTACTCAGGGCGGTACTCTGAGATGTGCCCAGGAGCCAGTGGAAACAAGAACAGATCTGGTATTCAGACTCCAGATGAGCAACATCAATTTCATTTATTTTACAGTTCGGTTCAGCCTTCGAGATATCAATAGACGAGCACAGCAGGATGGCTACTAAACCTTAACAAGAACTGCTCAAAAAACAATGAGGACAAAGAGTATAATTGTTTGCCCATAATGTATTCATTTGTAAATTATGCAAAGCAAATGTTTAATTACAAGTCTGATTCTCCCTAGCCACCCGCTGAAGTCCTTGCACCCCGTGAAGAATGCTATCTCGTTCGTCAGGAAGGAAATTTTTTTAAGTTATATAATATAGAAAATGTTTTTAAAAGATTTCGAATTAGCTACCTTTCGGGACTAGCCTTACCAACACCTCTTCTGTCTACTTTGTCCTTTCCCATCTTACAAATAGGTCCCGAAAGACAAAGGGATCCAGCCTCCTCAAAGATCTCCTACATCTACAGTATGAGAAGCCAGAGCCTGAAAAATGACCAGCGTTCGATTCTTCCAAAAAGCATTTTACATACGGACTTACAAAATGATACGGAAAATGAACGTCAAAGCACCGCTAGTTCTAGCTTTTACCTTCATGAAAACAGTCCCTGAAGAGTTTGGGGAGAATCCCGCACATAAAATTTCACCAATCAGCTTCTTTTAACTTAATGTTTCTCTCTTGTATCGTGCCCAGAGGAGCCACCTACGTCAGACAGACTACCTAGACAGAGAGGGAGAGAGCGAAAAAGAGAGTGGAAGAAAGACGGAGAGGGAGGGAGAGAGGGAGGAGGGAGAGACTCAGAGCGCTCGCACCGCCCCGTGAGCCGACAGGCTAAAAATACGCCGGCCCGGTAAACAAATCCCATTCCATCCCGACCCAAGCCACACCGTTAACCTAGTAATTATGAGAAGGGGAGTGAGATCACGCAGCCCCCGGCTTACTCATCAGCAGCTTCTAAAGTTTCCATCGGCTCACGGCAACTTTTCTTTCTCCTGAAGTTCACCAGCCTCCCCTAGAATCTCGCACACGCACACACGCGCGCACAGACACACGCACACACGCGCGCGCGCGCACACGCACACGCACACTTTTCCTCTCCCTTCCTCCATGAGTGGACGCACCTCCGTCCGGCTACCGATCAGGGAGAACGAGCTCGCTTCGCTGTCTTTTCATGTTACTATTTTATATCGGGACTTTCAAGTGAACTTTATCCTGCTACGGGGCAGGAGCTCCGCCGCCCCTCCCCGACGGTGTCGCCGACGAGCGGGGACCGGCCGCACCGCCCCGCGCCCCCGGGACGGAGGCCGCGGACGGGGAGGGGGCCGGGAGCGCGGGCCGCAGGTGGGAGGGAGGCGTCCCCGGGAGAAGGTCGGGACGAAGCCGCGGACAGCGAGTGCCAGGCGCCGTGCCGAGAGGCGAGGGGG
>NW_006442103.1:18347617-18355136 GCF_000325575.1 Pteropus alecto
CGCTCCCCGGGCCGCGGCCAGTTTGGCGCCTGCCCCGCGCGTGACCCCTTGTTTTCCTGGCCCGTGTTCTCAAAGCCCCTGGTCTGGAGAGTTCTTGAACCTGAACTGCAGGGAGACCGGGGACACTCCTGAGGTTTCCAGGGAGACTCAGTTGTCACAGCCCTTTGGGAAGAACCAGAAAGAGGCGGGGTCGTTCTGGAAAGGTGAGAGGGATGAAAATACTTTAGAATGAGAAGACTGAAATTCCAGTTACTCCACTCAGTCATTCTGAGCTGACCAGAGGAAAATTCTAGATCAGTCCCTGCCCAGTCACGCACTGTCCGTCCTTCACTACGCCCTTCATGAATCGAACCTCTCCTCTAAACACCTAATATTTCTTGACGTGCACAATGATGATATCGTATTGACATGCCTGCCTTAGACTGTTAGCACAATCAAAAGTTAGGTGGCATTTTTTTCTGGTCATGCCTTCGAACAGCATTACAGCATAATTCAAATAGTCATTGAGTCCCTACTATGTGCAAGGAACCGTGCCCATTGACTCTGGGGACACAAAAGTGAACAAGACATAATTACAGGCATCAAGGATCTTACACTCCAGTAAGATACATAAAGCAGAACTCACACATGTGTTCTGTGAGTTACACTGGCTATGAGAACATAAGCTTGCCTGGCACATAGCAGACCTTCCCTAGTTGTTGAATGAATAAATAAACGGAGAATGTGAACTGTTTCACATGAGAAGTGCCCTTTAAGAAATACCTCTTATGTCAAGCACAAATGGGGACGGTCCCTTCTATAATCTGACCAAAGGAATCCTAAATTTTCATTCAGATTCTTAACATTGTGGCACCTAGTCTGCACATTTAAAATGTTTGTCTAAATTGTGCCTCTTAGGTCTATTTAAAAACAAACATCACAAAGTCAACTTTTCTGTCCGCTCACTACTTTGTGAAGTCCTCAGTTTCAAAATAAAGGTGGAGCTTAAACATTTTAGAATTATCCAGCTCAAAACTAGAAAATCGACACCTGAAACAGGAACTTCCTAGACAGCTATATCTCTTGGGGCTACCGTGGGCTCAGAGTTGAGGTTTTAGGGCTGGGCCTAGCACCATACCGAGGCCGAGCAGGTCAGAGTGCCTGGTGTGAGGCACACCCAGCACCATAAAGACAGATTGGCCAACAACCATTTGGCCTGGGTTTCAAGCATGTAGGGACTACAAATTTTGGCTACAGTTCAGTGGCAAATTTGAGGAGGAGAGTGGGTGAGACTTGGTCATTTAAGTTGATTCTAACTGAACTCCATTGGCCACACCCACCCCTTGCTAGCTAAGTCTGAGGTAGGAGGACCGATCCACAGATGAGAAGCCTCAAAAATCTCAAGCCATCTTGTTTCACCAAGGCCCTCCCAGGACCACGTCATGCCTAAATAGTAACTATGTCTTTCTAGTGTTAACTCCACACCACAGACTTACTAGGGCCAGGTATGGAGTTCAAAGGCACATTCCACCCTCAGGACAAGGCAGACTTTTGCTTTTAGCAGTGACCACAAAAACTTTCCAAATTTGAAAGCTGGGCCAAGTTGCTGATCAAATTCATTTAAGCGACCGCACTTTACAGGCTTGCCTGGAAATTTAGGGGCCAGGAAGTGATGGGGTTGCAGTTGCTTTGTGCCTGTTTCTTGCTCTGACCGTCCATCACTCATTGTTGTTTGTGCAATTGCTCAATGGGCTGCTTGTTTTGGGTCAGCCTAGGCTGTGTGGGTAGCAGTGTGGTCAGCCAGGCTGGGAGCCAGGCCACCTGGGTTCTGGTCCCAGCTCAGCCAGCCTCTTATCCATTAAGTGACTCCCTCCCTATTCCTATTTCAGTTTCTTTGCCTAGAAACTAGAGACCTCTTCTGTAGTGATGTGCAGCCATTTGGGCTGTCACTATGTTTAATGCTTAGAAGCAGCTGTCCGATGTCATCGGCAGCAGCCCGAAAACAGCTGATTAATTATTATCATCATCATCATCATCATCATTATTATTATAGCTGCCTGGTAGAAGAATAGCAAGGAAATAAAGGAAAAGCAGAGAAAATCCTGCATACCCAAGACCACACACCCTCATCTGCCATTCAGTACAAAGCTCTCTTCCTCCCTAAAGGCTTGTTTTTGTTTATTCCATTTAGCGATTCTAAGGGCTGCAGTGGAGCTCCCTGAGCTTTCGCTTCACTTTTAGCAAGAGCAGAAAAAAAACAGAGCTTTTCATTTCACAAGAGAAACTAAATGGAGAGATTATTTCAACATGGGACTAAAGGAGTGGGGGGAAATGTTCAGAGAAAGCCTCTTTGCAGCTAACCAGGAAAAAAACAACCAGCAATTGTTTGCATTTATATGCTTTTGTGGTGGAAAAGAAAACCAAACCAAAATAACTTCCTTTCCATTGCCACCACTATAATTTAGACCAGTGGTTCTCTGGAGTTTTAAAAACTACGTACTGTATGACCCTAGGAACCTCAGACTCACTCACTCAGAATTCTTGGGACCGAGGGCCATGAATCCATATATTTTTAAAATAGCCACGCTTCCCTTTTTGTATTGAGGTATAATTGACATATAACATTATATTCTTTTCAGGCGTACAACATAGCGATTTACTATTACATTGCAAAATGATCACCACCATAAATCTAGTTACCATCCATCACCATAGTTACAAATATTTTTTCCTGTGATGAGAACTTTTTAAGATATACTTTCTTAGCAACTTGCAAACATACAATACGGTATTATTAACTACGGTCACTGCGCTGTACATTACATCCCCATGCCTTATTCATTTGATGACTGCAAGTTTGTACCTTTAAACCACGGTCACCCATTTTGCCCACCGCCCCCTCTGGAAACCACCGGTCTGTTCTCTATAGCAACGAGCTTGGCCGTTTGTTTGTTTGTTTAGATTCCACATATAAGTGAGATCATATGGTATTTGTCTTTCTCCGTCTGACTTTTATTTCACTTGGCATAATACCCCCTAGGTCCATCCATCTCGTCGCAAATGGCGAGATTCTATTTCTTTTTACGGCTGAGAAATATTCCATTTTATATACGTACCACATCTTCTTTATCCAGTCATCCACTGATGGACACAGGTTGTTTCCAAACCTTGGCTATTGTAAATAATGCTGCAATGAATATAGGAGTGCATATATCTTTTTAAACCAGTGTTTTTGTTTTCTTTGGATAAATACCCACAAGTGGAATTGCTGGATCATATATGGTAGTTCTATTTTTAAGTTTTTGAGTAACCATACTGTTTTCTGTAGTAGCTACACCAATTTATATTTCCACCGACAGTCCACGAGAGTTCCCTTTTCTCGGCATCCTCACCAACTCCTATTATTCCTTGTCTTTTTGATAATAGCTATTCTAACAGGTATGAGGTGATACCTCATTGTGGTTTTGATTTGCATTTTCCTGATGACTGGTGATGTTGAGCTTCTTTCCATGTGTTTGTTGGCCATGTGTGTGTCTTCTTTGGGAAAATGTCTATCCAGGTCTTCTGCCCATTTTCTAATCAGATTTTTATTTTTGCTGTTGGGTTCTATGAGTTCCTTATATATTTTGGATATTAGCCCCTTATCAACTTGTGATTTGCAAATATTTGAAGATTTTCTTCCATTCGGCAGGTTGCATTTTCATTGTGTTGATGATTTCCTTTGCTGTGTTGAAGCTTTTTAGTTTGATGTGGTTCTACTTGCTTATTTTTCTTTCGTTGCTTGCTTTTGGAGTCAGATGTAAAAAATCATTGCCAAAACTGATGTCAGAAAGTTTACCGCCTACGTTTTCTTCTAGGAGGTGTATGGTTCCGGGTCTTACATTCAAGCCTTTAATCCATTTGAGTTAATTTTGTATATGGTGAAAGACAGTAGTCTAGTTTCACTCTTTTGCACACGGCTGTCCAGTTTTCCCAAAACTATTTATTGAAGAGACTGTCCTTTCCCCATTGTATATTCTTGCCTTCTTTGTCATAGATTAATTGACCATAAATGCATGGATTTACTTCTGGTCTCTCCATTTTGTTCCATTGATCTATGTGTCTGTTTTTATGCCAATGCCACAATGTTTTGATTACTATAGCTTTGTAATATAGTTTGATATTGGGGTGCGTGATGCCTCTTGCTTTGTTCTTTCCCAAGATTGCTTCGGCTATTTAGGGTCTTTTGTGACTTGGTATAAATTTTAGAAGTTTGTTCTATTTTTGTGAAAAATGCCTTTGGAATTTTGATAGGGACATACCGAATCTGTAGATCGCTTTGGGTAGTATAGACATTTTAACAATATTAATTCTTCCTATCCATGAGCACAGACTATCTTTTCATTTATTTGTATCTTCAAGTTCTTTCATCAATATCTTAGAGTTTTCAGTGTAGAAGTCATTCACACCCTTGGTTAAATTTATTCCTAAATATTTTATTCTTTTTGATGCAACTGTAAATGTGATTGTTTTCTTAATTTCTTTTTCTGATAGTTTGTTGTTAGTGTATAGAAGCAATGCAACAGATTGTAGTATATTGCTTTTGTATCCTGCGACTTTACTCAGTTTGTTTATTAGTTCTAACATTTGTGGTTCTTACAAAGTTAAACATATTCCCACCCTATGACCCAGCAGTTCCACTCCAAGGTATTTAACCAAAAGGAATTGAAACATATGTCTATAAAAAGCTTATACATGAATGTTCACAGCAGCTTTATTCATAATAGGCCAAAACTGGAAACATCTCAATGTCTATCAATGGAAAAATAGATAAATACTTTGATCAAAAAATGAAATACAAATTTTAAAAGCGAACTCCCTTTAAACACAACAGCATAGATTAATCTCAAAATCATTCGTTGAGCAAAAGAAACCATTATTATAGAATTCAAGAACAGAATTCTATCTTGATGATAGAAATCAAACTGTGCCTATTAGGAACGTGGGGATTGAATAGAAAGGGGGCACAAGGGAAATTTCTGGGGTGATGGAAATGTTCTATATCTTGATAGGGTAGTCACAGCCACATGTACTTCAAGTTGTGTACTTAAGATCTGTGTGTTTCACTGTATGACTTTTACCTCAATTAAAAACATAGAAAACAAATATCCTGGGTTCTTTCATAATAGTAACTAAGTTATAAACTTCCACTTATTTGTGGATTTCCTTATTGATATTTGCTTAATCCATTAGACTATGAAGCTCCATGAGATAAGTTCATCATTTTATCTATGGCACCCAGCATAGGGCCTGACCTGTGGCAGTCGCTCATTAAATATTTATTTAACGAATAAATGAATGACTTGGCAGTTGAGAACCATTGCTCTGATAGCGCATACCACACTCATAATGGAGTCACATCCAGACTCATAATAGTATAACCGGGTCTCTCTCTTCCGGGTCTCTCTCTATCTCACTGCGAACCATTGCTAGATTACGCTTCCTAAAATATTTCATTGATATTTTCTCTCTTTTCAAAAGCCGTAGCAGCATGTCGATTACTTAACTGATGTCCATCCTTCTTCTTCCTTCTTGCCTATGGAACCCCAGTTCTGTTCAATCAGCCACCTTTCTCCGTGCGACTGGTCTTCAGGGGAGAGGGGGAGGGAGGTGGCTGGAACGATGATGGAGCAAAGCCAGTCGCAGAGTTCCATTCCCCTCGCCAGTACTTGGTTTAGGCATGTGATCAAGTTCTCACGAATGTGACATTGGAGGAAGTCTGTGGGACTTCCTTGCTCTTACAAAGAGAAAAAGAGAAATAAATTATTCTCTTCTGCAGCTGAATGTTGCTGAATTTGAAACAGATGTTCTGATTGGAGGACAAGCTGACAGACTGAGGACGGCAAAGCAAGAAGATGGAAAGCATCTGCGTCTTGGGTGAACTGCTGAATGAGCTAACCCTGAGTGGTTCTCCTTGAAATTCTTACCGTTTAAGCCATTTTACATTTAGTTTTTCTATTATTTATAACCAAAAGCATTTCAACTAATAAAATGCCATCTACGACCCCTTGATATCTATAGGATAAAGTCAAAATTCCTTAGTTTGCCCTGTAAGATCCCATACAACCTGAGCCCCGTCTAGCCCTAACTTCAATACATGGCTTGCTAATTTCCGTCCCTACGTTTGTGTTCTGCTTTCTTTAGCACCAGTGATGTGCTGGTGAATATTAACAACCAGCTCTCCAAGAGCCAAAAGCCCTGGTTTATAGCATTTACCAATTTCCAAGGTGTAAATATTCCTAGTGATTATAAAACAGCAAGAGACAAGAGTTCAGTTACGCCATTTCCGTTCCCGCATTTCCTATAGGGTTCCTAAGATGAGGCACTAGGGGAACTCCTAAGAGAAAATCCCTGCCTCCAGGCCTATGAGCTCTAAAGATCACCGGAGGCATTTTGTTGTAAATAGGACTTATCAGCTCTCAATTATTGCAAGCGCCGGTCCCCAGGAGAGCTAGGACATTAACTAAAGGACTCTTGGCAAGATTGGGCCTGCTCCTACTCTGGGCCTGACAAATCCCCTGGGGGCGTGAGAACGGGTTTCTAAGGCCATCAGGGGCCTGGCAACAGGTAGGTGAGGAAGAGAAGCAGGTTCCTGAGGCTTTGAAGAGAGCCAGCACTACCTTACCTGTTTGGAATGTGAGCCAGGTGAGTCAGCTTCATCTCTAGTTTATAGGTGACACACCCTCAGCTTTGGAGGAAAAGCAAATAATTAGACTGAGAACATATTGGCTGAGACAATGGGTGGGGGGAGGGCATGGAGTGACTAAGTCACTCTGTCCCCTGACTAGGTCAGCACTGGGAGGCAGGCCAAATCCAGGCTACTGGAAACCGACAGAGCATTCAGGGGATAAAAGATGTGGACTGCACCAAACTCTCCTGTTTTATGTGACTGATGGCCCAGGCTGGGTCTGTAGGTCCTGCACACAAAGACCGTTTTCTAAATTGTAAGTGCGGCTTCTTTTCCTGCGTTAGAGACCTCTGGAGTGGAGGGACTCTAGCTAATTGGCATCTACCAGAAGCTCTCCCGTCCCTCTGACCATAGCTTTCCGGGTTACTGGACCGATGAGCATCAGGGCTGTTCCCACGTGGCTTACGGTCCGTGAACGAGCCTGCAGATCCTAGCAACTCCTCTCAGAAAAGTAAACGGGTGATAGTTTTTTCAGCTGGAATAAGTCAGGAATTGAAAAGTGCCACTGTTACTTAGGTTACCTTAGGTCACACGTCCCCCAGGTGGTTAGGTACCCTTCCTGCTTTAAGAAGAGATGAAATCCTGAGGGCAGAGGAAATTGGTGGAGAAAGATGGAGAACCAGGGAAGGATCCACGGATGAGTAAAGTTCTCTAGGAGCACCCAGGACAGAAGTGTCAGACCTGGGGGACGTTTAAAAAGACAGCATTGACCACGGGAAGACAGAGAAAGGAAGAGTGAGGGGCTGAAGAATGAGAAGTGGTAGAAGGTCACAAGTGCTCATCGGGGATGCTGCCCTGCCACAGTGTCTGGCA
>NW_006442103.1:18355223-18357551 GCF_000325575.1 Pteropus alecto
ACTCGCCAGTAAATGAATCTGAATGTCGCACCAGACTGCTTGCCTCCTTGTCCAGATCCTCTACAACGAAAGCTCAACAAAATGAAGCAACGAAAGCTCAACAAAATGAGAATTAAAGACAGTTCAGGGAATTCTGTTGATATTTTTAAGCACCCACCCCGTCTAAGGCATGCAAAGATACAATCACTGCCCGTAAGGAGCTTTCGTGAGCGGGACTAGGCATCAGAAGTCCAAATGCTTCTCCGCTTGATACATGTCCTTCGCCTCGTCCAAGAAAAAAGGTGGAAGGCGGTGTAGACTAGAAAAGGACAATGTGGCCTCTGACTACATTTCTGCCTGGAAGAGGCTGAAAGGGCTGATTCTTACAGCCCATGCGGTACATTCTGTCACTGATTTCCTGCCTCCTACGAGGCTTTCCTTTTGATCTTCAGTTTCCTTCCCCCTCCTTCTCTACGTGAGGAGTATTTGCAGTTTCGCAGCAGCTTCTAACGCTCAGAGAGTGAGCACGCTGTCCCTTCCTAACGCTGGGGCACAGCCCAGGGAGCCGGTGCAGCTCTGGCTTCTCCCTGTGGGGCCCCCTGGCCTCTGGGCACACACACGCCCAGTCAGATGGCACCGCAGACTCAGTTCGTTACCAGGTCTCCGCTTAAAACCTACGCTGGTTTTCTTTACTGTCTCAGTGTGTTGTCAATACCTCTACGCTGAATCATTCTATCCGTTTCTCCCTCCCAGTTCCCACTGCCACAATCCCAGCTCATTACCTCTGACCTGAACCACTGTAAAATAACTGCACAACTGGTCTCTTGCCGTTAGTCTCTCTCTTCTGCTACTACCCTTTCCGCCCTGCCTAAAGCCAGGGTCTGGTCACATAATTTCCCCGCTCAAAAGCCTTCGATTGTCCTTGAAGAGACATGTACCTACTGCCAGTAATAAAAATAATTATAAGTATGTAACATTAAATAAAGTATTATAACTATACTATTGTTATATTATATATAACATGTATAATATGCTATGTTGATTGTTATTATTGTATTATAATATACTTATAATAATATTATTGTTACTATTTTCAATGTGGTGACACTATCCATCCCCGAGGAACTAAAAGAATTCAGAGATCTTATAGATTGCTTTGAGATCATTGTGTAAACTGAGAAAGGAAATACTGTTATTTAAAATCCCAACTGACTATAGTCTGCTGCCTTTGAAAGGACATAATGTAATTAATTCCCGTAGCAAAGAAAGAATTCTTCACACTGCCTCCTCTCCCGCACGGAACTGGAAGCGGGTGGTGGCCATTGCAAGCCTCTCAGGATGGAGACTGGACAGATGATCCACGATTTAGCAGGACCCATTGACACATCCTTGGATATAACAAAATAAGGAAAATCAAATCATAAAAGGGGAGCCCCGTGGAAGGGGGTCAGAAAAATGAGTCTTTGAAGGAAGAGCAAGGGCCAAGCGGCACGACGGTATAAATCTCCTCCATTGCCTCCTGACACGTACACGAATATCCCGTGCGAGGAATATTTTCTGGGGAAAACGACGGTGGTTGTTTCACATTTTAGGGCCACGTGGTAGAGAACAGCAGCGGCTGTTCACCGGAATCGGGGAGCAAGGGAAAGCTTGAGGCTGGGCCCGCCACCAGACGCCCTGGAACGACGGGGCTGGCACCGTGCAGGAGAAAGGGCTAAAGGCAGTTTTATTTGAATCTCACCGGTACCTTCGCAGAAACATGGGGTACATTTATTCCCCTTTTCACTTCCTCTCCCTGTGAGTCGTACTGGGGCCCCGTGTGGTGCTCAGCACTAAATAAATACTTACGAGGAGATGGCATTGACATTCATGTTTAATTTTCCTTTCCCTGGGAATGTCTGCTCAGAGGCCTGGTCCATCAGCTTCCTGCTCCTCTGGCTGTGGCCAGCGGGCAGTGTTCCCCGCTCCCCAGTGTGAATGCTGCTGGGGCCACCGCCCCTCCCTCTCCCCAGGGGTGGAATCTGCCAGAACCCTGGGAACAGTCCTATTCTGAAGGCCTTCTCCTCCTTCGTGAAAACACCATGTCTCTCCCCTGGATTTACTGCCATCCACGCTGCTTCTTCCTCCACAGGCCTCCGGTGGGTAAACTTCGCTACTAAGAAAGGTCCCAGACAATTAGTAGAGGAAACTGGAATCGAAGAGAGAAACAATGGAAGACACCATCCTGTGTCCTATTTAGTAAAACCGGTGTCTGAGCAGAACAGTAGGGAGCGTCCGTGCGTTCCGTGGGAAGACAGTGGACAAGAGAAGAGATGAGGAATAGCACGGGGCATTACTGGTAGAGGAGCA
>NW_006442103.1:18357574-18380287 GCF_000325575.1 Pteropus alecto
ATCACCCTCAGGCCGGCAAGGGGCCCCTCGGCTCTGAACCCCAAACTTGAAAAGTGACCTTCCTCTGGCCACGTCTGTCCCCGTTGGATGAGGGAAGCTATGGAATCAGGAGGCGTGCACGGCTGGAGTCTGGGACACCCCCCCCCTTTGAGAGCGCCCCTAGGTGCCTGTGAACCTGAAATTCCCAGCCTGCATATCTCCAGCCCACTTCCGGGGCCACGTGGGCCTCTTCACGGAGTCCAGATTCCCAGATTCCTGAGGGAGGATGCGGCCACCACCCGCGGAGTCCGACAATTCTAAACTTGAACCCGGCCTTCCAAGCTGTTGTAAAAATGTATTGGTCAAGGTAGAAGGATAAAACGTATTTTATCTAACGACTTGTTAGCTTTATGTATAACTTTTAAACACTTGGACATATGGTATATAGGCCTCTGTTTGTACTCTTGCCCCAGGCCCCACATATAGGGGTGTGCCTATTTAAAACAAAAAGCGCCTGGGAAGAGAGAACTATGTCATTAAGGGAAAATACGCTTCTCTGCTGTCAATTAAAAGCTTTGACTACAAACCTGGATTTCTTTTTCCTTTAAAGCTACTGGTTTATCTAGAAATTTTTCTCTAAAGCCAAGTAGCCCCCTATCAAATAATTACCTATGTCTAAAAATCACACTTTCCCCAAAAATGTTTGGTGTAACCGAATAATTATTGGCACTTATGGATTTCTTAGTTTCCAGATGAGGTGATGGTTGCTGGCTTCCTGTCCGCCTCGCGTGGCCCTGCTCTGGCCTTTGCTGGGCGCCTCCATCCCCTCCCTCTGCTTGGCCTCGGCCTCCCTCCTCCCGCTAGCCAGCTTTCTAATAAAATGAAAGTAATATAGCTTTAAGTACATAATTTAAGATTTTTTATTCAGCAGCATATGAATTGACTCATGTATCTTTCCTTCAAAAGGAAAAAAAAACTAACAATATTTTTTAAGTGACTCGGATTTTCTCCCCTTTGGGTCATATCCTTTGAGTAGGAAATATGCTCCTTTTCCCTGTATCAAATAGTGTATTGTTAAGGCTTTTGGTGTGTGATTTTTTTCCAGTGGAGGTGAGGAGGAAGGCAGGCCAGGCTTGGGCAGGGTCCTAGAGGCTGGGGGGACATGAGGAGAGTATTTATTCACACACAGCAGCTGGGAGGGAACGAAGCTGGGCGGGGAGTGCAAAACTATATTTGGGCAGGTGTGGCAGGGGTGAAGTACTAATCTGGAGAAGCCAAATCTTGTCATCGAGTCCAAGGGGCAAATTCAGAGCCAAAAATAGGAGTGAAGGCAGAGATCAGGAACTTACTCAACTCAGATACAGTGACTAAGGCAGGTATGAGGTGAAAGGGTCCAGTGCTGCAGAGGGAAACAGACTTGAGTCCCGGGATGCCCTGTTACGGGGTGAGCGAGCATGGGCTGAGCCCAGGACAGAGTTGGGAAAAGCGGACCTGAAAGCACCAGCCCCATGAAACCCAAACTCTAGTGTTCAGTGAGTACTTTTCAGATGGTGAAATCGATTTTATTAGTCAACAATATTTATGAAGAGTATATGAGAATTATTACAATATGCATATTACCAGCCAACGCAGCAGCTTTCCTGAAGAGAGGCAGAAAGGAGAAAAGGGTATGAATGTGGAGATTTAAAATTCACTAACGTTAGAGACACAGTGCTTACTCTAGACGTACTCGCTACCAAATAAATACATGATTTAACTCAGGCATTTAGAAACAAGTTTCTTATTACACACACGAAGAAAAATCTAGCATCTTTCTCTTTCTCTCTTTCTGCATCCACTCCCTTTTCTTTCTCTCTCTTTCTCTCCCCACCCTCCCCGACTTTTTAAAAAAATGATTCTGCTTTCTAGTCCCAGAGTCTAGAACTCAAAATGAAAGTAACGATGATTCAGGTCGAGTCCCACGGCCTTTACCTGTCAGAGACTGTAAAATCTCATGCCTGAGTCTGAAGCACCGGATCTGGCCGAGGAAGCCGCTCCAACCTTTGGGAGTTGGGACCAGCTACAGGAGCCACATCCACCTGTGCGCAGGTGAGCAGAGCGTGTACTTCCCGCAGCTCTCAGCCCAGCAACAGGACATCGTTGGGAGCTCACTGGAGATGCAGACAATAGACTTGGGGGGATAAAGACACTATGGCCTTCTAAACGAGACCTTATCACCAACTCTCTAAAACGGGCTGCCAACCACCCACTAGCAGCCGACGGGGGTGTATCCTCTGGGCAAATCAGTCAGGAGTCATGCTCCGTTTACCTTTAATTTTATTCCACTCTGATATCTCACTGGATTCATCTTATGTCCAGTGGTATACATTTTTAAGATCCCACGAGAAAAATAGACCCATCTCCAAGTGCCCTGTCACTGGAGTCCGAGGAGTCTCCTTGCTGAAAGACTAGAACACTGTATCATTAGAGGTGGCAACTGCAGCTAAGAACGTTAGTATCCAGAAAGATTTTATTGTTCGCTGTCGTTGTTTCTCACAGTTAAGTGATAGCTGGCGTGAGGCACCAGGCACCAGAAAAGACAAGGATCTCCTCTTACCTGGCGTATGTCCTGAAAGCAGAATCAGGAAGTACTGACTTCAAATACAAAAAGGTATGGTAAACTGACCGAGGGCCAGCTTCCTGCTCCTCCTACACGTGTTAGAGGCTGAGGACAGAATTTAGCTGAGAGCAATACCATTTCCTTCCTACTCGACACATCGGTTAGTGGGCAGCGCTCGGGACGTGAAAGGCAACCACTTCTCAGTGGAGCATCACCACTTAGTGCTGCAGAGGGAAACAGACTTGAGTCTATTAACAAAAACACTTTCCGATCATTTAGCCGCACAAGGCAATGGGATGACTATTCTATTCCGCAAGTTAAATCCAGTCTCTGCTTAGTTTTTCTAAGCGCCTATGACCTATTTCAGGTCACAAACCGTAAGTCTCCTTAACAGAGGCATTTTCATTTTTGTTGTTAAGGATGAGACCGGGGCAAATACTAATGGCTGCGGTAACGGTTTTTCTGGCGGGAGCTTGTCCCTGATTATTGCCTCTGCACTCTGGGGAATAAAGGCTCTCACAGGCTTATGAGGGGACCTTAGCTTAAATAGGAAGAGAACAATAAAGAGGATAAGGGATTTGAGCAGAAGGTGATAAGGCCGAGGAACAGATGGCTTGATGGAGAACACTGAAGAGTTAAAGATACTGATTGTCTGCTGTTTCCCATGTTCTACACAAAAGCTAGAAAAATTATTTCTTGAGCTTTTAGGGCTTTAGCCTGGATGACGTTATTTGACACAGATACTTAAGAATAAAAAATCTCAGTAAATACTAATAATTGCAGCCACTAATTCAGAGTGTGTTACATGCCAGGCACAGAAAGCGAAAGGATTGCTGATAATTTTCTCACCTAATCCTCTCAGAAACTCTTCTGTTAACCCTAAGTCTTCAACGAAGTTTTATAAAACACCACGACCTGGTCTGAGCTGAGTTACGGAAGGTGAAACACGTGATGGGCCTCGGGAAGGACTGAGATGGTCCCAGGATTCTCCGCGGCCTTCATCATGACTTCTACATCTGAGCTCTACTCTCTCCCAGGACAGGCTGGCTTCTTTCACCCAAGACAGAATAACAAATCCAGAGAGGACCAGAGACCAGCCTTCTCTGTCCAAGTTAGAAAATCTGGAGAAAGGGCTGTTATTGGACCATATTGGGTCAGGTACCCTTCATCGGACCAATGATTGTGGCTAGCGGAGGGAGTCATGTGAGAACATGGAAGCCTCCATGGCGATTACGGGACTGAAGAAGGAGATGTGGTCAGGGGCTGTGTTCATGCTTGGGACAAAACAGCGCAGAGGAGGCAGAGCTGGGAGAGTCTGGTCTCTGGTCCGAGAGCTGCAAGGGTTCTGGAGAGCTCTGGAGCAAGAGTGGCTTTGAGTGAGGACCTCCCGGGGTTCTTCAAAGGCAGGAGGAAGGAATGGAGAAGTACATTTCCTAGAAGTTCCACACAACATATCTGCTTATATCATTGGCCAGAACTGGGTCACATGGCCATACCCAGTTGCAAAGAAAGCTCATGAATTATTTATTCTGGTTGGCCATTTGCCAAGTTAAAATGAGAGACTCTCTTACTAAGGAAGAACGTCAGGAGGAATATTAGAACACTAGCAGTATAATAACATAAGCCATACAATGAATATTTATTATTTTATCTGATTATAACAGCATTTATCTTCTTTGGGGAAATTTTTCTCTCCTACTGCAACCGTGCGATTTTGGAGGGACTGGCCAATAACCATCTCTACATCCCTGGCCACAGAGATGAGCTCCTGACCTAGGTTGCTTCAAACATAGCCTCCTTGACCTCAGCGGTTAGTGCAAAGATGACACATAACCCAAACTTGACCTATAAGAGCCCCTCTCCAGGATTTCCTAACTGGATTTTTCTCAGGTTACAAGGTCATAAGGATAAAAGCTCAGGGCTACTTAAGGCTATGGTGGAAATACAGTGACAGCAACTTAAAAGATTAAAGCCAACGCAGAGAAAGAAGCAAAGGCGGGAAGAACAAGGAATGAGATTCGGAATGATCCCCAGTCACCAAGGAGAACACCTCTCCTCCCGCTCTCTCTGTGGCTTGGCTACGTGAGCCAGCACATCCCCCTTTCTTGCTTAAGTTCATTCCATTTAAGTTTCTGTACTTTGTAATCACAAATATATTTACATTAAAAAATTTTAATTTCTAGAAAAAGCTATACTATAGGCCTATCCAATGTATGCCATTAATCATCAGATAATATGAATCGAATAACTGTATTGTACTGTATCATGAATCAAATGTACTATATTGTATCGAGTGTCCTCTGTGTGTGATAGGTTCTGGGAATATAAGATTATGTCATTATCCCTAACTTCAAGGTGCTCATCCTTTGCAGGGGAGGCAGAGAGGAAATAAATAATTAACACCATAGAGACATGTTAACAGGTAAGAAATGCACAAAGGTAGGCGTGATTAGCTCGATACTTCCAACTGCATTTACCAAAGAAGATTCCTGATAATAATTGATTGGCTACTCTACTAGTATCCCTCAGTGCTGGGAGGATAAGTGCTGAGAAAAAAGAACACTTCCCCAAAAACTCCAAATTGGAAATATTGCTTTTCTTTATTACTTCCCTATAAAATACACAAATTCTATTCTATCGTGAGAGATGCCACATAGAAAAGTAAAGAAACTTCCTCAACTAACTTGGCGAGTTCAAATTATTAAGATGATTGATTAGCCAAGACAAGAAGAATTTCTCAGTTTTAATACGGAAAAAGTACTAGGGGAAAAAAAAAAGCTTTCTAAAATAGCCAAAATAATATATCAATATCCAAATCGCAAAACAATAATTTCAAGTTGAATTGCTTTAGGTAGGAAAATTAATTGATTAGATAGTAGGTAAAATTCAGTAATATTCATATTTTCACTAGATCATCTGTACATAACCATTCTGCTCAAAGGAGTTATTTGTTTAAATCACATGAGTTTGGCAAGGGTCCAGGTACAGTTGTCAGTGGTTTCCTTAATGTGACAGACACCATGAAACTAAGCACATGGAGGCAAGCAAGCATTAGCGAGATCTAGATAGACCCCCCACTTAAACTATAGTGGTTACTCCAGTTTAAATCTTAACGAGATCTCTTGACCTAATATGAAATTTTGTGATTCCCAGGAGAACCTGGGCAAAGCCGGATTAGAGAAGGCCAGGCGAAAGAAAAATTAAGGACTGTACTGTTTTTAATGACAATAGTTATGTATTAATCTCTACTATCAGCTATTGTCAATAAATATAATAGAAAAATAATTTAATTGTTGATGAGTTAGGAAACTTGGCTTTGTATTTGTTTATGTGAATCACTAGATCGATCATTTTTGTCAAAATTGTAACAAGCTTAACAAGAAGCTTTCAGTGATAAGTCACCTTCTACCATGGCGTGTGGAGAGTATGACCATCCACTCACCAACTGCTGACTGGTTAAACCCACCGCCCAGAGTTCTGACACCGGCAGGCTGTGGCGTGCCAATAATCACGTCTAAACTTGACCTGTGACTCAAGCGAGGTCATTCTCAATACTTTGAAGATTTATTTCCAGCAGGTAAGTAATTACACCAAGCAACCACAGTTAGCACCTTATCACCTGAGGTTTCTTTCTATTTGCGCTACCAATAGCTCAAGAAGGAACGTACTGAAGATCCCAGGAGAAGGTTCAGTGGTCGAACCCAAAGCAAATCTAGGAATGCGTTTATTTGCAGCTGCCTCCAGCAGACGTTGTTCATTCTTCAGGCTCCACAGTCCCTGGGGACAAGCGATACGGTGGCAGCATTACCCTGGCTTTCCATGTTTTATATAGAGAGAGAAGAATCAGAGAGGTTTAGGTATCTCGTCCTAGGCTGCACAGCCAGGAAGTTGTAGTGGGTTCTCCATAGTCTACATACCCCATGTTTTTGTTTCTGAAATCGTAGAGAATAGTAATCCGTAGCCGATAACAATCTCCTACCCCTTCATCTGTCCCACCCGTCATACCCGCCACACTTGTCCTTTGACACTACAGCCATCCCATGTTCTAGCTGTCTGTCTTCTCTGAGTCCCTCTGACCTTTCTCAGCAACACTTTGCTTCAGTGGAGCCAAGGCCCCAGGGTCAAACATTGGTTCACTGGCCCCTCTCACTTGTATTGCATACTTATCCAGAAACTCCTAACCTTGGATCAGTCCATCCTGAAAGCTGGTTTCTCTCTGCATTCTAAGCACAATGAGAGAAAATTCCACCTGTGAACTGATGCCAATATAAAATATTAAATATCAAATTAAAGTTTAGAAACGTTCCTCTAATTCCTTCAGTTACTATGCCAAACTTCCACCACCATCTTCCCTGTATGACCATCACCTCGCTCCGTCTCAAAAGATAACCTTACTTCCCACTCCATGGAGAAAACTGAGCCCTTGTCGTGAGGGGGAAAGCATTTCCCTAACCTCCGCGCCCCAGCTACCTCTACGAATCCACGTGCAGCTGAACCATCCTCACTTGGGACAAAGTTCTGGATAAGAGCCTTTCTCTCTCAGCGTGGTCCCTCTAGTCCAGGTTAATCCCCCAACCCCCACACTCGTCATCACGCACAGTCCCACCCGTTCTGCCTCCTCAGGGAACTCATGTCATTCATATTTCATTTCTCTTCCGTCTCCTATATTTTCCATTTCTCTTTCTCTCCTGGATCCCTCCATGCAGCCCACATCGCCCTCACCTTAGAGCAAACAAAACAAAACTCAGCCTCACGAAACATTCATCTCCTTTAGACGACTGCGCTCCCTCACTGCCGAGCCTCCCCAAGTGGACACCACATCTCGTCTCTACTTCCCCAACTCCCATTCGCCCTTCGACCCGCTGAAATGTGGCTTCCACTCCCACTGGTTCATGGAAACAGCTCTAGCAAAGGTCACCAATGACTGCAGCATCCGCGGCTGTCACCTTGTTAATGCTTATTATTGTTTATGCATTCTTTTTTTATTGAATATTTATTTTATTTATTGAATATAATTTTCTATATGTGGTTACAGCACATTTTTCTTTTTAAGTTATACAGATTAAGATTTTAGATTTGATTATTATATTATACTTGTATTTCTGGTGCGAAGTGAATTTTTTCTATTTCATTTTGGAAGGCGTTGCTGGTGACGTGGAGAAACACATTATTTTTGTATGTGGATCTTGTCGCCTGCTCTGATTGGTTTCAATAGTTTGCCCATTTGTTTTCTTTTCTGTGTAGATCATCATGTCATCTTCAAATAAAGATGATTTTCTCTTTCCAGCGTGGACACCTCTTCTTGTTCTCACATTATCGCATTGGTTTGACTTGCAATAAATACTGAAGAGCAGTGACGAAGTCGTTTGTGTGGAAATGCTTCTAAAGTTGCACCATTAAGTATAATGTCTGTTTATACATTAAGAACTCTTTATCAAGAAGTTTTCTCTCTATTCCTTTTTTGCTAAGTATTTTTATTATTTATTGAGGAATGGGTGTTGAATTTTATCAAATCTGTTATCCATCTATTGAAATAATCTTCCCTTTTTAATATATTAATCTAGTGAATTATATTCATAGACTTTCTACTGTCAAACCATTCCATAAACCTGGAATAAACCCTACTTGGTCACGATGTTATTCTTTATTACATTATTAAGATTATTTGCTGATATTTAAGATTTTACACTTCTGTTCACAAGTAAGAATGGCCTATAATATTCTTTTCTGGTGCTAATTTGTCCATTTTTGGTATCTTGGCTTTGCTAACTTATAAACTGAGCTGGAGCATTTTCTTTCTTTCTTACGCCTTTACACTAGGCAAGTTATAACTATTTCTCTGTCTTCAGTGTTGGAACGTAAGCTCCCTGAGGGCAGGTACTCTGTCTGCTGTCTTTCCAGTACCTAGAAGAGTACTTAGCACATGGCAGGGGCTCAAAAAATTGGAGGTAAGTAAAAGTCCCTGGGGATCTAATGTGCAGCATGGAGACTAGTTAACGATGCTGTATCATATACTTGGAAGTTGCTGAGAGTAGATTTTAAATGTGTTCACTACACACACACTAAAGGTAACTACGTGAGGTGATGGAGGTGTTAACTAACTTTATCATGGTAAACATTTTGCAACATATACGTGTATTAAATCTTCACTTCATACACCTTAAACTTACATAATGTTATATGTCAATTATACCTCAGTAAAGCTGGGGAAAAATAATAAAGATGTCTCCACTCTGACCTCTCAGGGTACAGAATATCTTTTTACCGGTAATAATCAAATTCTAGTACTCCTTTATTTCCCTCACTGTGTTACCAGCTCCTTCAACAATTTTTCACTGCATGCTGGACTGTGCCTAGCAAGGAGGAGTCTGATGAATATGTGTTAAATGAATTGAAGTGTTCAGTGATAGGAAAGGGGGCTGTCGCACCATATTTTAGATGAAGTGTGAGGCCAGGCCCAAACGGAACTCTTCTCCAGCGACAGCTGCCCGCATTGCGGCCCTCATTAACCCAGTCTCGCCGTTTCTGGCGCTTCCGCCGTCCCACAGAGCCTGACCACTACTGCTGCGCTCTCCCTCCACTGCCGTAAAATTCACCTGTCCTATTTTTTATTTCCTCAGAGCCCAGGTTTCAGCCAGCAAATCAGACAAACTAATTTTCATTAACAGAGAACGGTAATTGGAGAAGCCAGAGGGAGCACATGCCTGGGCAATAAATGTGTACTTTTAATAACGCACTGCGCTTTTTCTGATTCTCAAGTACGTGTTTGCTATAGAAAATATTTTAATCACCAAAAATACATAAAGAAAATATCAGACAAATCATAAATTTGGGGTTTTAATAGAGCATGGCAGTTAAAAGTCCAGACTCTACTGCCTAAGCCTGCATCCCACCTCTAGTACTTTCTAGCTGTGTGACCTTGAGCAGGTTACTTAACCTCTCTGTGCCTCAGCTTCACTATCTGAGGGGTGGTGATGGTATCTCTTACTGCTTTGAGCATTATGTGAGTTAACATATGTAAGTAAGGTGCTTAAAACAATCCCTGGCTCGTAGTAAGGTCTGTGTGTTTGCTATTATTGTTTTAGCAAATATTATTCCAGATAGATGAGGCAGACCAACCCACAGACAAGAAAGAGATATATTTATAAACACACATACTTTTTAAAAATATCAGAATCATCCTTTACCTATACTTTTTTTTATTTGCTTTTGTCACTTAAAAGCATACCATGAACTTTTCCCACATTTTAGTATTCTTTAACAGCAGATGTTCTCGAGCTGGTAAACCCGTGGGCAGAATCTGGACACTGCCTTCTGTTGGCCAGAATGGTGTTGTTTTATCATTTGAATTGTGATGGCTTCAGGTGGAGCATGAACTCTCCAGTTTACCACAGTCTTCACCACTCCCTAGTGTCTTATATTCAGATCTTTGTACAGTCAGTTTACTTGCCAAGCACATGAAAGCATTTGTGGTTTGTACCCCCGACATGATTTTTATTGCATATTATTTCATTCTATGACTAGGCCATACTTGACTTATGTAATTTCTATTGTTAGGCATTTATCTTGTTGTTTCTAACTATTATAAACAATGCTGTGAGGAACACCCATACACACAAAACATTTTTATATGCCTCTGTCTCTTTTCCTTAGAAAATTTTCCTCAAAATAAAAATGCTGGGTCAACATTTGACGATTTTTAAGATATTTAACACATATTGCTAAATTGCCTGACAAAAATTTGTACCACTTCACATTCTACCAGCTCATTTCTCTAAACAGTTACTGATTCCGCTATTATCACCTTTTAAACTTCTGCCCCGAAAAGGTCTACTAATCAATAATACGCATCTTTTAAACATGACCTTTTGAGGACCAATTAGTGTTTTCCTCCAGGCCCCCGACTTCGGTCTTTTCCCTGCTGTCCAGACAACTAAGTGAAATAGGTGGGGGGAAATAAGAACCTTAGCTGTGGCCTTAAATGACATCTAATGTTACACGAGTGTCTCTATGGCTCACAGAACTTACCAGTGTAAATAACAGGAGTAAGCTACAGGATATCTTTAGTCTCTCCTAACCTCTATCATTAAGGTAGAGAATTAACAATTAGTGTAATTATTATTGTAGTTGGTAGTGACAAGCAGCAGCCACACTGCACCCTTTATTATGTTCAGGCTCTGTAATAAGCACCCTGCTTTCATGAATCCTCCCAGTAACCCATGAGAAAGTATTACTATAAGTATCACAACGGACAAAGCCAAGGGTCACACAGGTTAAAGAAACTTGGCTCAAGTTCCGTGATCATCAGTGGCAAAGCCAGACTTTAAGACTTGACTAGGCTGACTCCAAAACCACAACACTAAAATGTCTCTAAGCAATTTGTTATTAATAATAAACCTCTTTCATTTAACACTTCTAATTTCTCAAAAGGCTTTCATGTACATATTTTGGTGCCGATGGTAATAAGTCTGGGACATAACGAAGAGGCATCGTACTGAGGTAGTCTGTGTATAATGATAAACAGAAAATCTCACGTGTCCATTGCTATCCATTAAGATCGTACAGAACCAGCACCGTCCTTGCAGTTAGAACTTAAAAATTACTCACGTAAGCACTTTGAGTTAGATGTAGATGACAGCCCTACAGATCTCCCACACACTTAGGCTTCTCCTAGCTCCAGCGGCAATGCAATTATGGATTATGAGAGGAGTTCGGACCTACTCCAACCCATCCTCATTCAGCAAGTTCGTTCTTTTTCTGTTCTCCAGCTGACGGAGCTACTTTAAAAAAAGAAATAATTTTTGCAAACATTTGAGGCAGCGCATCCCTCTGGCTTTTAGCATAATAGGACTCTATCAGAATATTCCAGAAATCTGTTTTCCAATGCTTGAATAAAAGTGTCTGAATTTTTTAGCATAAGTTTTTTGGGTTGTTATGGCATTGGATTAGGTCAAAAATATAAATGTAGGCTTTGACTTGTCCCAAGTAGCATATTTTGAATACTGCAGTTTTATTGTTTTATATTTACTTAAATATAAAATAGGCCTTTAAGTAATGTTAATCTGAGTTAGAGTACTAATAAGTTCATTGCATAATTGATTTTAGTAGTTTTCTTGATAAGAACAACACATGATGAAATGTCATATTAAGCCTCTGTGGTTCTCAATCTTTTTGGTCTCAGGAACCCTTTACATTAAAAAATTAGTGAGGACCCCAAAGAGTTTTTGATTCTGAGGGTTTTAGCTGTTAATATTTACCATATTAAAATTAAAATAGATATTTTAAAACTATTTATTAATTCATTAAAAAAAACCCTTTTATAACATTTTAAGAAAAATAATTCTATTTTTCCAAAATACAAAATTAGTGAGAGGATGGCATCATTTTACACTTTTGCAAATCTCTTTAATGAAAAATATCTGGATTCTCTCTCATATCTGCTTCTGCATTCAATTTATTGTGCTGTCATTTTAAAAGGTTGACATATTTAAAGAAAACCCAACCTCACACATACCTAGTTAGAAAAAGGAAGACTATTTTAATAGCCTTTTCAACTAATTGTGGATATTCTTTGACACTACACCAAAACTTGCAGAGGAGCTAACAACACCCCCACAGGACAGATGGGGACACGGAGGTTCAGGGAGTCAAGCTACCCAGCTGGTGAGGGGGAAAAGCTGAGGTTGAGGCCCCAGTGGCTTCGGGTTCAAAGTCAGTGTCTTTGCAGAACATCATATTGCCTCCCCCATGACATATCTTTGTGTCCTCCGTGCTCACGTATTGTTCTCTTGCGAGACTTTACCATGTTACTATGCTCTTCGTCATTATAATTTTTGTACTGCTAAATATTCCAAGGAGCGAAGCCACTGTTATGTAATCACTCATTTTCCCATTGCTGAAATTCTTATGATCATAAATAAAGCTATCATGAATATAAGAAAATTTATTTTAATGGAATGATCCACAAGGGAGTAAATCCAGAAAGAAAAATTATGAAATTTAGATATGCTAAGGTGATTTTCATATCAATTAAAATCATTAACTCATCTTACTTAATAAAACAAATATCTGTCCCACGACAATTTAGTAACACCCACAAAACTGAAGAATCTGAGCTCATGTATGATTTGATTCATTTGATTCATTCCTAGAACTGAATTATTGATTGGATAAGACTTAACTGAAGCAAACCTATCTTCCGTGTCCTTAAAAATCATGATAAACTGTTCTTCCACTGTTCATATTCGTCCTACAAACACAAAATACAATAGGTAATTTTTATATGATTTTTTTAAAAAAAGTTATGGCTATTTTAAAGCATATATGAGAAAACAAGAAGAGCTAGCAAAAATTAAATCAGATATGGTCCAGACAACTCACCATTTTATCTAATGATCAGCTCCTAAGACAGCATGCTAACTCTCCCTGATAGGAGAGATCTTGAAATGTTCAAAAAGTCGCACAAAATATCACCCTCTTCACTTTTTAAATAAAAGCTGCTCATCTTATTGCTCGTTCCTTAATCTGAAAAAAAGGACTGTCTAGAGACAGTGGATCAAACGCAAGTGTTTACCTTGTATAAACCCCACGAAAATAAGAATAAAGGCACTTGCCTCCAGAAACGAACAGAATGGGAGAAAAGATAACAGCAAGAAAAATTTGAAAGTTGAGTACTAAGTATTTGTTTTCGTAGACTTGACACCTTATCGCAGATTTGAGGCCTCATCATACATTTTCCTTTATTTTAGTTATAAAAAAAATTACATGAATATTTGCTAATTATGAAAAACTCAACACTCCAGGTATAATCTGGAGAATATAGAGTTTTAAACAGTTTCCTTCCCTAACTATGACTTAAGTTCACATCTGCTCCTCTTTTCATAAGCCAGATCACATCACTGACTCATAGTTTAGCTGTGGTTCTTTACCTCAGAATTGCTTCTAAATCAGATATTCCCCATCCTGAGCCAACTGAACTAAGCATAAGATTCTCTCTACATTTATCCATTTAAAATTTTACCTGTCTTGTTAGGTGCTTTAGATATCTTGGATACTAATTCTTTCAGCTATAAACACACACACACACACACACACACACACTCTAAATGTATCCCACACAACTATCTTCTAGTCTGTGGCTATCCTTCCTCAGTTTATAGTACTTTTGTTGTAGAGGTTCTTAATGTAAAGGTAGTAGAATTGATTGATATTTTTCTTTAAAGTCTGTGCTCCTTATGTTTGGTTTAAGAATTTCTTCCCTTATCTTGAATTCAAAATTTAAAGTTTTACTTTTTTTTTTTTTTCACATTTAGGTCTTAATTCTTTGTGCCTTATGCATTGTGTAGCTTTCTTTTGGTATTTGCTTTCTGTATCTTTTCCCATACTTTTATTTTGAAACATTGTTATTTTTAAAATAAAATCTTTCTATCATATATGTATGTTATAAACAGCAGATAGCTCTTTTTTTAAAAATCTAATAAATCTACATGTTTTTAAACTAGTGAGTTTAATGCATTTATCCTGACTACTGTGATTACCAATATATTTGGGTTATTTTCTACCACCTTATTTTTTGCTCTTCAGGCTTCTTTTCCATAACATTTTCCCCCCCTCCTTCCTGCTCTCTATTGGATTGACTGGGTTTTCTTTATTCTCTCTTTCTTCCGATTTAATTTCTAAGTTATACATTTTATTTCCACCTCTAAAAAATTTTTATCTTTAATAATTTATTATGCATATCTAACTGACAAAGTCTAAAATTATGGTGTTTTATGGTTTTTGAATTTTACGTTTTGCTTAGGGAGGCTATTATCAGTTCAAGAATAAAATTATTCTTTATTTTCTTGTAGTATTTTTACCATTTTTATTTGTACATTTTTATTGTTAATTCATCTATAATTATTTCTGAGTAGAGTTTCAGGGAGGAAATCTATCTTTATTTTCCAAATGGGTAGCTAATGGTCTCAACCTCTTATACTATCAATTTCTCTCCATTGATTTGAAATATGATCTTTATCATAGAGTACATTTCCATTTAAACATGGATTATTTCTGTACATTCTACCCTGTTCCAATCTACTTCTCTTTCCTTTACCAGTCCCGAATTATCTTACTTTTGACAGTCTAATATCTGATAGAGTAATTCCTTCCAGCTCCATCTGCTACCCATTGCTCTTTAAAAGAAAAAAATTTTTTTCTTATCTCTTTTGTCTATAACTATATCCTCTCGTCATATGTCAAGTCCCTATCCTCCCCAAAATTCCCATTGGGTTTTTGATTGAGATTACATTGAATTTAGAGTTTAATGAGAGAGACTGACATCGTTATAATGTTGAATTTTCCCTTCCAAGATATTTTCTCTTCATTCACTAAAAATGTTTTAAATTGTCTTTCAGGAAATACAATTTTTTCATATAACTCTTATACACTTCTCGTTGGGTTTATACTTTTGTTATTCTTACAAATGAGATTTTCCCTCCCATAACATGTTTTCATTAGTTATTGCTGGCATTCAGGAAGAAGTTAATTTTGTTTATCTTATATCGAGCCATTTTATTGCAGTCTCTTATTAATTCTAATTATTGTTTCATCTGTTGTCTTAGATTATCTAAATAGCCAATCCTATTGCTTGCATATGATTTTTGTCTCCTCCCTTCCAGTATTTAGCCCTTTAATTTCCTTTACTTTGGCTAAGACCTCTAGAACACTGTCGAATAGAAGCATTCTTGTCTTATCCAGGAAAAGGCTTCTAATATTTCATAATAAATTATGGTGTTCAATTAAGTTTTTAAATAGATGGCCCACATCAAATTAAGGCAATTTCCTTTTCCTAGCTTACACTAGCTTTTATCAGTAACAGGAGTTGAATTTTATCCAAAGTTTTTTCAGCATCTTACAAGATTATCTTTTTATTCTTTGTTCTTTCCTTATAACGAACATATTCCCCAACGTCAATCACACTTACATTACTGGAATTAAACTACTTGGTTAATTCAATTCATTTAATTCAACAAAAATTTATGTCCCTAATATATGTCAAGCACTTTTCTGGGCACGCGGCATGACTAGGAAACTCACAATGATTCCTCACAGAGCGTATAGTATGGCAGATGTCTAGGATCTTTTTCTTTTAACCCATTGCTGAATTTAAATTGCTAATATGTGACTTAGTATTTTTATAGTTATAAGTGAGATTGATTTAAGCTCTTCTTTTTTGTGCTGTACTTTTTGTTTTCCTTGTCCAGATTAGATTAACCGTATAGAAATATATTGCAAGTGTTTCATTATTTCCCATACTTTGGAATGTCTAAGTAACAAATAAATTGATCTCTCCTTAAAGGTTTTCAATAACTTGCTCATAAAATCACCTAGACCTTGGGTCTTTTATTTTCCTTTAGAAATTTTTTTTATTGTGGAGGGAAAAAATAACATGAAATTGACCACCTCACCATCTTTATGTGTACAGTTCAGCGGAGTAAAGTATATTCACGTTGCTGTGCTTTTTTCCTTTTTGAATACATTTCCTTTACTACCTTTTCAATTGCTTCTATGGTTATTGGGCTATTCAATTCTCTACCTCTTTTTGAGTCCATTTTGGTTCGTATTTCCCTAGAAATTCTTCTGTTTCAATAGATTTTAAATTTATTGCTGTAAAGTGGTACACAATATCCCTACGCTGTTCAAGTCTTCGCTATTTCTGTGATTGTGTCCCTTTTTCATCTCCAGTGTAGTTTTTCTATTTTCTCTCCTTCTCTATCTTTCTTTCTCTTTATTTCAGACTTGCCCAAGATGTGTCTGTTTTATTGGTATTTCAAAGAATCAGTTTTTAGATATACTAATCAAGTATATTTTGATTGTTTTTTATTTCATTATCTCTTTGCATTTCATCCTTCTGTCTTTAGGGTTATTGTTGATGTTCTTTGTCTAGCTTATTGAGTTTAATGTTTGTTCATTGATTTTCAATCTTTTGTGTTTTCTAAGTGCATTCCTAAAGCTATGTTTTAATACTACTTTCTGTATGCTATAGGTTTTGCTATGCAATGTTCTCAGTCTTGTCTTTAATTTCAATTTTGATTTTCTTTCTACCCAAAAGGTATTTGCAAGAGTTCTTTTTACCTTAGAAGCAGATAGTTATTTTTTTAGCTACTTGTTAGCTGAATATATTATTTTCTTCCACATCTCCTCCCCTCACACTTATTTCCGCCCAGAGAACCAGTCCCCTACTCCAGGGCAGACCACCCCTAAGATTGGCCCCATCCGCTGGGCTAAAGATCAACATGCCCTCTCCAGTCTGTGGTCCCTGACATTCATTTCACCCTGCTCTGCCTTTTAAGGGTCATTTCACACATTTGTCTTTCCCACCAGCTGAGGCCCTTTGGTGAGGAACTCAGAGATTTGTTAGTACTATATGTTGAAACAATATTTCTCAAAGGGAGATCCTGAAACCTTTCGCATCCGAATTACCAGGTGGTACTAATTAAAAATACAGCTTCCAGAGCCCTACCTCAGAGCTATTAAGTCAGAATCTCGGGGGGTGGGGTCCAGGAATCTCCATTTTTAACAACCACCAAGGTGAGTTTATTCCAGCACACTGAAGTCTGACAGCTATTGCTCTACAACGATACCCTGATAAGCTTCAGGAAGTACAGAGCGAGCCGACTAGGTAGGAAGGTCTTAGGAACCATATTATATAAATAATATTGAAGAACCTAGGAGGTTTAAAGCTAGAAAAAGACTTGGTGGAGAGAACATAAGAGATGCCACTCATATGAAAGATACTTCAAATTTATTCCACATAGCTTTTAGAGGGTAAGTCTGACGGGCAAAAATTAGAAGGAGACAGATTTTGGCTCTAACATAAGGAATATATTTCTAGCAATTTGAACTCTTCAAAAATGGAATAGCCTTCTTGTGAATTAGCGAGTTCACTCCTATTTGAACATATTCAAGCGGATAATGGATGACTATGCCAGAGATGTGAAAGAGAGATTTCTACGTCAGGCCAGATGATTTCTACATTCCTTCCAACTCCCAGAATTCTTAAGATTCTCTCATTTTAGGTTCATGAGCTCAGTAAGAGTTATATTACAAAAGTAATATAATCATTATAACATTTTCAGATGATACCAGAAACCTATTTCTTCATAGGCAGGGTTTCAAACGTATTTGGCGATTTAATACAATGTACACAAACATGGATCTGTAAATAAAATCTCACACAATAATATTGTTTCAAATTTAAGAGTTGTTCAAGGTTTAGTTTAGATCGTATTTCTGTACATATACGTGATGGCTAATCCCACTCTAAAAGTTAAAAACACAAAACTCATCAAAAGCAGGTGTGCAATGACCAAATAAACTCATTCATTGTTTACTTGAAACTCAAGGATATGTGACAAAGAAAACTATTCACAATGATCCGATACTATAATCTGTCTGTAAAATAACTCATCTACTCCTTCCATCTTTATAAAGGTGAAAAAATGAGCTTAAAATATGCAGCAGAAACAAGACGTATTAACCTGTAAAAACGGACCTTAAAATCATGTGCCTTTAAATTAAGAGGAAAAAAAACCTCGGCATTAAAGTAGGTGAATTACATATCACTAAATTTACGCAGTCATTGTAGCCAAGTTCCTTAAACGGAAAGTTGTCCAGTAGTGCCAAGGGGATCGGTAATGGTATCAAGAATTATTCAATTCAAATTTCAAATTCTGTTTAAAAAAGATAATGTTTTATTTGTTTTTAAACTAAACTCCAGAGTTGAGGGAAATTTTTGAAAAAAGGAGATGAAAAGGCACTGAGAAAGTGAACTTATTTTCTAGAAAACTCTGCTAATATTAGAATTAAATGTTCTAATTAGATAGTAATTTACTTGCTTTCTTGTACTTTGTCATCTTCTCTAGTTCGTGTTGTTACAGTTCTCCATATGCCGAATAAGAAAAACAAATTAATTAGACATTTTGCATGATCAGCATGTCACGACGATCAGACTAACAATACAAGGTTACTGCTCCACTGCCAATTCTTAAACTCCCTGCAATCTACAGCAAGCCCTCAAGAATATAAAAATGTGGGAATAAAGGGCTTTATACTTATTTTACAGGAGGTATAAACATCAATTATAAAGAAGAGATACAAGCCTTATTAAGTTAAAAGTACTATAATTAACGTGATTGCAAAAGCATTTTTAATAAAGCAGAGGAAATAATTATATTGCATGTAGTTCTATTTGGAGTTCATCGAACCATTAAAAGTTTCAAAAACACCCAAACACAAAGGCAAATCCTTATTACAGAATAAAATAAACGCAAAGTATGTTTAACCTTCAGCTAACGATCTAGCATTCGCTTTTCCCCAATCTAAACAACTTAGTCTTAATTCCTATAGCATACAGGATGGATTGGAAAAGGAAGCTAAAACTGGCTGATGGAGAGAGAGTTCCAGGTGTGTGGCACATGTAGTAACGGACACATTGAAGAGGGAAGGCAGTCTTCCCCCCAAAACCCTGCTCTTCCCGCAGTCTGCTCGTCTCAGGTAATGGCAGCTTCGTCTGGCTGGCTAGTCGGGCTAAAAACCCGCTTTCTTGCTGGAGCTCCTCTCTGTCTCACATGTCCTTCATGCAAGCCATCAGCTAATACTGTCACATCTCCAGGATCCGACGACTCCCTCATCATCTCCATCTCCCAGCTAAGACCTCCCATATTTCACCTGGATGACTGTAAAAGCTTCTAACTAGTCTGCTTTTGGCCTTTGCCCTCTGCAGGTTATGCTCAACCCAGCACCAGGTCGATCCTTTCCTCAGAGCTGTCCAGTGACTTCCCAGCTCACTCAAAATACAAGTCAAGGCCCTCACCATGGGGTCCTGCACAAACTGTGCCCCATTGTCTCTTTACTCGTCATTGCCTCAACATCAGTACACTAGCCATTTTGCTCTTTGATGGACGAGACACGCTCAGGTCAGGGGTTTCACAATTGCTCTTCCTTTTACCTAGAAAATTCTTCATTTAGATAGCACATGGCTTATTCCTTACACGTCCTTCAGGCTTTTGCTCAATGTCCACCTCTCAATGAATGATTCCCTGACCCCACTACACATAACCGCAAACCTTACACATCCCAACGCACCCCATTTCCCATCTTTAAACGTTTTCTGTTTTTCTTTATAGAATTTATCACCACCTAATTGTCAAAAATTTTATCTATTTTGTTTGTCTGAGTGTTCTCACTATATCGTAAACTCCATGAGATTAGGGATTTTGTCTGCTTTGTTCAATGCTATATTTCCATGGCTAGCTCACAGGAGGTGTTCAATAAAGGCAGGTTGAATGAACAGACCCTCCACAAATCCTCTAGTAACCAATGTCAAAAACTAGATGCCTACACAGGTGACCCAGACACTTTCCTCTAAGAACCACACAGAAAAACCACTTTGTGAAAGTTGTGTCATTCAATTCAGACATTTTAACTCAACTAAAAAGTAGTGGCATTAAATTAAACATTAAATAAAAACTAGGCCATCATTCCCTTTACCTCATTCCTGTCTTAAGCCTCGATGCCATCACTTTACTTCCAAAAGGAATAGTTCCTAAACATTCTGCAGGAGAAAGCAAAAGAACATTAATAGAGATACTCGGCCCCTACATTAATGCAGTCCTCCATCAAAAGCTGATAAAATCCACACCCCTCCATCAAGAGCTAAAGAAGGGAGATATAACCTTCTTGTCTCCTCACTGAAGGGAACGCCCTAACCTAAATGAAAGAATGAACAAGCTATCCTCAGAAAGCCATGCACAGTTAGATATAAAATGTGAGCACGTCCTAAGAAATGTCAAATGACTGGACCTTACATCATTTTGGCAGCTCCATACCAGTGTTAGAGCAGATCATGACCCTGTTAGATTTATATTAATATGCTGCTCCCAGAAATTGAACAAGACAGGTACAGTATGCAGATATAAAACAAAGAGAATGATTTCCCCATGCAAAAAATAACTCATAGATTTATGAACTGAGGTTTTCTAGTCCATTTCCTTCATTTGAAAGATAAGGGTCTAGTGAGCTTAAATCACTTCTGAAGCTCATCCATATAGTAAAATACACTGTAAATCAGATTGTCTGGCTCTCGAGTCAGTGTTTTTTTCGTTCTATCAAGGTACTCTCTACGCTTGAGTGTTCCTCTGACCAGGGAGAGAACCATTCTATACCATCTGAGTTTAAATTACTACATCCCCAGGAAATAAAAAACTAATTTCCCAATATTATTCCTGAATTAAGTAATAGTGAGTCTAGATGTTGTAATATGCTTTCAATAGTAACTGAAACTTAAAGGGAAAAAATAATTTCACTATTAGTGATATATTTTGTGTCATAAACAGAGAAAATCATCATTTGTAGCATAGTATTCTGGGTATAAGCCTGGATTCTGGTGTTTATACCTCCTGGTTCAAGTCCTAGTTTTGACACTTACTAGTGGAAATCTTCTTAATCTCGCTAAGCTTTGATTTTCTCATTTTTAAAAAGAGGGTAACAGCGCTACTTACGTCATCGAGTTACTGTGAGAATAATGCACAAAAAAATCCTCAGCACATGGCCCAACACGTACACATATTCATATTGACAGAACTATTGTGGATTGCAATAAGACATGAATAGAAGTTACAATCAAAGTTCCACCCTTCAAGTTTTAGATGTGACATTTATTCATAAACTAATCTCCCAAATTAGAATGCTTGATTTGAACCTTACGGCAATTACTTTTATCTAGTTTAAGAAATGAAAAAATTATAAAGCAGCCAATTCATACAATAAGATTTAAAGCCAAAAACCGATTAAATTCAACATGAAACAAGCATTTTGTAATCTATTTCAGCCAAATGAACGCATTTTCCCTCATTCATGCAACCATCGCTCAGTGAGCCCGCACCGGTGTTACAAAGAGCCTATTAACTATTGATACTTTGTTGATGATCCAAGGGCTCCCCCTGTCGGAGCGTTGAAAAAAATTCAAAGCTAAATTAAATAACTTTTCTAAACTGATGCTTTCTCAAGTAAATTCTTAACCAACAATTCTACGAAATTAATCCGCTCTTTAATCACTGCTAACATACAGTCAGAAAAAACGATGTCACGTCATCTGCTACAAAAGCACCAGAACAGTCAAATTTACATCCCTGTAATGTACCCGGGAATTTGGAAAGAAAACTCACGGTATTTCCCCCAGAATCTATTTCACAACATTCCATAAAATTATTGGCGTGGATCACCTAGATAAGTATATCGATGTCTTTGTTCTGTCCATGTAAAACTCTATACTTTATTTAATATGCCATTGTAACAGTTTCACCCACATTAAATATTCATCGGGTTGTCTTCTGTGTACGGGGCGCTGCACTGGGTGAAAGGGATGCGAAAAAAATCTCTATCCTCAAAGAAATGAAAACATACTTTCTAAAAAGGGAGGGGTAACAAAGATGTGTACAAAGAAGCAGAGTAAAACGCCCACTGAAAAAGATCTGGTTCTCTCGATTTGCTGCTTTGTGTCACCTTACGAAAGTCATTCGACTTCTCTGCTTTCTGAACGGCAGTTTCAGCGTCGCAGGTCCCCCGCACCCGCGCGGGTGGAGCTGAAGCCCGCGGACTCCAAGGGCCCAGGACGCCGAACCCGGGGTCGGTCCAGGCCCTCCTGGGAGACCTGAGGCCTCTCCCAAAACATCCCCAAAGGGCGTCCCCTTTGTTCACTCATTCGACAAACACTCGTTCAAGTTCAGACGCCCCTCGGGCCTCGGAACACCAGTTCGGGTCTCACTTTGCAGGGGCGCTGTGCTCGCCTCGTGAATGACCCAGCGAAGCCGGGGCCACCGAATCTCGGCCACTACTCAGCAAGCGCCGCGTGTGATTTACCAAGTGCCGTCCCTCCGAGTCCCGGGCGGCCGGGAGCATCACGCCCTCTCCCTTCCCTTCGTCCTTCACGGCCACCCAAGAACACGTTAATGGCACGGAGGAACCGCGGCCAGCTCGGTTCCGGCCTCGGCGCCAGCCTTAGGCCAAGTCGCCGCACCCCGCGAGGAGAGGCGCCGCCCTCTGTCCCCGCCAGCAGCAAGGGCTCCAGGCCGCGGCCGGGGGGCCCGGGGCCG